>NC_048570.1:43869950-44192807 GCF_013265735.2 Oncorhynchus mykiss | reverse complement strand
TCAGGGAAAAATGTCTAGACTGCAGCAGAACAGCCACACCTGTCTCCAGTTGTAATCAGAGCCAAACTGCAGAAACCAATCGGGGCCTCTTCTTAACCCAGGAGCAGGTTTTCTTTTTTTGTATTTTCTTTGACCCCGGCAGGTGAAGAAGTATGAGGTTATTGGGGAGACTGAGCATATGGTGGAGAAGGAGTTTTAACGTAAGAAAGGATTGAAGGATTGAACCTTCAAAGACCAAGATTGGAGGACCTTCCACTGGTGATGAAGTATTTGATTTGAGTTTTGTATATCAGGAACGCTGATGAAACCTGATAGTAATAAACAGGTTTAACCCTTCACATGGACTAGTCATGGGTGTTTTGTATGTGTAAATGCTGCCTTACAAAGATCTTGGGCCCGAAACCACCACATAGGTAGAGAATGTGGGCAAGGCAGTGAGGATACACAATTTTGGGGGGGAGGTTGTTTTATGGACAGACAACCATGGAAGATCTGTTGAAGCAATTAGTGACTTCCAATAACATGCAACAAGAAGCCAATCGTCAGCAAGTGTCACGATCGTCACAAGGAGTGGACCAAAATGCAGCGTGGTATGTTTCCATCCTTTTTATTTGGAAGAGAACTCAAATAACAAAAACAATAAAGCGAACAAACAAACCATGAAGCTCAGAGTAGTGCTCACAGGCAACTATGCCTAAACATAGTCAAGATCCCACAAATCACAATGGGGAAATGGCTACCTAAATATGATCCCCAATCAGAGACAACGATAAACAGCTGCCTCTGATTGGGAACCATACCAGGCCAACATAGACATATAATTCCCCTAGATAACCCACCCTTAATCACACCCTGACCTAACCAACATAGAAAATAAACAGCTCTCTATGGTCATGGCGTGTCAGTAAGCAGAAACCAATTACTTGTTAGTAGAGGAACAAAGGAAGTGTCAACTGCAGGTGAATATGGACGTGCAAAAGTTTACTGCTGAAATCACTGCAGTGAAAATTGCTCAACAGACCGCTGGTCTACCTATCGTGGCCACTCGGTATCTGCAGAAAATGACGCCGAATGATGATGTTGAGGCTTTCCTAAAGACATTTTGGCGCACGGCAGAACGTGAGGGAAAGGCCATAGATAATATGGGCAGAAATACTGGCTCCATTTCTTTGTGGGGATGCACAACAGGTGTGGTCTGATCTGGAGGCAACAGAAGCCAATGACTATGACACACTGAAGAAGGAAATATTAGCATGGTTGGGAGTCATTGTCTCTTTGAGGGTCCAGCGGTTCCATACTTGGATGTATCAACACGAGAAGGCACCCAGGTCACAGATGTTTGACCTGGTTCCCCTAGCAAAAAAAATGGCTAGAGCCCAAGCCTCAGTACTGGGGACATTGTGGAAAGAATATTGATTGACCACTACATCCGGGCCTTACGTTACGAGCTAAAGAAGGTTGTCAGCCAGGGCAGTCCCAAAACAGCGGATGGAGTGGTGGACGTTGTTCAGAGATGTCGAGCAACTGACAAACTGCTCAAATCCAGTCGTCTGGACAGAACCACACAGGAAAAGGGAGGCCTCAAAGAAGGAGGACGCAAGACATCTCAACTGCAGACTCCCCGGGTTTGGAAAGGAAGAATCCAAAGAGTGGATGGGGAACATGGGCGCCAGGATCAGGGTTTCCAACCTGAAGCAAAGACGAGGCATAGAGGGGTTGATACTGACACCCGGGTGTGCTACCGCTGTGGCGAACTAGGACACATCGCATGGCACTGTCACAAGAAGAAGGAACCCATGCAGGTCGACATTTCCAATCTACACCACTGCCATATCATTTCGGTCCAAGCCCCCCGCCACCCACCGCACCTCAGTCTGGTACAGGTGTCGAGGGAAAGAAGTATATACTCTGCTAGACTCCGGGAGCATGGTCTCCCTCATCAGGCCATCACTATTAACCCAGCAGCAGAGGACTGCCGCTGCAACCAGGGACATCGCCTGTGTACACAGGGACATCAAAACTTACCCAACCTGGACACATACAGCTGATGTGTCGTTCATTGAAGTTCACAAGCGAAGGGACAAGGTGAGATGAGTAGAGTGCATAGAAGGAATACAACGTGGCGGCTAGGAAAGTGAACTGTGTTTACGTGTGATCAGGGGTGTATTCATTCCGCCGATTCTGTTGAAAAACATTTCTTAAACGGAAGCAAACGGAACAAAATTGGGATAAACATACATGAATTTGTCCAATAGAAACTCTTGTTTGCAACTGTTGGACTAATGAATACACCCACTATCAGCTAGATGCAGGCAAGAGTGTGCAAGGCTGTATTGAATGTCCTTGTCTATCCTTGTGTCACTGTCTGTCGCCTCAAATTTGTCTCTTGACCTGTGTGCACCTACGTTGTAAAATTTCATTCATAGGCTAGGTTGTTTTGACTGATTTCATTCAACTCAACAAAATATTTGATATTGTTACATGTTGTGTATACGTTTTTTTATACTCAGTATACAATAAAAAAAAAACATGTTGAGATACACCCAAAAGAGGGGAGGCCCATAGTTGAGCCCTCTGGACCATGGCTCTGTTGGCGAGTCAGGACCGGGACCCAGCAGCTGTAAAGTGGTACACAAGGGAGCAGAGGTAGTACCGGAGAGGTAGGAGGAGCAGGACAGGGAAGTAATTGGTACCTCTGTTGTTTGTATTCTGTACACCAGAGCTGTGAGACACGCCAAATGCTCTCTTTGCTCTGCTTTCCTTTCTATTGATTGTATCCCAAAAGACATGGCTTTGTCTGTTTGGATACGGTGACAGACATGGTCAATCCTCAAGAAACAGGGAACCACATTCTCAAGTTCTGTGCGACACACACATCCCGGCAATTTGGCTTCAGTCTCTGATGCAGAGAGTTCATTTAAAGTGCTATGATGGAAATCTTTAGAGATGATTTGTTTGATACATTTTGGAATTATGACAGGAAACATGGAACATCCGAAGAAGTCCTCGTCCAAGTGAACCAGCTTGTTGTATTTGTAGTGTTTGTGATTTGGGTACAGTGTAGTACTATCTACATAACTGCCGGATATAGTGGCAGAATGCACTACAGAAGGCAGTGCTGGTCCGGTAATATAATTTTACTGTTCAGTGTTCATTCACTGGCCCATGCTTCCTTCCATACGGCTCTCCCTATAACAATAAAATGATGGCACGCTTCCTGTTTAACATTAATAACACAAACACACACACACATACATATAGAGAAGGGGTTCTTCCTCACAGGCGCTTTTAACAGCTGAGGAAACAGAACTCAAATTCAGCTAAAAGCTCCATGTTGCTTCTTTTCCATGCAGTTTCCTGTCCAAAAATCCATATTTTCAAGCCTGGACTATTTTTCCAACTACTCTTTCTTTCTTTCTTTTTTTTCTCTCTCTCTCTCTCTCTCTCTCTCTCTCTCTCTCACTCACTCTTAACATTTCACTGCCTCTCTCTCATTCCCCCTCTCGAATCTCCTTCCACCTCTCCATTTTTTTGCTCTTGTTCCCTCTCTATTCTTCTCTCTCCCCCAGTCTGTTGTGGATTAGTGACCTATTTATCATTCAACTTTCTCTGCCTCGTCACACTGCTTTCTTCTTCTTTCTTTTCTCTGCTGATGCCATTCGCTGGCTCGTCCCCGCTGCTGAGTCAATGTAGCCACTTCATTATCCACTGTCTCTCTTCCTGTGTGAGTGTCAGTCTTTCTGCCTTGCAGAGTCCCGACTTTTACTGTGCTTAGGCAGAGTTGAATAGCTAGAGGTAGAGAGTGTTATGCATGTGTCTGGGACAGTGCTGGGTTTCTTTTATTAATCACACACCCTGTCATCGTGGAGTATTACATACACACATGAAAGACCAATGAGACTAAATAACCCAGCTAGGTATGGAGGGGTGTAGCATCGTGCAGTGAAACAAACTATGAAAGTAACCATGGACTACATGTTTGGCTGTTTATACAATTCACACTTAGTTGGTAGTGTGGTTGTTTGGTTGGTTTTAGTTTGTTGGTTGAGGACAGTTTGTTAGTCTAGTTTGTGCATGGACTATAGATCTGATGTTGTTTGTGTGTTTGCATTGAGTGTGTTTATTTATTGTGTGTGTGTATCTGCAGCCCTGTCAAAGCATCACAAAACACAACAACACACTCTGGAGTAAAATACTGAATTCCAGTACACAGTCATCTCCACTGCTTTGATGTGTGTGTGTATCAGTGTATGATGTGTATATTGAGGACATGACTCTGTTACTATGCATTAGGGTGATTATGGACATTCTGATTTTTGTATCTACCAGACCTGGGTTCAAACAGTATTAGATCAAATCGTATTATTTCATTTAGTTGTGCTATAGTTCAGTTCACTTTTTACTAACAACCGTTTTGCTGTTAGGGAAGATTTATCTGTTTTTGTGCGGCAGCCGATAATCATAATTGTCATTTGACATCAGATGTGTTAGGTGAAAGCAGAACAAATCTCAAGGTTAAAGAATGGTCAGAATGCCATCTCCCTTTTGTGACACCTTTGATTTCCTGTGGGAGCAACCAGCACTTTTTAAAAAGAGACAGGCTTCACCCTATCTGTAAGGGATCAAGGATTGTGTCCAGCAACATCGTGAACTATTTTAGAAACTGACAGATAGGGACTGGTAGTGCTCCAGTTCTCCCTGCCAGAATAAGCAACAGAGGACTTGGGAAGCATATCAACTCCTGTAGAAATGTCACTATGGTTATTGTGAGTAACCTAATTTATTTTCCTCTAACTCCGCCTTCAAGTGAGTTTATTCAAACTGTCATACCCTACCATTCTGATGGATTAGAGAATGTGAGAAAATGAGGTTGTAACGTTAATAACTTGGTTGTTATTCCATTGTTTACCTGAAGGCAGATGCCCCAGGGGCAGAGTGGCCCACACTCATTGAATATGGCGCTTTTAAATGACCTCATTACTCAGTGCAAAGTTGATTGCATGTTTCTCATTGAAACATGGCTGTCTTCAGTCTGTAGTGTCGCTCTTATGGAAGCCACCCTCCCTGACTACAGCTTTTCATACTCTATAAGCAAAGGGGAAAAGGGTGTGGGGACAGCCTCTATTTTTACTAATGCTCTCAGCTGTAAGGACATTTCTTTTGACAACTTTGGGTCTTTTGAGCATCATGCTATACTGTTTAAATGTCAGACACCAGTGTTGGCTATAACCATTGTATGGTGGTTTCATGGTGGGTTGTATGGTGGATGGACAGTATGTGCCTGCAAGGTTTCTTTGTTTTCTGGCTGCCAGCACCACAGACAACAATGTGACGTATTCTCCAGAGGCAAGACCATGGACAGCTCAGGGAAAAATGTCTAGACTGCAGCAGAACAGCCACACCTGTCTCCAGTTGTAATCAGAGCCAAACTGCAGAAACCAATCGGGGCCTCTTCTTAACCCAGGAGCAGGTTTTCTTTTTTTGTATTTTCTTTGACCCCGGCAGGTGAAGAAGTATGAGGTTATTGGGGAGACTGAGCATATGGTGGAGAAGGAGTTTTAACGTAAGAAAGGATTGAAGGATTGAACCTTCAAAGACCAAGATTGGAGGACCTTCCACTGGTGATGAAGTATTTGATTTGAGTTTTGTATATCAGGAACGCTGATGAAACCTGATAGTAATAAACAGGTTTAACCCTTCACATGGACTAGTCATGGGTGTTTTGTATGTGTAAATGCTGCCTTACAAAGATCTTGGGCCCGAAACCACCACATAGGTAGAGAATGTGGGCAAGGCAGTGAGGATACACAATTTTGGGGGGGAGGTTGTTTTATGGACAGACAACCATGGAAGATCTGTTGAAGCAATTAGTGACTTCCAATAACATGCAACAAGAAGCCAATCGTCAGCAAGTGTCACGATCGTCACAAGGAGTGGACCAAAATGCAGCGTGGTATGTTTCCATCCTTTTTATTTGGAAGAGAACTCAAATAACAAAAACAATAAAGCGAACAAACAAACCATGAAGCTCAGAGTAGTGCTCACAGGCAACTATGCCTAAACATAGTCAAGATCCCACAAATCACAATGGGGAAATGGCTACCTAAATATGATCCCCAATCAGAGACAACGATAAACAGCTGCCTCTGATTGGGAACCATACCAGGCCAACATAGACATATAATTCCCCTAGATAACCCACCCTTAATCACACCCTGACCTAACCAACATAGAAAATAAACAGCTCTCTATGGTCATGGCGTGTCAGTAAGCAGAAACCAATTACTTGTTAGTAGAGGAACAAAGGAAGTGTCAACTGCAGGTGAATATGGACGTGCAAAAGTTTACTGCTGAAATCACTGCAGTGAAAATTGCTCAACAGACCGCTGGTCTACCTATCGTGGCCACTCGGTATCTGCAGAAAATGACGCCGAATGATGATGTTGAGGCTTTCCTAAAGACATTTTGGCGCACGGCAGAACGTGAGGGAAAGGCCATAGATAATATGGGCAGAAATACTGGCTCCATTTCTTTGTGGGGATGCACAACAGGTGTGGTCTGATCTGGAGGCAACAGAAGCCAATGACTATGACACACTGAAGAAGGAAATATTAGCATGGTTGGGAGTCATTGTCTCTTTGAGGGTCCAGCGGTTCCATACTTGGATGTATCAACACGAGAAGGCACCCAGGTCACAGATGTTTGACCTGGTTCCCCTAGCAAAAAAAATGGCTAGAGCCCAAGCCTCAGTACTGGGGACATTGTGGAAAGAATATTGATTGACCACTACATCCGGGCCTTACGTTACGAGCTAAAGAAGGTTGTCAGCCAGGGCAGTCCCAAAACAGCGGATGGAGTGGTGGACGTTGTTCAGAGATGTCGAGCAACTGACAAACTGCTCAAATCCAGTCGTCTGGACAGAACCACACAGGAAAAGGGAGGCCTCAAAGAAGGAGGACGCAAGACATCTCAACTGCAGACTCCCCGGGTTTGGAAAGGAAGAATCCAAAGAGTGGATGGGGAACATGGGCGCCAGGATCAGGGTTTCCAACCTGAAGCAAAGACGAGGCATAGAGGGGTTGATACTGACACCCGGGTGTGCTACCGCTGTGGCGAACTAGGACACATCGCATGGCACTGTCACAAGAAGAAGGAACCCATGCAGGTCGACATTTCCAATCTACACCACTGCCATATCATTTCGGTCCAAGCCCCCCGCCACCCACCGCACCTCAGTCTGGTACAGGTGTCGAGGGAAAGAAGTATATACTCTGCTAGACTCCGGGAGCATGGTCTCCCTCATCAGGCCATCACTATTAACCCAGCAGCAGAGGACTGCCGCTGCAACCAGGGACATCGCCTGTGTACACAGGGACATCAAAACTTACCCAACCGCAGATGTAGAGGTTAACACCACCAGAGGGCGGTTCAGAGGTAACCTAGGGTTGATTGAGAACCTACCATATCCCGTGCTACTGGGTTGGGACTGCCCATATTTTTAAGAATTGTGGAAAGAATTACAGTACAAAGGAGATGGCTGTGCCAGTAATAGGGCAAGCCAGGTATCATTTACATTTTCCAGTGAAAAGAAAATGAAACCACTACAAAAGAACTCCGTGACCTATGAAAGGAAAAGTAACAAATTAGTACTTACCTTCCTGACTCCCGTAGCCGACACTCGAGTTCTCCTGGGAGAAGAAGGGGAAGGAGACCCAGTGGGGATATATGGGTCAGAAATAGGAGAAGAGGAGGAACGGGAAGTGAGGGGCCTTTTCAACCCGAGTTAACACAGTTTAAGGGAAAGTTTGGTACTGCTCAGCTAGAAGACTCCACACTACAGAACGCCAGACAGAATGTCAAGGTAATAGATGGTGTACCTATAAATCCTGCTAATGTATTCACCTTCTCCATTTTTCCATGAGGAACAATCTTTTATACCAGGTGGAGAGTTTGGAAAGTAAAGGAGATATTTGTTTCTCGTGGGCTAGAATGCACCCTTATCTCCTTTAGGAAGTAAGGTAGTCTACCCTTGCTTCCAATAAACAAAAGTGAAAAGACAATGCACACATTGAATCAGTTCTTCAGTTGATATAAGAAACATACTGTAAGGTTATGTTATTGATGCTAAGTGAAGAGATTACTTACCAGTTACAATGAGAACGGCTACTGTTATTGTTGTTGGAATACTCATACAGTAGGTGTTAAATTTGAAAATGTTAAAACTAACTTAGTTCAAATTTATGGGGGGAGGAGTGTTATAGAGTGATAAATTATGCTGGGTTATCTAACCAATGGGCGGCACTATCATCGGTCCTAGGTTGGTAACTGTTCTGTGAGCAATAGAGAGAGTTAGTTGAGTATTGGTCTCCATGATAGATAGTGATGTAAATCAGTTCCTAATAAACAACAAGTAAAGATTACATCCTGTGTCCATCCTGTGCAATAAAATGCAAATTAATTACTTAAAAATCATACAATGTGATTTTCTGGATTTTTGTTTTAGATTCCGTCTCACACAGTTGAAGTGTACCTATGATAAAAAAAAATACAGACCTCTACATGCTTTGTAAGTACCTGCCAAATCGGCAGTGTATCAAATACCTGTTCTCTCCACTGTATATGTTGGTCTATTCAAGATACTACAGTTTCCATCCAATCCAGGCCACTAGAAGTAGTTTTGTGCGATTTCCTTCATGTGAACTATTCCACAACGACAACAAGGAAATCCACCTAAGATCTGGTCCATCGCCGTCTACAACAGCGCTGGCACACTTGTGATTCCAGACAGACAACAATACTTAAAGAGCCCTTTGTGCATCACGACAGATCAGCAGCTCCTTTGACTGTTTATCCACGTGCATGTGCAAGTAGGCTAGGTTGAGGTCGATTTTGCTGAACCCGCAAAAAGGTTGTCGATGACACAGGGTTAATTGTAACTTTAAAGTTTCCACATATCCTGATTCCACCATCCTTCTTAAGGACTTGTATGATGTGTGTTGCCCATTAACTCATGCTGACCAGCTCCATTACTTTGTTCTTGACTAAAGTGTCAGCTTCGATTTGGTCCGATAGCATAAGTGCTTTCAGAAATGTTGGTTTACTGTCTGGCATAATGCTAAGCTTCATTGTAATGTTTTTCATGCTACCCAGCTCTCTATTAACCCCATAAGGTCAATGTCCTTACCCTGCGGAAATCTAATTAGCATAGAATTAAAAAAATCCCCATAAAAATGTATCCGTTTAAGCTAGAGATATCTATTTATTTATATTGGATGCGTCTCAATTCACCCCATCCGCCTATGTAACTCTTCCGCATTTGCGGTGAAAGGTGACAGCACCAGAGCAGAGCTTGTCAGACCATGAGACATCCCAAAAGTTGGTCTTCTCAATAAATCGTCTGTAGCATCCGAATGGTTTGGCCTGCAAAGTATTATGACCCCTTTAATGGAAAGATGAGACTCTCACGAGCATGATGGTGTTCTCCATTTAGACATAAAAGACTGTAAAAACACTAGATCATTTTGGAAATCTGTACACAAGTATTCCCACACATAACAGAGATATACAAAACATTAAGAACACCTGCTCTTTCCATGACATAGACTGACCGGGTGAAACCAGATGAAAGCTTTGATCCCTTATTGATGTCAGCTGTTATTAAATCCACTTCAGTCAGTCTAGATCAGCCAAACTCAACTGGTGGTCCGGGTCTGGACCCAGAGAAGGGTGAATCCGGACCGGACAACATCGCATTGTGTTATATTAAAGTCCAAGCATTATTTTTAGACAGCTTTAAAAAATCTCCCGGGCGTAGCGGCTTCTTTAACTCTGCATCCTCTCTTTCCCGCTCTCGAAGCAACGCCCACTTCTACTAATGCCCTGTCTAATCCAATCGTGTGGTTATTTGCAAATACAAGAGGCCGAGGTCTTACCCAATCACATTAATCCAAATATCCTCCACAGAATTATAAATTATATGAAGAGTGCCTTGATCCTCCTTTCTTTCTGATAACCAGTTTACCACTTTTACCAAAGAGCATCTGTCTACCAAAATCTACTATTGTGTACCTTAGCAGCGCTTCCTTTCCTCCTCCTTTTTTTTTTCTTCTTTTTTCTACATGTTAATCATAGCACTTGGGTAATGCTTAGAGGTGCCTTTCTGTGTTTTGGGGCCATTTTACAACTCATACTATGGATTTTACCCAATAGGCTACAATATTTTCCTATTCCCATGAAGAGGGTCAAAGGATTATTACCACTACCTCATTGCTAGATAAGATGACAGCCACAGAGAATACTGGAATGGACTTAACCTCTCTGCGCACAGAACCCGTTAGCGGGATGAAATTTGACAACATACGGTGATCGCTACATAAATAGTCATATTAAACATTCATGAATCTAGAATCTTGCTAATCCAACTGCGTTGTCAGATTTTAAAAACGATTTACTGCGAAAGAATACAATGCGATTATCTGAGGATAGAGCCCCATAAAAAACAACTATTTCAACCAGCACAGGCGTAACAAAATCACAAACTGCAATAAAATAAATTGTTTACCTTTGACAATCTTCCTCTGTTTGCAATCCCAATGCTCATTGTTACACAATGAATGGTCTTTTGTTTGATAAAATCCATTTTTATAGCCTAACACGAAACATTTTGTGAACCGCTTGTGTCGTGAATTCCGTCTCATTCCATTTTCGCCGACACATTCGATGTTAATAAACACACGAAACGTGACTTTTCCAGTCATGTTTGGTTTCATTGCAATCAACTGGTTTGTTTGTAACACAACCAAACCTGATGGGTCGTTTCGCGGGACATATTGACTGAAAGAAACCGATTTGAAGACAACAAGTAATGACATCATTGTGCACCAATGATATGACCGCTGTCTTGTTGATTGACTGCATTTTAACCAAATGACCACTGATCGTCTTGAAATCTAGCTGGGTAGATAGCCAATGAGCTGAGGTAAACGGCAATATGTAATGTTTATGTGTTGGAAGACCAACCCATGTAGTAAACTCCGGCGTAAAGAGGGTCATTCGCCATTGAAGTTTCATACTGGAAGGAGCAACACTTTACGCACAGCGTTGTTTTGCGAAAGCGTGTCTTCAGCTGTTTATATATCAATCAGTATGGCGACTAAGTCAGGGAAAGCTAAATCTAAGTCTAGATATACAGATGTACACACAATTTTAGGAGAAATTGATCGGGAAAATGAGACAGAGATTGTTGGAGGACGATTCATTTAGCGATTCCCAAATGGAGGAATATTTTTTGAACGGAGAGGACATCGTTTTGGACTGGTAAGTTTTTCTCATGCCAATGCCGTTGTTTGAAATTAATAATATAAAATATTATTTGTGAAATGAAATAGCCTCTTTGAGGCTGTTGATGGGAGGGCAAGCCCACAACAATGGCCAAAGTGAAATGGAGACAGTAGATACAGCTGGTCTGTCATAATATAATAGAGCCAGTACATCTAGCTGAAATGTCATAATATAAAATAGACAGTAGATCTAGCTGGTCTGTCATAATATAAATGAGACGGTAGATCTAGCAGGTCTATAATAATATATTCAACCTTATGTTCCCTGTACTCTATATATATCTGTTTATTATACCTGTTGATACAGGGCTCATATGTGAAACTATTCTAACTGAACATTTTCTTCGCACTGACTCCGAATGGGAGCCCTCAGTGCCAAGGTGTCCATCCCCCACTGTAGCTGGTTCATCCAGCAAAATGAAGTCCCCCATCACCTGCACCACATGGTTGGTGACCCTCTGCTTCACAGCAGAAAGAGACTGCTATGGCACCTGGCATCAGCAGCACAATATTGTGTAGAGGACTGAGGGTCTTCCAAATATTGAAAGTGTTATTTTGTAAATGTATATATATATTTTTCATGTTTTTTCTCCATTTTTCGGGGGGTGTGTTAGAGATCCATTTTGGTATTTTGTATATAGTTATTCCATTCAAAATGTATAACTTCACCAATTTGGTCACTTAGGACATTTGGGCTACTTGTGTGGGACACCTGGGTGACTTCATGATAAATGTCATGTAGCACACTCATTTTGGAAGTTATCATTCTGAAACTTTGCACAAGTACTGTTGCCCTCTTATGTTTTTCACTGGAATTGTCCCCATCATCCTATCTGAATGTTTGTTTTGTCTTGTTCATTTTAAAGATGATGATACAACAATAAAAATGAAAAAACATGTGTTTTTTCCATTTTATTATCTAAACCAGATCTATTTTGTTATATTCTCCTACATTCAATTCACATTTACACAAACTTCAGAGTGTTTTGTTTCAAATTAAATTAAGAATATGCATATCCTTGGTTCTGAGCCTGAGCTACAGGCAGTTAGATTTGGGTATGTCTTCAGGCTGAAATTGAAAAAAGTAGGGGGGTAGCTGTGAGAGGTTATTAAACAAGGCGTACAGAGACTTGCAACACCTTATGAAGAAAGACACCCAACTTGACCTCAATTAGATCACCTTGTCTGACTATTGGAGGAAAGGCCTAATCCTCCATATTATGAAGTTTCCAGCTAACGGAGCACAAGGTAAAACTGAATTTAGAGATAAATGCGAAGCTATTCTCTTCTCAACTGTTCTTTTGACCTAATGCTACTTCTAATAGAATAATCTAAAAAGGACAGATAAGTAGTCCAAACAGAAATTGAAGAAGTAGAAAGGAAAATCACAGAACACAGTGACAATTCTAACAAAACACAATGTGATGAGATCTTGAAAGAGAAAGTAGACACGTTCACTCTGACATTAAAGCAAGACAAGCTAAGAACATTTAGAAGAGATGAAGTAGACTATAGAGGTGGCAAGGTCTTTGCCTGGAGAAAAACAACCTGCAAGAATTCAGAATCACATCCGCAGAGGAGGAAGCCTAGATCTGTTTCTTTCAACTTAATGAGCAGTGATGATGAGGATAATCCCAGACACTCGGAGGCCAGCTCCTCCCAAGATTTTTTAGACCAGGAAGAGGAGTCACACAGGTTCCTCAACAAGAGAGGGAGAGGACGCGGAAGAGGCCAACACAGAGGGGGAAGAAGAAATCAAGACTATCCAACCACATGGAGCAGGACCAGAACAAAACCCCTTTCTGAATATTGTTTACGGGTCTTATCTAAAGCACTGTCCTTTGCCCCCACATACTCAACTAATGAATTCAATACAAATGTTGACCTATTTCGTTTCTACAGGAATCTACATCTGAAGGCCTGGTACAAGCAAAACATCTCTCCAACTACAGACACCGGTGTCTCGGGTCAGGCAGTTTCTGTACCCTCAAAAAACACCTTTTAAGCCCAAGTCTACCTTTGTCCCATCGTCCAGAATGCCACACTAAATTAATTTACCAAGTAGGTGAATGTTGATGTGGAGAATCTGTTTAAGGGTAAAATTGACTCTAACCAAGACAGAGAGGGATGCTGTTCAATCATTGTCCAAAAATGTACGGGTTGTGGTTAAAAAAGCAGACAAAGAGGGCGCTAAAGTAGTGGAGTAAAGACAAATATGTGACAGAAGCCTACCATCAATTAGACAATGATGAATTCTACATCTTACCTATCTCTTACCTTCAACCCTACAGAGGACCTAAACATTTAATTGAAAGGGATCCTCACAGAAGCTAAGGAGAATGGCTACATTTTAGACAATGAGTAAAATTGTATTTTCAATGGCAGTATGGCTTATTTTTACCGTCTTCCAAAAGTCCACAAGATTCTTGAAAACACCCCAGGCAGACCAGTCATTAGTGGTAATGAAAGCCTGACAGAACCCATCTCTAAGTACATTGATTACTTTATTCAGCCTTTTCTGACGTCACTCCCAGCCTATCGTCAAGATACCACAGATGTGTTGAACAAAATGAAGGAATTTATCCATATAGGTACAGCTTCCTTTTTAGTCACCGTGGATGTGGAGTCTCTATACACCACCATTGAACATGAACAAGGATGGGCAGCTATGTACCATTTCTTGAGTACCCGACCTGAGGCTGAGATGCCTCCTACAGAATTCATTGTCTCACTGACTGAATGGACTCTTAATAATAACAACATCTTTGTCTTTCAGGACCGTAAATTTACATGGGAGCTTGCTACAGCCCTTCCTACGCTGGTTTGTACTTGAGTAAATGGGAAAATGACTTCATTTTGGATCCTTCTAATAACCAGTTCTTTGACCAGATTATGTGGTGGGGACGCTATATTGATGATGTTTGCCTGTTCTGGTCTTGCTCAGAAGGTGAACTTACTTCCTTCCACCAATACCTTAACAGCATTAACCCTAACATCAAACTAACTATGGAGTACAGCAAGGATAACATTCATTTTTTGGACCTTGACGTCAGTAAAAATGATAATGGTTGTTTGCACACATCAATCTTTAGGAAACATACAGACGGGAAAACCATTCTGAGGGCAGACAGCTTTCACCCCAAAAGGCTAAAAGAGAACATTCCATATGGCCAATTCCAAAGAGTCTGCAGAGTTTGCTATCGAGAAACTACAGTGTTAAATCTGCTGAATTGGAGAATCGCATCTTGAACTGGGGCTACAGCGCTCAGGTCCTGAAAGATGCAGGTACAAGGGCCGGATGACTTGACAGAGAGAACTTGTTTGCGAAGGGGAGTGCCTTGTGATACATCAGAGAGAGTTTACTTTGTTACAAAATACAGCACTGTAGCAGAGAACATTAAAAGAATCATAAAAAATAATTGGGGAATCATCAAAGCGATACGCTAGTACGTAAAGTCTCCAGTCATAAGCTTTAAGAGATGTCCTACCCTAAATTACAAATTAGTCCACAGCTATATTCCTGGTGACTCTCAAAGAACTTGGCCAGACCACAAACCCAAGGGCTCTTTCAAATGCAACCAGTGCAACCATTGCAGAGATATTGCACAGAAAAAATATTTTATAGACACAGCTTCTAAAATGGAGTATCAAGTCAAGCATTTAATTAACTGCAAAATCTACAGATTGGAATGTCCACAGTGCAAGGTGTTCTACATTGGACGGACAAAGTGACTCCGTCAAGACCGCTTAGCGGAATACAAGTACGCCTTACGGGTAGGCAATGAAGACTACCCCATGGCAAGGCACTACAAGTCCTTACACCATGGCAACCCTGCCTCCCTACAAGCTATGGGTATTGATCATGTTCCAGCCTCAATTAGAAAAGGGGGCCGTCTTAAACGGCTAAACCAATGAGAAAGTTTTTGGATTTACAAACTACAGGCAACTAAGTACCCTGGTTTAAATTAAGATATGGATTTCTCACCTTTCGTGATAGGTCCATTTGCTGTCATCTAGTGGACATTTTTCTCTATTTCCCTCAGCTATGTTTAGACTGTTGTTGTCCATGTTCGCTGTGTTCTTATGTACTATGGAATAGATTGGTTTCCTACTCTTGGCACTTTGCCCAGTCATATTTAAGGTTAGAACTACCTTTCTAGGCATTCTGATGCTTCTAGCTTGGAGTTGAATTTTTTGATAACATATCTACAGTATTTCACTTTTTAATGTGTATAGTTTTGCTTACTAGGTGTTGTCCAATCAATTTTGCAACCACTCCCTCTTCAAATTAGGGATGATTGGAAAAAGCTGTTCAAAAGAGGACATTGTATTATCATTTCTTTGTACTCTCTGACAAAGACCATGCAGCCAAAACGTGTCAGATTTTTAAAACTTTGTTTCCTTTGAACATGCCATACAAATAAAGGCATTTTTATTAATTATGTCCTCCTTTCTTTTTGATAGCCAATGTATCCCTTTACCAAAGAGCACCTTCTGTCTACCAAAATCTACTATTGTGTACCTTAGCAGCTCTTCCCTTCCTTTGTTTCTTCTTCTTCTACAAATCCTCCACGGAAAATTGGGACAAGCTGGCAGAAAGAAACGGTGAGATTTGTCCACGGTTCACTGTAAATACCACAGATATAAGGAGCTTACTTACCAGTATCTTTGTTAATATGGCTTGTTAAAAAAAATAAAAGTTTACTCTGGCACTTTTCACGAGAGCTACGGACTCACTGCATATCAGGCACATTGGTTTTGTGCTAGTTGCAGGGAGAATGAATAAATCCTGTTTTGTCCACTCGTCTTTGAATGTAATGTTTTCAATGTTAAGCGCCATTATGACACCAGGCATAATAAATTAGATCATCCCCTGAACACGGAGGTGAGAACAAACAAGATTAACCAACTCAAATCCCAATATGAGAGGTCCATTAAAGTACATGTCAATTCCCTGACAGGCCAACAACGTGCAATGGAGTGTTCACTGAGGATAGCTTGGGTTTTGGGAATTCACAAAAATACATTTGCAGATGCTGAAATGGTAAAAGAATGCATGTCTGATGTTTCTGACACCTTGCTTGAAGATGAACTCAGGGTTGAAAATGTGGCTTTGAAGGAGCAGGCTGGTGATTGTGACCCTGTCACTTTCTGGGGAAAGATGCACATGATGCAGGTGATGTCCCTGTTCTCTACTGGCACTATACATCCTGACCATGTTTGGCTCCACATACTGCTGTGAATCAGCCTTCTCAACAATGAACTTAATTCAACACAAATACTGCACCAGGCTCACCAATGAACACCTGCACCAGTATATCAGAGTTGCTCTCACACCATTTGTGTCAAAGTTCAAAGCATTGGCAGGAGACAGAAAGTGTCATTTCTCTCATTAATGCAGGGCAACACCCAGAGTGACTTATAAATTAATATTACATGGTCAACAGTGACGTTCTGTGGATTCAAATTATTATTTTTGTTCAACTCTCCTATTCTCCAGAAAACATGTACTTTTATTTTATTTAAATATATATTTTTTAATTCAAGGCCCATATACAATGGTTCACAGTGCACTTTTTCCATAGACAATTATGCAACCCCTTTTGTTATTCAGCAATGTTGATGCAATGTTGCACATGTTAACATTTGAAAGAAGTTGTAATTAATTCTAATTTTTAGTCTCGTTTAATGTATTTAGTGTACATTTTATATAAAAAAACATTGTAGACGACTATGTTTGTTACTACGTTGTACCACAGCGCCGATAAAGGACGATTTCCATCCGGACCTTAGACACCTAGGAAATTTGTGTCACTGGACCTTCTCAAATAGTTGAATATCCCTGGTCTAGATGAACGGGAGGAGACAGTTTAAAGAAGGATTTTTAAGCCTTGAGACAATTGAGACGTTTACATTTTAGTCAGCAGATGCTCTTATCCAGAGTGACTTGAGGACAATAATTTTCCACATGGATTGTGCCACGCAGAGGGTGAATGGGCAAGACAAAATATTTAAGTGCCTTTTGAACGATGTATGGTAGTAGGCGCCGGTTTGAGTCTGTCAAGAACTGTAACGCTGCTGGGTTTTTCATCCTCAACAGTTTCCCATGTGTACCAAGAATGGTCCACCACCCAAAGGACATCCAACCAACTTGACACAACTGTGGGAAGCATTGGAGTCAACATGGGCCAGCATCCCTCAGGAATGCTTTTGACACCTTGTAGATTCCATGCTCCGCAAAAGGGGGTGCAACTCAATAGTAGGAAGGTGTTCCTAATGTTTTGTACACTCAATGATTCCACGTGTTACATACAGCCTGAATTTAAAATGGATGAAATATATATTTGTTTTACCCCATAATGACAAAGTAAAAACGTGTTTGTAGAATTTTTTGCACCCCTGATTCAATACATAGTACAATCACCTTAGTCACCTTAGTCAGTGATGCTATTTTAACCCATTTTAAATTCAGGCTGTAACACAACAAAATGTGGTGTGAATACTTTCTGAAGGCACTGTAATCAAGGTTTGAAATTATTTTTAGTCTACAAATGATTTGTAATTATCTTCCGGCACCCTGACGATCTGCTCAAGAAAAAATCTGCCCACGGCTGAATCTAGTTGATGATCCCTGGCCTAGACTGTACCACCCAAAAATAACAGTTTTAAACTTGTAAAAACTGACTTCTTCCGGACAGAATAGTCACTGTAGGTTTAGACTTACTACAGTGCCTTGCGAAAGTATTCGGCCCCCTTGAACTTTGCGACCTATTGCCACATTTCAGGCTTCAAACATAAAGATATAAAACTGTATTTTTTTTGTGAAGAATCAACAACAAGTGGGACACAATCATGAAGTGAAACGACATTTATTGGATATTTCAAACTTTTTTAACAAATCAAAAACTGAAAAATTGGGCGTGCAAAATTATTCAGCCCCCTTAAGTTAATACTTTGTAGCGCCACCTTTTGCTGCGATTACAGCTGTAAGTCGCTTGGGGTATGTCTCTATCAGTTTTGCACATCGAGAGACTGACATTTGTTCTCATTCCTCCTTGCAAAACAGCTCGAGCTCAGTGAGGTTGGATGGAGAGCATTTGTGAACAGCAGTTTTCAGTTCTTTCCACAGATTCTCGATTGGATTCAGGTCTGGACTTTGACTTGGCCATTCTAACACCTGGATATGTTTATTTTTGAACCATTCCATTGTAGATTTTGCTTTATGTTTTGGATCATTGTCTTGTTGGAAGACAAATCTCCATCCCAGTCTCAGGTCTTTTGCAGACTCCATCAGGTTTTCTTCCAGAATGGTCCTGTATTTGGCTCCATCCATCTTCCCATCAATTTTAACCATCTTCCCTGTCCCTGCTGAAGAAAAGCAGGCCCAAACCATGATGCTGCCACCACCATGTTTGACAGTGGGGATGGTGTGTTCAGCTGTGTTGCTTTTACGCCAAACATAACGTTTTGCATTGTTGCCAAAAAGTTCAATTTTGGTTTCATCTGACCAGAGCACCTTCTTCCACATGTTTGGTGTGTCTCCCAGGTGGCTTGTGGCAAACTTTAAACAACACTTTTTATGGATATCTTTAAGAAATGGCTTTCTTCTTGCCACTCTTCCATAACGGCCAGATTTGTGCAATATACGACTGATTGTTGTCCTATGGACAGAGTCTCCCACCTCAGCTGTAGATCTCTGCAGTTCATCCAGAGTGATCATGGGCTTCTTGGCTGCATCTCTGATCAGTCTTCTCCTTGTATGAGCTGAAAGTTTAGAGGGACGGCCAGGTCTTGGTAGATTTGCAGTGGTCTGATACTCCTTCCATTTCAATATTATCGCTTGCACAGTGCTCCTTGGGATGTTTAAAGCTTGGGAAATCTTTTTGTATCCAAATCCGGCTTTAAACTTCTTCGCAATAGTATCTCGGACCTGCCTGGTGTGTTCCTTGTTCTTTATGATGCTCTCTGCGCTTTTAACGGACCTCTGAGACTATCACAGTGCAGGTGCATTTATACGGAGACTTGATTACACACAGGTGGATTGTATTTATCATCATTAGTCATTTAGGTCAACATTGGATCATTCAGAGATCCTCACTGAACTTCTGGAGAGAGTTTGCTGCACTGAAAGTAAAGGGGCTGAATAATTTTGCACGCCCAATTGTTCAGTTTTTGATTTGTTAAAAAAGTTTGAAATATCCAATAAATGTCGTTCCACTTCATGATTGTGTCCCACTTGTTGTTGATTCTTCACAAAAAAATACAGTTTTATATCTTTATGTTTGAAGCCTGAAATGTGGCAAAAGGTCGCAAAGTTCAAGGGGGCCGAATACTTTCGCAAGGCACTGTATGTGATGTGGGGTTTCATAACCACATCTGTATAACGAGTCATTGATGAAGAGACGGAAGACAGGAATCAGGTTCAACCATTTATCTGGAATGTGCTCGGTCTCAACACATACAATTCCCATGATGCTCTGCGGCACAACCCCAATACACAACAATAATCTTTACAGTAAAGTTCTGTGTCAGACATCTGACAGAAATTGCTGCTACATGCACAAAGTAATAGTTCCAGAATGATTGACAGCTCAGACTTTCTTGTCTTGTTTAAACAGGAGCAGGCGGTTGCAGCAAGGACTTCAACACTTTTGAGGAGGCACATTTGTTTAGTAAGAAACACGTGTTTCTGAGCATAGGTCGAAGATCCTAAAGGGACTCATCATGTCTGTTTTGACTGTTTTAGCAACCTCAACCATGAAAATATACTGTTATATTTGACTAACATAAATGTTATTTACTGTTTACACAGAAGCAACAAACCCTTTGCCTGTAAGACAGGTTCTGCCCTTCCTCTACTTTGGTAGGCTACTGCAAAGACACAAATTATTATGGATGGCTCTGCCAACTCGTCAGGGGCAAGGCAGAAGCCTCAGAAAAGTCAATTATCCCTACTTGCCTTTTGGGTAGAAATCGAGGAAAAATGGGTGACATTTCCCTTTGCAGCCTCCCCTTGCTGGTGTGGGTGACTAAAGGGAAGGCATTAGTGCACATTTGTTTTTAACACATGAGTGAGTTTAATTGGTCAGCTGTTTCATTGGAGCCTATCAATACCAGGACTAGTCAGCCTGAGAGAGAGCAGGATCCCAGAGTCCAGAAGTGCTTCCCAAATGGCACCCTATTGCCTTTAGAGTGCACTACTTTTGAGTAGAGCCCTATGTTCCCTGGTCAAACGTTATGCACTATTTAGGGGATAGGATTATATTTGGGATGCAAACTAGCTTGTTCTGCTGGGTAAATTGCATTGGGATGGTCTGCTCTGCAATTGCATCCTCTGCCTATTTCAATTAGAATCAATAAGACCTGTGGAGAATAAACCAGAAAAGATTGATAAAAAGAAAAAGGGGGTAAAAAAAAAGACCATTAAAAAAAGAACAGTGAATTGGTGTTAGGGACATTTCCTGGGTTCGAATACGACTAACTATGTTAAGAGACAGTAATACGTTTGTTGTAGATCAGGATCAAGGCAAATAGAGTTTGTGTGTATGTATGTTGTGTGTAAGTGTGTGCATGCTCTGACCTCAGGGTAAGGAATAAATAAAACTGTGGATTCTCAAATGCTACAAACTTAAAGCGATACAATATAAAATAGACAAGTCAAACACTTGAATATAGTGCTGTATATCCACTTCTAAAATCCACAATACATATTTTTCTTTGACATTCAAATGACATTCAAATCAGCATTGTCAAAAAGCACAAGTTTCAGTTTTTTCTGCCTGAGCGAGTCTGACCACAAGTCAGCGATCACAATGATGACACACTAAATACGTTTGATGGATCGCGGGAAAATATCAGGAATATGCCTTTGTAGTCCATCATATGTCATTCAATGGTGTGACTCCTGTCGGCATCCAAATATTATGCAACTTGAATAAAAGCCTGTAAGAACACATGCTCAAACTAGCACACTTTTTATAGACTTCAACAGCTGCAATTTATCGAGATATCAAAGCGTCACCAACATACACGTAAACAATAGGCCTATAGCAAATGCAGCATATGTCATACATTTTTTCACATGAAAATAGCACTTTTTGGTAGAACTCAAAGCATGCCATTCCATGAGAGAAGCATTTCCAAAACCATATGCAATAAAGTAGGCTAACAAGTACTTTGTTTTTGGGTTATGCTGAGTTAAAATATTTTGGCTAATATATATTTCCAAGTCTTATTCTTGAAGATTAAATTAATTGGAATGACTGGAAATCTGACAGACTTTGGTTGTTAATGTAAAGATATAGGCTAATGGTATGTAGTAGAAAGCAATGAGTTAATAGAAGATAACCAACCCATAAAGTAAAATGCAACATCCACTTATGGCCAGCTATATAAACACTAATATTGATTTATCCTGCAATAGATGTCTTTTAATTGGTAATATTCATTGTTGTCTTCTTCTAGTGCCTATTAAGGGGAAATTAATCTAAAAGTAACTGAAAGTAATCAGATTACGTTACTGAGTATGGGTTACTGTAACAGATTACATTTAGAAGGTAACCTACCCAACCCTGCTCATGACAATGGGAGCCGGCCATTAAAGCCTCAGCGAAATATCCGTCCTATTCCCTATAGTGCACTACTTTTGACTAGGGCCCAATGCACGGAATAGTGTAAAAAAAAAAAAAAGAAACGGGAATCGAATATAGTATATTTTGAGGCTCTGAGAAATTGAGCTTACTCTTTTTAGGTACTGTGTGTGAGTGTAGGTACTTTCACAAAAACGTATTGTATAGGATTAGAATAGTGTAGTGGGAAAGGGAGAGAGAAACTCTACAGCTAGAACACAGGTAATTCATGAATCTATGTGTCTATTACACACTACATCAGTCTGTCCTTGTAGAGAGCTGAATATAATTACTTTAGCACAATTAATGAGGCTTTATTATCGTAATTTTCATGCAACACTCATCAATATTTTCCCTCTGTTGTTGTGTTCAACTTGACAACATGCTGGTTATGTTTTCCTCATAGCAAGGGTATATACTCATACTCCCTATCGTATACAACTCAGATGCTTTGTGGCAAAAAGGAATATATCACGGAAAGTTTTACAAACACAAAATCCAAAGTAACTGAGGTTGACGGTCTAATAGTACTTAGTGGATTTAAATGTCTCAAATGTTTTTATTGTTATTGGTAAAAGGTTCACATGGACAAAGAAACAAGTGACAAGACCGAGCAATGGTGAACATGGTATATTTCTACAAATTATATTAGAGACAGGAAAAAATATACCTCCATTCCCAAACCATATAAAAAATGTGCCAGGAGTCCCCTGAGGGCACAGTAATGTCCGAGATAACATAAATCCCTCTTCAGACCATTGAGGAAAAGAGATGGGACATCCACCCAGGTGGAGAGCATGGTTCTGAAATAAGGGAAGGTGAAGATGGTATTTGAGATTGGTTTTGGTATGTTTTTCAACCTGGCACCACACTGAAATTAAGTTTACAATGTTTGAGTTTACAGTTTTTTACTAGTCCAGGTCCAAAACCTGTGCCATGCTATATTTGAAAATACAAAATGTCACTAGTCAGCGGGCTAGTTGGGCATATGTTCTACTAACCCTGACATAAAAGTACTAGTCGCGGGCTAACTTAATTTCCATCCCTAAAAAATATCAGATGGGAGGGGCACTTTTTATATACAACACAGCATGGATGATCTAATTGGAACGATACAGGGGTAACTTTAAAAAAAAAATGTAATTGATTTATTTAACCTTTATCTAACTAGGCAAGTCAGTTAAGAACAAATTCTTATTTACAATGACAGCCTACCCCAGCCAAACCCGGATGACGCTGGGCCAATTGTGCTCCGCCCTATGGGACACCCAATCACGGCCGGATGTGGTACAGCCTGGTTCTAACCAGGGACTGTGGTGATGCCTCTTGCACTGAGATGCAATAACTTAGACCGCTACACCACTTTAACCAGCTAGATGTGGCCTTGGGGGTGTGTTCGCCTATTAATTCAGAGTCAACAACAGAAGGAATATCTAAGTGGTAGCAGATTGGCCCATTTACTGATGCTGTTGTGATGTATAAATGTGCATCTCGCTAGAAATCTAATCTGCTGTTTCTATCTCTGTCTCACGCACGCACGCACGCACGCACGCACAGACACACACACAGACACACACACAGACACACACACAGACACACACACACACACACACACACACACACACACACACACACACACACACACACACACACACACACACACACAAACAGTTGGTCTCCCCTTAGCCTCAGCCTCATGCTCTTTAGATTGGGAGAAATGAATTGAGAGCCTGTGTTTTCTCTACAAAGGTTAGCCTGAGTGAAACGAACAGCCTTCATAACAATAATGTTATCTCTCTTTAGTGGCTCAGTTTGTAAGGTATCTCTAGTGGATAACTGGCTTATAGAGTCATAGAGACAGTACTAACAGTGCTAAGCAGTTGAGGATACCAAGGGGCAACTTATTAAAGTCTCAAATACTTTTCAGCCCGTAGAGATATTACACTACACACCTCCAAATATTATATAACATATTAATCTGTGTCTGTTAACCAACTAGATCAGTGGTTCCAAAACGTTTTATAATCCTGTACCCTTTCAAACATTCAACCTCCAGCTGTGTACCCCCTCAAGCACCAGGGTCAGCGCACTCTTAAATGTTGTTTTTTGCCATCATTGTATTCCTGCCACACGCACACTATACGATACATTTCTTAAACATAAGAATGAGTGTGAGTTTTTGTCACAACCCGGTTTGTGGGAAGTGACAAAGAGCTCTTATAGGATCAGGGCACAAGTAATAATATCATAAAAATCAATACTTTTGCTCTTTATTTAGCCATCTTACATATAAAACCTTATTTGTTCATCGAAAATTGTGAATAACTCACCACAGGTTAATGAGAAGTGTGTGCTTGAAAGGATGCACATGTTGGGTTGTATTGGAGAAAGTCTCAGTCTTAAATCAATTTCCACACAGTCTATGCCTGTATTTAGTTTTCATGCTAGTGAGGGCCAAGAATCCACTCTCACGTAGGTACGTGGTTGCAAAGGTTATCAGTGTCTTAACAGCGCGATTTGCCAAGGCAAGAAACTCTGAGCGCAGGCCTATCCAGAAATCTGGCAGTGGCTTCTGATTAAATTATATTTTCACAGTACCGCTTGTTGCAATTTCGATGAGGCTCTCTTGTTCAGATATTGGTAAGTGGACTGGAGGCAGGGCATGAAAGGGATAACAAATCCAGTAGCTTGTGTTGTCCGTTTCGGGAAAGTACCTGCGTAATTGCGCACTCAGCTGCTTCGCTATATCACATTTGACATTTTCTGTAAGCTTGAGTTAATTTGCACACAAAACAATCATAAAATTATGGAAAGACCTTATGAAAAGAGCTCCAACTTCTTAATCATAGCTTCAAGTTTGTCCCGCACATTGAATATAGTTGCGGAGAGTCCCTGTAATCCAAGATTCAGATCATTCAGGCGAAAAAAAACATCACCCAGATTGGCCAGTTGTGTGAGAAACTCGTCATCATGCAAGCGGTCAGACAAGTGACAATTATGGTCAGTAAAGAAAACTTTAAGCTCGTCTCTCAATTTAAAAAAACTTGTCAATACTTTGCCCCTTGACAACCAGCGCACTTCTGTATGTTGTAAAAGCCTTACATGGTCACTGCCCATATCATTGCATAATGCAGAAAATACACAAGAGTTTAGGGGCCTTGCTTTAATAAAGTTAACCATTTTCATTGTAGTGTCCAAAACGTCTTTCAAGCTATCAGGCATTCCCTTGGCAGCAAGAGCATCTCGGTGGATGCTGCAGCGTACGCAAGTGGCGTCGGGTGCAACTGTTTGCACCTGTGTTACCACTCCACTAGGTCTCCCTGTCATGGTTTTTGCACCACAGATATCAACACATCTTGACCACCAAAGTCCATTTGATATCACAAAGCTGTCCAGTACTTTAAAATCATATCATCTCATGTTGTCCTGGTTTCCAGTGGTTTGCAGAAGATGATGTCTTCCTTAATTGAGCCCCCCTAAATGTAACAGACATATACCAGGAGCTGTACCAGGCCCGCCACATCTGTTGACTCATCCAGCTTTAACGCATAGAATTCATTGGCTTGTATGCGAAGCAGTAATTGTTTCAAAACATCTCCTGCCATGTCAATGATGCGTCGTGAAACAGTGTTGTTTGATGAAGACATTGTCTGTATAGTTTTTGGGGCCTTTTCCCCCAGCGTTGTCCCAGTCTTATCTGTGGCAGCAGGAAGAATGAAGTCCTACAGAATAGTATGGGGATTGCTTGTCCTAGCCACTTGGTAGCTCACCATATTATATGCTTCTAAACAGGTCAAGGTAGGCAGGGGTCGATAACCAGAGTCGTGGGGGAAAGGTACAGGATGGCAGGCAGGCTCAGGGTCGGGTCAGGCAGAGGTTGGTAATCAAGAGGTGGGGCAAAGGTACAGGGCAGCAGGCAGGCTTAGGGTCAGGGGCAGGCAGAGTGGTTCGGCAGGCGGGCTCAGAGACAAGACAGGCAAGGCTCAAAAATAGAATACTGAGAAAAGGAGAGACTGGGGAAAAGCAAGAGCTGAGACAAAAACGCCCTTTGACTTGACAAACAAGACAAACTGACAACAGACAAACAGAGAACACAGGTATAAATACACAGGGGATAATGGGGAAGAGGGGTGACACCCGAAGGGGGCTGGAGACAATCATAAAGACAGGTGAAACAGATCAGGGTGCGACAGTACCCCCCCCCCCCCCACCCCCCACCCCCCCCCCCCCCTCTATAGGTGGCACATACCTAGGGTTTCGGCGTTGAAAATCCACGATGAGGCCTGGGTCCAGGATGTCCCTGGCAGGGACCCAGCACCTCTCCTCAGTCCCTTGTGTCTCCTGATGATGGCTCCTTGGGAGGAGATGGCGTCACACAGATGGCCCGGATCTGCTGGATCAGTCATGGCCAGTTCGTACTATCAGGTTTGAAGGTAAGACCCAGATGGAGACTGTGTCAGAGTAACAATGTTTATTACAGCAACAGGGCAGGCAAACAACAGGTCAAGGCAGGCAGGGGTCGATAACCAGTAGTGGGGTAAAGGTACAGGATGGCAGGCAGGCTCAGGGTCGGGTCAGGCAGAGGTTGGTAATCCAGAGGTGCGGCAAAGGTACAGGACAGCAGGCAGGTTGGTCATCCAGAGGTGGGGAAAAAGTACAGGATGGCAGGCAGGCGGGCTTAGAGACAGGACAGGCAAGGGTCAAAACCAGGAGGGCGAGAAAAAGAAAGACAGGGAAAAAGCAGGAGCTGAGACAAAAACGCTAGTTGACTTGACAAACAAGATGACTGGCAACAGACAAATGGAGAACACAGGTATAAATACACAAGGGATAATGGGGAAGATGGGGAAGATGGGCGACACCTGGACAATCACAAAGACAGGCGAAACAATCAGGGTGTGATAAAAGGAAGACCCAGAATTACCTCTGCTGCAGAGGATAAATTACCATTGTGGCTTCAGAAATTGCAACCCAAATAAATGCTTCACAGAGTTCAAGTAACAGACACATCTCAACATCAACTGTTCAGGGGAGACTGGGTGAATCAGGCATTCATGATCGAATTGCTGCAAAGGAACCACTACTAAAGGACACCAATGAGAAGAAGAGACTTGCTTGGGCCAAGAAACACGAACAACGGACATTAGACATTCTACAACGTAGAAAATAGTAAAAAAAAAAAGAAAAACTCTTGAATGAGTAGGTGTGTCCAAACTTTTGACTGGTACTTTATATATATTACTACAATTACCCCATAATGACAAAGCGAAAACATGTTTTTATACATTTTTGCAAATGTATATCTGATGTTGCCACCACCTTAGGGATGTATTGGCCAGGTGATGAGCGGTGCCTGGTTTCCTCCAGATGTGACGCTGGCATTCAGGCCAAAGAGTTTGCATTTTGGCAAACTCCAAGCTGGCTGCCTAGTACCTTTTTACTGAGGAGTGGCTTCCATCTGGCCACTCTACCATAAAGGCTTGATTGGTGGAGTGTTGCAAGGATGGTTGTCCTTCTGAAAGTTTCTCCTGTCTCCACCAAGGAACTCTGAAGCTCTGTCAAAGTGAACATCAGGTTCTTGGTCACCTCCCTTACCAAGGCCCTTCTCCCACAATTGCTCAGTTTGGCCAGGTGGCCAGCTGTAGGAAGAGTCTTGGTGGTTACAAACTTCTTCCATATAAGAATGATGGAGGCCACTGTGTTCTTGTGGACCTTCAATGCTCCAGACATTTTTTGGTACCCTTTCCCAGATCTGTGCCTCAACACAATCCTGTCTCGGAGCTCTGCGGACTATTCCTTTGACCTCATGGCTTGGTATTTGCTTTGACATGCAGTGTCAACTGTGGGACCTTATATAGACAGGTGTGTGTCTTTTGAAATCATGTCCAGTCAATTGAATTTACCACAGGTGGACTCCAATCAAGTTGTAGAAACAGCTCAAGGATGATCAATGGAAACAGGATGTACCTGAGCTCTATTTCGAGTCGCATAGCAAACAGTCTGAATACTGTAAATAAGGTATTTCTGTTTTTTTATTTTTAATAAATGTGTCAATCTCTAAAAACCTGTTTTGCTTTGTCGTTATGGTGTATTGTGTGTAGATTGATGAGGATTTGTTTTATTTAATTCCTTTTATTAAAAGGCTGAAATGTAACAAAATGTGGAAAAAGTGAAGGGGTCTGAATACATTCCAAATGCACTGTACTTGTAAGGGTTTCTCTTGAAATGCCTGTGCTGGTAAAACGCAAGCAAATTATTGATTAGCATTTTTATTTTGATAATCTGCATGTGTCACACATGCAGCAATAAGCAAGATAGAGTGTTTGATATAGTAGTCTTTGAAGAAGTAAAGCACATGGGGCATATTTCTTTTAACGAATTCAGACATTAAAGTAAATATGGACTTTATAAACACTTTGAGAAACTTCACCACATGAAAAGGGCAGATGTTGTGTTTTCACTGTGAACTTATTGCTCACCCTTTACAGGTAGATTACAGTCATGACTTTACTTTAATCTGAAGACTTATTTATCTAATTAACTATGTTTAATTGTTACCCGATTAAATTAATCATGTAACAATTAACTCATTAGGATCTGGGTGTCACGTCTCCCACCGAAGGTGGCTCCCCTGCCTGTTCGGGCGGCGCTCTGCGGTCGTCGTCGCAGGTCTTCTAGCCGCCACCGATCCCTTTTCCCTTTTCTGTTGGTTAAGTCTTATTAGTTGCACCTGTTTCTTTTGTGTTTCTTGATTTCTGGTCTATTTAAGCCTGTTAGGCCCGCTTAGGTTTGTGCGGGATTATTTTGTGTTCGCTGTCGGTTGTGGATGTATTTTGTTCTCTGGATTGTTTTGCCCTGTGTGTTTGGGCTGGTCAGTGTTTCTGCGCCCTGTGTTTGGCGTTTTTGTGCCGGAGAAATAAATAATCTATTATTGAACCCTCTGCTCTCTGCGCCTGACTCCTACCTTCCACTCTTAGTAACTTGTGACACCGGGGCACCACTAGAGCAGTTCTTTACCATCTCCTGAATTAAACTCTAACAGTTCTTTACCTATCACATCTATAAAGAGTCAATTTATTAATCACAACCTCGTATCATATCACCATTCTGAACAGTAGTAACTTCCTTGCATCTGCAAAAACCCAAGCCGTACTTGCGATTCAGTACTACACAAATTGGTTTAATTATTTATTTACAAGCTAATTAAATGGGAACATAAGATAAACACACACACTCTGCACCTGTTATTGATTGGAGACGTAATATGCTGAATACAACAACATGGATGCTTGTTAAAGAGGAGAGGCAGAGAGAGAGAAGGACAGAAACACTTAACATTGCCACATTCAGAAACTACTCCCATCTACAATAACCATAAAATTTGTACACGAACTGCTGCCCCTCTTTGTGTAAGAAATCATGAATGTATTTACCTGAAATGCCTGGGTTCACCGGGGATCTCTTGGTGAACGTGGAAGCCTTGGAAAAGGGGTTGGGCCTTTTCGCAGCACGCTTGTGCTGATGGCTGATGGTTTGAAATGGTTCCAACAACTCTTGTTCTGTTGTCCTTCTTTGTAGTTGTCTGGTATCTGGTGACTTGTCGTGTAAGTCCTGAACTTACTGAATCAACTACAGTTGATTTTCATTTCATTCAGTCTGGAAAATACTTATTTGATAGGCAAGCCAGCAGTATCGATGGTTCCCCAGTGGGGTGATGAGAGTAGCGTAATATGATGGTTTGAGCAGAGTAACAGGATGGTCCTACTTAAATTCGCTTTTGAAGATACTTTACTTAGGACAGCTAATCAGCAGTACCAGTGATTGTCCGGGAAGTGAGTTTATCGTCTCCACCTCGTGTTGAGATTCAAAGTTCAAACCATTATTTTTTAATGTAATTTGTATTATTTTTTTCACACCTTTTTTCTCCCCAATTGGTAGTATTTACAGTCTTGTCTCATCGCTGCAACTCCCGCACGGACTCGGGAGAGGCAAAAGTCGAGAGCCATGCCTCCCCCCGAAACACAACCCAACCAAGCCGCACTGCTTCTTGACACAATGCCCATCCAACCCGGAAGCCAGCCGCACCAATGTGTTGGAGGAAACACAGTACACCTGGCGACCGTGTCAGCATGCACTGCACCCAGCCCGCCGCATGAGTCGCTAGTGTGCGATGAGACAATATATCCCTGCCGGCCAAACCTTCCCCTAATCTGGACAATGCTGTGCCAATTGTGCGCTGCCCCATGGGCCTCCTGGTTGTGGCCAGTTGCGACAGAGCCTGGACTTGAACCCAGAATCTCTAGTTGCACAGCTAGCACTGAGATGCAGTGCCTTAGAACACTGCACCACTCGGGAGGCCCTTTAAACCATTTTAAACACGTGGCTGAAGCTTCACACTTTTCTGGTCTAATGTGTTAATTTCTTAATACCTTTTGCTCGAAAGGGGCGGCCTCACTTTGGGGTGGTGACTACTCACTGTGCAAAGTTATGGAAAACAGTTATATCATATAACTTCTCAAATCACATCCCTCTCTTAACAGAAACACTTTCCTACTTTTTCAGATTACATGCACAACCCATAGTATGGAAACTTCACCTATGTAGTGGGTATATTTTCCAAGTTACAGTTTCCTTTCTAACATTTTTAATGACATCACATCGATCTATAGTGTTCTATAGATCACCTCTGACCATTCCCCACGTTCTACGTTATAAATACTGTTCCAGTATTCACTTTTGAACATGTTGGGAGGTTTAGCGGGAAAAGGTCTGCTGGTGAATTTGGAGAGAACAGGTCTGAATCTTCTCCCTTGATTTACAACAGGATGTGAGTGTAGTTAATTATTTCCTCCTCCCTCTACAGGTAAAAGGGGGTCTGATTGAAGTTATTCATTGAAAACTTGATCTGACCTATTTGGATTCTCATGGTCAGTCATGACATTACTTATCGTGCAGTCTTATAAAAAAGGGTTCCAAAAGGGTTCTTCGACTCTCCCCATAGAACACTTAGGTTTGAGGTAGAACCCTTTTTTGGTTCCAGGTAGAACCCTTTTGGTTAAAACCCTCAGTGGAAAGGGTTCTACATGGAACCCAAAATATTTCTACCGAGAACAGAAAGGGTTCTACTTGTAACCCAAAAGGGTTCTTCATGGGGTTTTTCTTTTGTGACAACCGAAGAACCCTTTTAGTTTCTAGATTACACCTTTTTTAAAGAATGTGCCTCGACATCACAGAGAGACATGAGCTGATAATACCTAAAGTGTGACTGCTGCTGCTTTACGACTGCAGTAACTCCCACCAGAGCCTCAGTAAAGTGCAGAGAAAGAGAGGGAAAGAAAGAGACAGAAGGAAAGTGAGTGAGAAAGGGAAGTAAGGGGGGGGGGCAGAAAAAGTGAGAAAGGGATAGAAAGAATGACCTACAGGCAACAAAGAGACAGAGCGAGAAGGGAGCGAGAGAGTGATTTATCAGCTGAGGTGGTGTTCAGACTCTTAATGACTCAGCAGTCAGATATGGGGATTTTCCACAGAACTCCCCAGAGCGAGAGAGAGAGAGAGAGAGAGAGAGAGAGAGAGAGAGAGAGAGAGAGAGAGAGAGAGAGAGAGAGAGAGAGAGAGAGAGAGAGAGAGAGAGAGAGAGAGAGAGAGAGAGAGAGAGAGAGAGAGAGAGAGAGAGAGAGAGAGAGAGAGAGAGAGAGAGAGAGAGAGAGAGAGAGAGAGAGAGAGAGAGAGAGAGAGAGAGAGAGAGAGAGAGAGAGAGAGAGAGAGAGAGAGAGAGAGAGAGAGAGAGAGAGAGAGAGATCTGCACTCCTGTTTACCCGTGATTTGAGTGGATATTCAGAGTCAGCTGAAGGAAGAAAATATGATGACTAGAGCCATTTTATCAATAGATGGCATATTATCTTTTTATCATATTTGTGCCACAACTTCTGTAGACAACAATATCAGTTAGTACCAGAAATATTTTTAATTACAGAGTGTATTATACAGTAGCCCACTCAGTGTACTATTTGTGAATGAGTCACCATGTATGCATATATGGACACCCACGCCTCTTGTAGACACAATCCAAACAGTCGTTTTCAGATGCACAATTCAAATATTTGCTGACAGAAAGTGGTACAAGTGGGTGTACACAGACTTACTGGCTGACAAACACACACACACAAATGCACAAACGCAAAAGATGTATGTGTATGTGTGTGTTTGTGTGCGTGGGTGTGTGTGTTTATGTGACAGGTAGGCTATAGGCAAAACAAACAGGGAGTGAGTGGCGTTTCTGCGCCTTCACTGTTTATGGCAATTAAAGCAAGAGATTGGGGACAAGGCTGAGGTGTTGTATATCTGCAGGCGGAACTCATATGAGAGGGAGGTGCCCTAAAACACCTGTCTCCAAAAGCCACACATTTAGCAGGCAGCGCTGATACATTGGCTTTTTTCCAATGCTACTTACCTTGATTCCTCGCAGCCTCTCTCCTTGCCTCCTTCTCAGAAAACACATTGAAGAATAAGGTAGAAGAAAGTGACTTTCGATCTTCTACTCTGGTTTGAGAAGGACGTGTGGAAAGAGGATGCAGGGAAATAATAATTGAGATGGAGCCAGGGACATCTTATGTGAAAGATGCTTCATTATTTGGGGTCTTTGAGACATTTTGTCAACCTTCCCTTACTGTAGGTTGTAGTGGCTCTAGTTTACCCTCCATGTTGATCTTTTAATTACCCCTTATACATAATCACAATATAAATAATCCTGATTTTGACCAAAATCATTATAATACCTGATGTTATAATGAGGATGAAATGAATAAACTGATGTGCATTTGGTGGTGCATGTTCAAGGTTAATGAAGGTCTTTCATGTTGTCTGTGTTCCATTCAGTTGCAAATTACCCTTGGAGAGGTGATTAACTCTGTTTGAATGATATTATGTCTTTCATGTAATCCATTTATGCCCAGATATAATTTTAATTTGGGTTTTCCCTTATCAAAGGGGCTGAAACTGAAGTTGATCATTGGAGTGTGTGTGGGTGTGTATGCATATATGCATATGCACATGCATTCGTGTGTGTATGCCATACAGCTGAAAAACATTAAAATGAGATCTATCATCTTGGCCTGCTTGGTACAAGGGGTGAAACAAAGAGATAAATCAAGTTTAATCCCTAGGGGGTGAAATACTGTCATACCCTAATCACACCGATGGGAAATGTCAAATGTTGACATTGACAGTTCTGCTGCATCTTGTGAAATAGCTTTAGCATCCTAGCACTTATAAATACATGATAATGAATTTCCTGACATTTTCTCGTTGACAGTGTTGATTTGTGAGCTTGTGACACACAGTGTTGTAGGACAAACACATCCATAAGTAGACATTAGCAAATGACAGGTTAGGTTGTTTACCTGATGGAAAGGGCAATTAGTGACTGACTGGGATGAATGAGATGTGTCAGCCATGGCGATGGATGGGAGGAGGGGGGTGGGGGATGACACCTGTTGAGCTGTAAGACTCTCTAAGTGAGTTTCTGCTCTGAAGGGGATGACACACACACACACAGAGACAGCTGTGCATGCTCTCTCTCTCTCTCTCTCACACACACACACACACACACACACACACACACACACACACACACACACACACACACACACACACACACACACACACACCCACACCTTCTCTTTCCACTTCCACACTTTACTCTCTTCATCATCACCACTTCAGAGACACCAGACATGGCTGTCTGTCTGCCTCAATAGCCAGCCCCTTTCACCCTTCAATGTCTACTAGCCAGGATGTGACATCTGCACCATAAGTCTAGGCTGGTCTGAGCTGGGCTGTGCTGGTTTGATGCTGGGCTGGTCAAAGCAAGGCCTGGTGAAGTTTGGGCAGGGGCCAGTCAGAGGTAGTGAACAGCTGCTTGGCAGAAACTCCAGCAGATCTCCCTCTTGTCTTTCTCATCCCTCTGCTGCCTGTTAGTGAGCTCACAGACCAGAAACAGACAAAGCAGACTCTATCAGGATTCCTTAATGAACAGGAAGAAACTAGGGAGTCAGGTAATAGATGAGTCAGTCAGGGCTCAGTATACCAATACTACTATTATAAACAGTTTGGCCACGGGATACCAACACTACTATGCGAAAGTAAAGATGGAAGATAAGGCAAGCTTAACCTGAGCCAAAAATTAATTAGCATAGTGGGCCATCCACGCATTGTAATCGGTTAAACAATGTGTTCCAGCGATGCATAATTCACAATAAAACAGTAATAGGCAGAACTTGGCTATAAAATCAAAAACGTATTTAAACTCTAATTAGCTAAATATATACGTAGCTTGAAGTACATTCTGTAATTGCAACTGAAACAGTCTAGTTAACTACATGCAGTGTTGGAATAATACTATTAATCTATGGCAGAAGATGACTCACTCCAAGTTCACTATCCTGCAACATCTGTCAGTGAGTGTCCAAGGCAAGCAGTGATTGTTGATTCTGGGGCGGTTCCATGACAACAGCTGTCAAATCATATGGTGTCTGTTTGTGTGCATGTGTGTGCATGTGTACAGTGCCTTGCGAAAGTATTCGGCCCCCTTGAACTTTGCGACCTTTTGCCACATTTCAGGCTTCAAACATAAAGATATACAACTGTATTTTTTTGTGAAGAATCAACAACAAGTGGGACACAATCATGAAGTGGAACGACATTTATTGGATATTTCAAACTTTTTAAAAAAATCAAAAACTGAAAAATTGGGCGTGCAAAATTATTCAGCCCCTTTACTTTCAGTGCAGCAAACTCTCTCCAGAAGTTCAGTGAGGATCTCTGAATGATCCAATGTTGACCTAAATGACTAATGATGATAAATACAATCCACCTGTGTGTAATCAAGTCTCCGTATAAATGCACCTGCACTGTGATAGTCTCAGAGGTCCGTTATAAGCGCAGAGAGCATCATGAAGAACAAGGTACACACCAGGCAGGTCCGAGATACTGTTGTGAAGAAGTTTAAAGCCGGATTTGGATACAAAAAGATTTCCCAAGCTTTAAACATCCCAAGTAGCACTGTGCAAGCGATAATATTGAAATGGAAGGAGTATCAGACCACTGCAAATCTACCAAGACCTGGCCGTCCCTCTAAACTTTCAGCTCATACAAGGAGAAGACTGATCAGAGATGCAGCCAAGAGGCCCATGATCACTCTGGATGAACTGCAGAGATCTACAGCTGAGGTGGGAGACTCTGTCCATAGGACAACAATCTGTCGTATATTGCACAAATCTGGCCTTTATGGAAGAGTGGCAAGAAGAAAGCCATTTCTTAAAGATATCCATAAAAAGTGTTGTTTAAAGTTTGCCACAAGCCACCTGGGAGACACACCAAACATGTGGAAGAAGGTGCTCTGGTCAGATTAAACCAAAATTGAACTTTTTGGCAACAATGCAAGACGTTCTGTTTGGCGTAAAAGCAACAAAGCTCATCACACTGAACACACCATCCCCACTGTCAAACATGGTGGTGGCAGCATCATGGTTTGGGCCTGCTTTTCTTCAGCAGGGACAGGGAAGATGGTTAAAATTGATGGGAAGATGGATGGAGCCAAATACAGGACCATTCTGGAAGAAAACCTGAAACCTGAACCTGAAACCTGAGTCTGCAAAAGACCTGAGACTGGGACGGAGATTTGTCTTCCAACAAGACAATGATCCAAAACATAAAGCAAAATCCACAATGGAATGGTTCAAAAATAAACATATCCAGGTGTTAGAATGGCCAAGTCAAAGTCCAGAACTGAATCCAATCGAGAATCTGTGGAAAGAACTGAAAACTGCTGTTCACAAATGCTCTCCATCCAACCTCACTGAGCTCGAGCTGTTTTGCAAGGAGGAATGGGAAAAAATTTCAGTCTCTCGATGTGCAAAACTGATAGATAGATACCCCAAGCGACTTACAGCTGTAATCGCAGCAAAAGGTGGCGCTACAAAGTATTAACTTAAGGGGGCTGAATAATTTTGCACGCCCAATTTTTCAGTTTTTGATTTGTTAAAAAAGTTTGAAATATCCAATAAATGTCGTTCCACTTCATGATTGTGTCCCACTTGTTGTTGATTCTTCACAAAAAAATAAAGTTTTATATCTTTATGTTTGAAGCCTGAAATGTGGCAAAAGGTCGCAAAGTTCAAGGGGGCCGAATATTTTCGCAAGGTACTGTATTTGAGTGTCTCACTCATTCACCTCACTGCATTCTGAAATCTACTAGCGCTCACAGACTCACGTCAGAATTAGACATTCATCCATGTTTCTCAAGTGTCAAATTTGGAAGTTGTTCCAAACATCAAATTTCAAAGTGTTTAAAGGATAAATTTAGGCATTAACTCCGAATTGTTAAGGTTAGGGTTAGCCTAGCAACAGAGATGTAATGTTTAGAGTGAAGGTGGAGATTCCACCCCAAAGCGGGGTATATATACTCCCACTGGTGAAACCTTTGTCTGTTCAGCTGTTCAATCCTTTGGGGTGAATAAACTTGGTTGAAGCTTTTATAGTGTCCGTCGATTTCTTACTCTGATATTTAGATCCTAACAAGTGGTATACAGACTGCTGGCATTACGCATCTGGCTAAAAGACTACTGTATCTCTGCTGGAGTCATTTTTATTGATACCTTTGACTGCTTCTGGAAACAGAAGATACTCTACAGGAATGACGGGGTCCATCCAAATCATCTTAGCTCCTGGACTTTCAAGGCTGCGTTGACACAATGACGGGTAAATGATCCAAGACCAGCTCAGTTAATCCCTACCATTGTGACAATGAGTCATTATAATGCTGCATCAAATGTACATGATTTTAGGGTCATTGGCAAACATGTAATGTACGTAATTTAACTTAGGTACCCCTAATTGCACTGAATACATCTGTTTATCCTACAGTTATTGTAAGCAGTATTCATGAGCCTATTAACCAGAGTTACACTGTTAGCACTGAGGCGGTGTGCAATAGTAGGAAGACCACTTTATGCAGCTCACCCTGCACTATCATCTTTAATGTAAATAACATGAGTAAGTCTACCTCTGATACGCTTCCCAGTAAAGCATTAAAAACAATCAAGCATCCCAGAAAAGTGCTAAAAAATTACCCATATTAACATATGTAGCCTAAGAAACAAGGTCCATGAAGTCAACAACTTTCTTGTAACAGATGACATTCATATTCTGACTATCTCTGAAACTCACTTAGATAACACCTTTGATGATACAGTGGTAGCAATACATGGTTATAACATCTACCGAAAAGACAGAAATGCCAAAGGAGGCGGTGTTGCAGTCTATATTCAGAACAACATTCCTGTAAAGATTAGATACAATCTAATGTTAAATACTGTTGAAGTAATATGGCTACAGGTTCAACTGCCTCACCGAAAGCCCATTATTGTGGGAAGCTGCTATAGTCCATCAAGTGCCAACAGTCAGGATCTGAAATGCTTGATAATGTACAGTTGAAATTAGAAGTTTACATACACCTTAGACAAATACATTTAAACTCAGTTCTTCACAATTCCTGACATTTAATCCTAAAAAGTCACTGTATTAGGTCAGTTAGGATCACCACTTTATTTTAAGAATGTGAAATGTCAGAATAATAGTAGAGAGAATGATTTCCTTCAGCTATAATTTCTTTCATTACTTTCCCAGTGGGTCAGAAGTTTACATACACTCAATTAGTATTTGGTAGCATTGCCTTTAAATTGCTTAACTTAGGTGAAACATTTCAGGTAGCCTTCCACAAGCGTCCCACAATAAATTGGGTGAATATTGGCCCATTCCTCCTGACAGAGCTGATGTAACTGAGTCAGGTTTGTCGGCATCTTTGCTCGCACATGCCTTTTCAGTTCTGCCCACAAATGTTCTATACGATTGAGGTCAGGGCTTTGTGATGGCCACTCATTGAGGTCAGGGCTTTGTTGTCCTTAAGCCATTTTGCCACAACTTTGGATGTATGCTTGGGGTCATTGTTCATTTGGAAGACCCATTTGCGACCAAGCTTTAACTTCCTGACTGATGTCTTGAGATGTTGCTTCAATATATCAACATACTTTTCCTGCCTCATGATGTCATCTATTTTGCGAAGTACACCAGTCCCTCCTGCAGCAAAGCATCCCCACAACATGATGCTGCCACCCCCGTGCTTCACGGTTGGGATGGTGTTCTTCGGCTTGCAAGCCTCCCCTTTTTCCTCCAAACATAACAACGGTCATTATGGCCAAACAGTTCTATTTTTGTTTCATCAGACCAGAGGACATTTCTCCAAAAAGTACAATACTTTCCCCCATGTGCAGTTGCAAACCGTAATCTGGCTTTTTTATGGTGGTTTTAGAGCAGTGGCTTCTTCCTTGCTTAGCGGCCTTTCAGGTTGTCGATATAGGACTCGTTTTACTGGATATAGATACTTTTGTACCTGTTTCCTCCAGCATCTTCACAAGGTCCTTTGCTGTTGTTCTGAGATTGATTTGCACTTTTTGCACCAGAGCACATTCATCTCTAGGAGACAGAACTCATCTCCTCCCTTAGTGGTATGATGGCTGCGTGGTCCCATGGTGTTTATACTTGCGTACTATTGTTTGTACAGATGAACGTGGTACCTTCAGGCATATGGAAATTGCTCCCAAGGATGAACAAGACTTGTGGAGGTCTACAATTTTCTTTCTGAGGTCTTGTCTGATGTCTTTTGATTTTCCGACTGTTGTCAAGCAAAGAGGCACTGAGTTTGAAGGTAAGCCTTGAAATACATCCACAGGTACACCTCCAATTGACTCAAATGATGCCAATTAGCCTATCAGAAGCTTCTAAAGCCATGATGTCATTTTCTGGAATTTTCCAAGCTGTTAAAGGCACAGTCAACTTAGTGTATGTAAACTTCTGACCCACTGGAATTGTGATACAGTGAATTATAAGTGAAATAATCTGTTTGTAAACAATTGTTGGAAAAATTACTTGTGTCATGCACAAAGTAGATGTCTTAACCGACTTGCCAAAACTATAGTTTGTTAACAAGAAGTTTGTGGAGTGGTTGAAAAACAAGTTTTAATGACTCCAACCTAAGTGTATGTAAACTTCCGAATTCAACTGTATTTGCTTTAAAGCAATATCCAAATCCATAGGATGTAGTGATCACAATATAATTGCCATATCTAGGAAAACCAGAGTTCCAAAGGCAGGGCCTAATATAGTGTATAAGAGGTCATACAATACGTTTTGTGGTGATTCATATGTTGATGATGTGAATAATATTTGCTATTTTGTGGGGTGTAATGAGGAGCAACCAGATGCTGCACTTGGCGCATTTATGAAACTACATATTCCAGTTACTAATAAGCACACACCAATTAAGAACATTACTGTAAAAATGGTTAAATCCCCTTGGATTGATGAGGAATTGAAAAATTGTATGGTTAAGAGGGATGAGGCAAAAGGTATGGCAATTAAGACTGGCAGCCCAACTGATTGGCAAATGTGCTGCAAATTAAGAAATCATGTGACTAATCCAAATAAAAAGAAGAATAATCTACACTATGAAACAAAGATAACACTATCATTCTTTATATAATTTTTCTTCTGATGAAGGAGAGGAGGACCAAAAAGCAGCGTGGTTATTTGTAAACATCTTTAATAAATATGAAAAATACTAACAGTATACAAAAACAATAAACGTGAAACAGCCCTATCTAGTGCAAACAGAGACAGGAACAATCACCCACCAAACACTCAAAGAATATGGCTGCCTAAATATGGTTCCCAATCAGAGACAACGATAAACACCTGCCTCTGATTGAGAACCACTCCAGGCAACCATAGACTTTTCTAGACAACCCCACTAACCACAATCCCATAACCTACAAAAAACCCATAGACAAAACACACCACAATAAATAACCCATGTCACACCCTGGCCTGACCAAAATAATAAAGAAAAACACAAAATACTAAGACCAGGGCGTGACAGATAGTAAAAAGCTTTGGGGCACCATAAATTAAATGTTGGGGAAAAAAGCCAACTCGGCTCTTTCATTTATTGAATTAGATGGCTCATTCAGCACAAAACCCACTGATATTGCAAACTAATTTAATGACTTTTTCATTGACAAGATAAGCAAACTTAGGGATGACATTCCAGCAACAAACGCTGACACTACACATCCAAGTAATTCAGACCAAATTATGAAAGACAAGAATTGTACTTTTGAATTCCGTAAAGTCAGCGTGGAAGAGGTGAAAAAATTATTGTTACCTATCAACAATGACAAGCCACCAGGTCCTGACAATCTAGATGGAAAATTACTGAGGATAATAGCAGACAATATTGCTACTCCTGTTTGCCACATCTTCAATTTAAGCCTGCTAGAGAGTGTGTGACCTGGAGGGAAGCTAAAGTCATTCCGCTACCCAAGAATAGTAAAACCCCCTTTACTGGCTCAAATAACGGACCAGATACAATGCTATTTTACAGTAAACAAATTGACAATAGAATTTCAGCATGCTTATAGGGAAGGACACTCAACAAGCACAGCACTTACACAAATTACTGATGATTGGCTGAGAGAAATTGATGATACAATGATTGTGGGGGCTGTCTTGTTAGACTTCAGTGCAGCTGTTGACATTCTTGATCATAGTCTGCTGCCGGAAAAACGTATGTGTTATGGCTTTACACCCCCTACTATAATGTGGATAAAGAGTTACTTGTCTAACAGAACACAGAGGGTGTACTTTAATGGAAGGCTATCAAATATAATCCAGTTAGAATCAGGAATTCCCCAGGGTAGCTGTTTAGGCCCCTTGATTTTTTCAATTTTTACTAATGACATGCCACTGACTTTGGGTAAAGCCAGAGTTTCTATGTATGCGGATGACTCAACACTATTCACTTCAGCTACTACAGTGACTGAAATTACTGCAACACTCAACAAAGAGCTGCAGTTAGTTTCAGAGTGGGTGGCAAGAAATAAGTTAGCCCTAAATATTTATAAAACTAAAAGCATTGTATTTGGCACAAAACACTCACTAAACCCTAAACCCTAAACCTCAACTAAATCTTGTAATAAATAACATGGAAATTGAGCAAGTTGAGATCACTAAACTGCTTGGAGTAGATTGTAAACTGTCATGGTCAAAACATATTGACGCAGTAGTAGCTAAAATGGGGAGAAGTCTGTCTTGAATAAAGCACGGCACTGCCTTCTTAACAACACTATCAACAAGGCAGGTACTACATGCCCTAGTTTTGTTGCACCTTGACTATTGTTCAGTCGTGTGGTCAGGTGCCATAAAAAAGGACTTAGGAAAATTGCAATTGGCTCAGAACAGGGCAGCATGGCTGGCCCTTGGATGTATACAGAGAGCTAATATTAATAATATGCATGTCAATCTCTCTGAAAGTGGAGGAGAAAGTGGAGGAGAGATTGACTTAATTACTACTTTTATTTATGAGAGCTGTCGAATGCATCGAGCTGTCTGTCTAAACTACTGGCACACAGCTCGGCCACCCATGCACCACACAAGACATGTCCCAAGAGGTCTCTTCAAAGGCCCCAAGTCCAGAACAGACTATGGGAGGGACACAGTACTACATAGAGCCATGACTACATGGAACTCTATTCCACATCAAGTAACTGACACAAGCAGGAAAATTAGATTTAAAAAACAGATAAAAAAACACCTATGAAACAGCGGAGACTGTGAAAGAACACAAACATTGGCTAAGAAACACACACACACACACACACACACACACACACACACACACACAGATTTAGTAATGTAGATATGTGGTAGTTGCGGAATAGGGGCCATGAGGGCACACGGTGTAAAATCTGTGAATGTATTGTAATGTTTTAAAACTGTTTTAAAATGGTATAAAATGCCTTAATTTTGCTGGACCCCAGGAAGAGTGGGGATCCATAATATAAATACAAATACAAAAATGCAGAAGATAGCCCTATTTGGTAAAATACCCAGTTCATATTATGTCAAGAACCGTTCAAATGAGCATAGAGAAACAACAGTCCATCATTACTTTAAGACATGAAGGTCAGTCAATACGGAACATTTCAAGATCTTTGAAAGTTTCTTTAAGTGCACTTCATCAGGCTAGGCCCCTTTTTTTTCCACTTCCTGTGTGAATGACGTGCCCCAAAAAAACTGCCTTACTCAGGCCCTGACTCCAGGATATGCATATAATTGGTACCATTGGAAAGAAAACACTTTGAAGTTTGTAGAAATGTTTAAATAATGTAGGAGAGTATAGATATGGTAGGAGAAAACCCAAAGAAAAAACATGATTTTCTTTGGTTTATGATAGACCATGCTCTTCCTATGGCCAGAATAAGGGCATACTCAATTCTACCTCCCAGGATGCAATTCCTATGGCTTCCACTGGGTGTCAGCAGTCTATGTTCAAGATTTCAGGTTTGTAACTTGAATAAAGAATAAGTAATAACAGTTTTAGTACAATGACACAGTCTTGGAAATTCGTGTTTGCACGTGCCAAGAAGACAAGACACACCTGCTTTAATTGATTTCCTATTAAACATACTTCTTTGCTTAAGAAATATTATAGTTTGATTACATTTTAGGGTATCTGAGGATTAAATAGAAATGTATTTTGACTTGTTGAAACAAATTTTAATTGTAGATTGTCTGACTCTTTTCTTTGCAAGTTGAACGGGTGGATTACTCATATCGATGGCGCCAACTAAACTGACTTTTTGGGATATAACGAAGGATTATATCTGTCAAAACGACACTACATGTTATAGCTTAGACCCTTTGGATGACAAATCAGAGGAAGATTTTCAAAAACAAAGTGAATGTTTAATCGCTATTTGTGAATTTATGAAACCTGTGCCGGTGGAAAAATTTGATGATTGAGTTGGAGTCGTTCATGGTAAAGCAGTCGTGGGTGAACAGGGAATACAGGACGTGGGCTGAGAATGCACCCTTGTGGGGCCCCAGTGTTGAGGATCAGTGGAGTGGAGATGTTGTTTCCTAAGTCCAGGACCCAGTTTGCCAGGGTCTCAAGCTTAATGATGAGTTTGCAGGGTAATATGGTGTTGAATGCTGAGCTGTAGTCAATGAACAGCATTCTTACATAGGTATTCCTCTTGTCCAGATGGGATAGGGCAGTGTGCAGTGTAATGGCGATTGCATTGTCTGTGGACCTATTGTTGCAGTAAGCATATTGGAGTGGGTCTCGGGTGACAGGTAGGGTGGAGGTGATATCCTTAACTAGTCTCTCAAAGCACTTCATGTTAGTTATTTAGTTATTTAGTTCAATTGGGAACAGGAACAATGGTGGCCATCTTGAAGCATGTGGAACAGCAGACTGGGATAGGGATTGATTGAAAATGTCCATAAACACACCAGACAGGACGCAGCTAGGGATGTTGTCTGTGCCAGCAGCCTTACGAGGATTAGCATGTTTAAATGTTTTACTCACGCCGGCCATGGAGAAGGACAGCCCACAGTCTTTGGTAGCGGGCCGCGTTGGTGGCACTGTATTGTCCTCAAAGTGCACAAAGAAGTTGTTTAATTTGTCTGTAAGCAAGACGTCGATGTCCGCAACGGGGCTGGTTTTCTTTTTGTAATTTGTGATTGCCTGTAGACCCTGGCACCCTGTGTTTGAGCCGACTCCACTTTGTCTCTATACTGACGCTTCGCTTATTTGATTGCCTTACAGAGGGAATAACTACACTGTTTGTATTCGGCCATGTTACCAGTCGCCTTGCCGTGATTAAATGCGGTGATTTGTGCTTTCAGTTTTGTGCTAATGCTGCCATCAATCCATCGTTTCTGGTCAGGGAAGGTATTAATAGTCACAGTGGGTACAACACCTCATATACATTTCCTTATAAACTCGCTCACCAAGTCAGCTTATACGTCAATGTTATTCTCTGAGACTACCCGGAACATATCCCAGTCCACGTGATCGAAGCAATCTTGAAGCATGGAATCCGATTGGTCAGATCAGCGTTGGACAAACCTAAGCTGTTTTGGTTTCTGCCTATATGAGGGGAGCAACAAGATGGAGTCATGGTTGGATTTGCCTAAAGGAGGGTGGGTTGGAGGGCCTTGTTAACCTCTCTAGGGGGTGTGGGACGGTAGCGTCCCACCTGGCCAACATCCAGTGAAATTGCAGAGCGCCAAATTCAAAAACAGCAATACTCCATGATAAAAATTCATAAAACATACAAGTGTCATACATCGGTTTAAAGATTAACTTCTTGTTAATCCAACCATGGTGTCAGATTTCAAAAAGGCTTTACGGCGAAAGTATACCATGCGATTATCTGAGAACAGCGTCCAGCAGACAAATCATTACAAACAGTTTACCAGTCAAGTAGAGGAGTTACACAAGTCAGAAATAGCGATAAAATAAATGACTTACCTTTAATGATCTTCATATGGTTGCACTCACAAGACTCCCATTTACTCAATAAATGTTTGTTTTGTTTGATAAAGTTCCTCTTTATATCCAAAACTTCCATTTGTTTGCGCGTTTTGTTCAGTAATCCACAGGCTCAAAGGCAGTCACAACAGGCAGACGAAAAATCCCAAAAAAAGTATCAGTAAAGTTTGTACAAACAGGTCAAACGATGTTTATAATCAATCCTCAGGTTGTTTTTAGTCATAATAATCAATAATATTTCAACCGGACAAAAGCTTTGTCAATATAAAAGGAAAACAAGAAAGGCGTGCTCTCGGTCGTGCGCATGAAAAACCTCTGGGACACTGCAGTGTCCACTCATTCAGAATGGTCTTAGTCTGTCATTTTTCAGAATACAAGCCCGAAACAATATCTAAAACTGTTGACATCTAGTGGAAGCCATAGGAAGTGCAATTTGAGTCCTAAATCAATGGAATCTGTATATGCAGTCAACTACAAACATAAAGAAATCCCACTTCCTGGATGGATTTTTCTCAGGTATTCGCCTGCCATATCAGTTCTGTTATACTCACAGACATTATTTTAACAGTTTTAGAAACTACTAATTATATGCATATCCTAGGTTGTCGGCCTGAGTAACAGGCAGTTTACTTTGGGCACTTTTCATCCGGAGGTGAAAATAGTGCCCCCTACCCTTGTGAGGTTAAAGTAGCAATGGTTGAGTGTGTTACTTGCTCGTGTACTGCAATCGATATGCTGATAGAATTTAGGTAGCCTTGTTCTTAAATTAGCTTTGTTAAAATCCCCAGCTACAATAAATGCAGCCTCAGGGTATATGGTTTCCAGTTTGCATAAAGTCCAGTGAAGTTCCTTGATGGCCGTCTTGGTATCCGCTTGCGGGGGGATATACACGGCTGTGACGATAACCGAGGAGAGTTCTCTTGGGAGATATTATGGTTGGAATTTGATTGTGAGGAATTCTAGGTCAGGTGAACAAAAGGACTTGAGCTCTTGTATGTTGTTAGAATTACACCATGAGTCGTTTAATCATGAAATATACACCCCCGCCTTTCTTCTTACCGGAGAGATGTTTAGTCCTGTCGACGCGATGCACTGACAATCCCGTTGGCTATACGTACTCCGACAGCATGTCTCCAGCTCGTCATGTTTTCGTGAAAAGGTGTATGTTACAATCCCTGAAAACCTCTTTTTAAAAAAAGCAACTCCCTCCCTGATTTCATCGACCTTATCGTCACACCTCAGTCAGGGTTAGGAACAGTGTGAGGAGACTACCTAAGCCTTTTAAACAGAAATAACTATTCCAGTAACGGGTGCAAAAAATGTGATTGGATTAGTTTAGAAAAATGTATATTATTTATCTTTGTGTAGCATAAGATGAATCCATCAATCACTCAATGTACATGCAAAAACAGAGATATAAACAATTCCAAAAAATATACCTGCATTTTGGGTAAAAAAGTTTTGCTTGTTATTTTTTATCATAACTTAAAAAAATAGAGTTGATGTGACTTCTAATTTAGTTTTGAGTCATTACCACACAAACATTTTAAGTATTTGAGTTGAAAATGCTTTGGGGTTTACTGTGATAGACTCAATCAAATGCTCAAGATATTTCTAACAAATCTACTAAGAAGAAGTTTTAGAGGACAACAGTAGTTTTCCACCCAGTGTGGAAAATGAACAACAGTAGACAGACAAATTAAGATTCATCAGTGTGCTTATTATTGGGGGGAGCCTTGCTGTGAGCGCCTGAAAAAATACCAACGGTGCAGGACTGAGAGGGTGCCGAAGAAACAAATGAGCAAGCGAATGAACACCACTCTCATCTGTCTGTCTGGTCCACCTGCTGGCAACGCCTCCAGCCTGCCCTTAGCCAGTGATTCCGTTCACAAACAAGGACACCTGGGTACCCTTCACTGGTATTAGATAAACCAGACTGGCGCCCACTCTTCCCCTGAATACACCTCAGACAGCTTCTCCCTGCTGGGATGAATGCATAGGGCGTCTTTGAAATCAGAGGGCTTTCACTTTCCTCTGTTTAAGAGGGTTGTTTTGTGTGTGTGGGAGAGAGAGAGAGAATATAGTAAAAAAAATGCAAGCTTCAGGCTTGAATACGTTGGGAATACAAAATTAGACCATTTGTAGCAATTAGTAGTAGTAGTGGTTGCCCTTGTCATTACTATGCAAAATGTGTAATTGCAGTAGATTCATACATGAGTGGGTTAGTCACTTTAAAGATCAGCTCTGACACTTTGCTGCATCGCATTATGTCACTGTGTGTCTCATTATGAGCAGGACAAGCTCAGACAATTAATATGTCTGCCTATTTATTGCAGTACCCCAACAAACCAAAAACTACTGACAAATTGTTGAATCGAATTAAAAGATCCCTGCAGTCTGTAGGATAATCTAATGAAGTTCAATTATACGGTCTATGACTCTATTGTGATCAATAGGGGCTACCTAACTAGATGAGTGCCGTTGTAGCAGCAGCTGTATGACTCAGAGAGACTTCATTCAGACATGAGCTGCCAGAACCACCAGCTTCTAACAGCCTCCTGGGCTTCCACATATATTTCTAGGTCACTTTACATGCCAATGTAGCATTAAGACACAGAGAAAGCTAAGCAAACATGTACACACGCACACACCAGGCCTGCAGTGTCCAGTCTGGAGTGGGAAGTCACGAGCTCTGCTGGTTGGCTACTGCGTAGCAACCTATCCGTGCCAAAAGCCCTGGTCTGCCATAGAAAGCCTAGGTAAATTGCGATCGCCAGAACGGCCAGAATAATTTAGTTAGACGTCCGTTTTGAGCTCTAAAATGTATTTACTATTATCAAGTTCGATTCGCATGGTGAATTATTTTAATAAAGTTCGCTAAAAATTGAGATATATAATTAAATAGCAATCCATTCTGACAACTACATTTGTCGTCACACAGTCACACCACTTGCTGACACAGACCAATCCCGGGCCGGCAAGTTGTGGAAGCGCTCTCAGGAAGGATGAAAACTACTACATCAGCATGATCCTTTGCTAGTTAAGGCCACATTCACCATAATCCTTAGCGGTTTGTCTATAGCATTCAGTCACTTCAGCAATATGGCGCCTTTCAAATTCAAATACTTCCGGCTTCATGCGCCATCAGGAATTTTCCATAGGAATATGCTGGTGACACCAGAGCTATCACTATCTACTGGTTTTAATGTCTATTGCACACGCACACACACACAAATGTAGTTGTCAGAATACACAAGCACGCACACACACACACGCACACACGGAAGCTTTGAGCAAGCCATAAGCTTTGTATCCAGTTGGTGGTCCTATATGGCTGAGTGGAGAGCAGTCTGTAGACAGACTATTTAGACAGACTCTTTACTAACTTTAGCATGTGGCTTTCACACCTTTTACAGTGAGCTCCAAAAGAAAATGGGAAAGTGACAGATTTTTTGTTGTTTTGCCTCTGTACTCCAGCACTTTGGATTTGAAATGATACAATGACTACGAGGTTAAAGTGCAGGCTGTCAGCTTTAATTTGAGGCAGTGGAGGCTGCTGAGAACGGCTCATTATAATGGCCGGAACGGAGCAAAAGGAATTTCATCAAACACCTGAAAACCATTTGTTTGATGTATTTGAAACCATTCCACTGATTCCGCCCCAGTCATTACCACAAGCTCATTCTCCCCAATTAAGGTGCCACCAACCTCTTGTGATTTGAGGGTATTCTCCTCTATATCGGGTGAACCGTTTAGAAATCACACTTTGTGTACATAGTTCACACATTTCAAGGGACCAAAAGTATTGGATTAAAGTAGTCAGAAGTTTAGGATTTGATCATTTTCTGCCCAATGGAAATGAATGGTAAATAATGTATTGTCATTTTAGTGCCACTTTTAATGTAAATAAGAATACAATATGTTTGTAAACACCTCTACATTAATGTGGATGCTACCATGATTATGTGAATAATGATGAGTGAGAAAGTTACAGACTCACAAATACCCCCCCCCCTCCTCATGCTCATGATTAATTCAGGTTTATCCTTCACCTTTTTATTTTCACAACTGGCAGGAGATTAGGGGTGTGCAAATAGTTTAAAAGAAGAAGCATGAAAGCAAGCACCTAAATAGGAGAAATAGAGGATGGTGTAGTACAGATGGACATGCAAGGATGCATGCACAGACACACCCAAATGGAGGCAAACGCTTACACAAACGCACACAAGCATGCACACACACTCTCACACACACACACTTGTGCTCACACACACAAATGGATGTGCATACAGACAGACACATGCACACACACACTCATTCTAAGAAGTTGCCCCTCTGTGTATTGTGCATACTGTTATATGCACCCCTCCCTACAGAAGCTGTCCTTAAACAGTGGTGGGTCAGCTAGTCCTTTGCATTATTACACTTCTCTGTGAGAGAAACTTTGTGGGATTCTCATATCTGCTGTTCCAGACTTCTCAGAGAGACATATTTCCCCTGCGGAGTACAGTCATAGGAGACATGAGTGGAGGGGAGACTGGTAGGGGAGGCACTGGTGGAAGGCGTAGAAACAAATCGATCCAGTAGCCTCACTAAGCGTACAGTATGTTAAATCCACTCAGGGAACTGCCAGATCTCAAGATCTCAAGACAGCTGGGTATAATTGATTTCAGACAGGGGAAATGTGGATTTTCAGCTATTTCCATATATACTGAGTTTTCAAAACATTAGGAACATCTTCCTAATATTGAGTTGCACACCTTTTCGCCCTCAGAACATCCTCAATTTGTCTGGGTATGGACTCTACAAGGTGTCGAAAGCGTTCCACAGAGATGCTGGCACATAATGACTCAAATGCTTGCCAGCGGTTGGGTCAAGTTGGCTGGATGTCCTTTTGGTGGTGGACCATTCTTGTTACACATGGGAAACTGTTGATTGTGAAAAACCTAGCACTGTTGCAGTTCATGACACACTCAAACCGGCGCTCCTGGCATCTACTACCATACCCCATTCAAAGGGCACTTCAATATTTTGTCTTGCCCATTCACACACTAAAAATAAAAGTGTTCATATAACTCCTATAGAGTTGAATTCAACACTGTGTCAGATAATATTTGGTCCCAGTCTACATAATGTTAAAGGTACTCTCAGGTGGTGTCACATTTTCGGAGTTAATTTGACTCAAAATTGTGTTAAAATTCACACATTTTTTTTTTCATTCCACTGAATTGAGTTGAATTTACACTGCAGTAACTGCAAAATTTTACACTCCGATTTAATTTCGACACTAGTGCTCATTGACTCCTCATTATGTTGAAATACTCATCCTGGGTTAAAATTAGTCAACACTGTAATTTTTACACCCTTTTTTACTGTGCACCCTCTGAATGGCACAGATATACAATCCATGTCTAAATGGTCTCCTCCCCTCCATCTATACTAATTGAAATGTATTTAACAGGTGACATCAATCATAGCCTGGATTCACCTGGATTCACCTGGTCAGTCTATGTCATGGAAAGAGCAGGTGTTCCTAATGTTTTATACACTCAGTGTACAGTACAAGTACATAGTGAGGGCTTGACTCACCAATAATGTGTAAGAGACTGTGACACTTTGGAAAAGTTCTGGGAAGTTTATTTTACGTGAAGGGAATTTTTATATTGAAATGTTTATATTGACAGGGAAAGCAAGACAATGGAAAAGTGTTGAATTGTCTCAATGATGACTATTGCGGGCAAAGAGTGAATTTCAGTATAGTTGTGGCTTGATTTAAACTCACATCACGTCTTGCTAAACTTCGAGTTTTGCTGAACTTTTCAAAAGGGATAGTTTCCTCAATGATATCTCCTCACTGTTGCGTTTCTGGGCCTCACAGCCTGCAGACTCAGATGTTCTGATGTGTCATGGCTCCCCTCTAAAGGTGTGTGTAAACAAACTGTAGTTCACTGATGGAAGGGGAAAGATGACAGAGCCATCTTGCCCTGGTTCCCAGAACTTTGAAGTCAGACTGACAGAAACAATGCAAATTCTGGAAGGAGCCTTGCCGAGTATTCCTTTTTAAGATGCCTTGTGATACCAATTTTTGTGTTCTGTTTGTACTTTTCTATAAACCAGTTTCTGTTTTCATGCAAGTGACTGATTGAACGAATCGTCACTATCAGTATCTGCAATTTGGCAGTATGCCCAGAACCTTGTTTAGAGAAAGGGATATCTCGGTTTCAAGGTCTCAGCGAGAAGAAGCCTCATGAGGTATTGGTCTGTCACATGCATGACCCAGTATTGGTTGTCACATGAAAGAAGCAAACATGAATTATAAATAAGCTAAATCATGCAAATGTAACTTGTCAGTATATAAGGGAACTAACGGGACTGCCCCGTTAGAGCTCACTTCAGACCGGTACTTCATCTATATAAGTTTGACTGTGACCTCTCCAGCTTGCGGTCAATAAAGAATGATTCATATAAGATTGACTTGTGTAAGAATTTCCACAAAATGCCCAAAAACGCTGCAGAGATTAAGGGTAAATAAGCTCCATCAGGAAAAAACTTTTCTCTGGCCTCGAATCCTGAGGTCTATTTAGGTATTTTGAGTCTGTGTCTACCTACTGGGCACACATATCAGTTATCCACATTGATTCAACTTCATCACATTGATTTTTTTTAAATGATGTGGAAACAACATTGATTCAAACAGTTTTTGCCATGGCGAAAACATGCCATGCGATTGTTTGAGGACGGCGCCCCACATCAAAATATTTTTCCACCGGCACTGATTTCATACATTCACATATAACGATTAAATATTCACTTACTTTTTGAAAATCTTCCTCTGATTTGTCATCCAAGGGGTCACAGCTATAATATGTTGTTTTGTTAGATAAAATCCTTATTTATATCCCAAAAAGTCAGTTTACTTGGTGGCATCGGTTTGAGTAATCCACTCGTTCAACTTGCAGAGAAAGAAATCTGAAAATCTACCCCGAAACTTTGTTTCAACAAGTCAAAATATGTTTTTATTTACTCCTCAGATACCCTAAAATGTAATCAAACTGTAAAATTTATTTCGGAAAGAAGTATGTTCAATAGGAAACCGATTTTAGCAGGTACATAATGTCTTCATGGCGCATGCAAACACGAATTCCGAAAACTGTGTCATTCTACTAAAACTGATATTTTGTATTCGTTTTTAAAGTTACAAGCCTGAATCCTTGAACATAGACTGCTGACACCCAGTGGAAACCATAGGAATTGCATCCAGGGAGCTAATTTTCAACATGACCTTTCTCTTGCATTTCTAAGAGGATGGTCTCTCTCAACAACAACATTTTGGTTGGTTTTTATTTGGATTTTCTCCTACCATATCTATTGTGTTATATTCTTATACATTATTTTAACATTTCTACAAACTTCAAAGTGTTTTCTTTCCAATGGTACCAATTATATGCATATCCTGGCTCCAGGGCCAGAGCTACAGGCAGTTTATTCAGACAGGAAGTGGAGAAAAAAGGGGCCTGTCCCTAAGAAGCTGAAGAAAGTCAAGACTATAGTAGGCTTTGAGGCGACTCCTAAGTTAGGTACACATATAGCTCATCTCTTGGCAGTAGTACTGTAGACTACTTTATCACTGACCTCAACCCAGAGTCTCTTAGAGCGTTCACAATCAGTCCACTGACACCCGTAACAGATCACAGCAAAATCACACTCTACTTGAACAGAGCTTTGCTCAATCATGAGGCATCAAAGGCCTGAAAAATATTAAGAAATGCAATAAACTACCGGTGTAGAGTATGCAAAGCTGTCATCAATGCAAAGGGTGGCTATTTGAAGAATCTCAAATATAAAATATATTTTGATTCGTTTAACACTCTTTTGGTTACTACATGATTCCATATGTGTTAGTTCATAGTTTTGAATGTCGTCACTATTATTCTACAATGTAGAAAATAGTAAAAATAAAGAAAAACCCTTGAATGAGTAGGTGTTATTACACTTTTGACTGGTATTGTAGAAGGAAGGAAAGTGGTGTGGAAATCTACCAAAAAAACAATTAAGCAACAACAAATTAAATCCCTTTCTAGACAATTTCCTGGACCAGATGTTTCACTGTAATAGTGAAGGTGTAAACTTGGCATTATAAATCCTAAACAGTATATTTGACCCCTCAGCTTCCCTAGCAAATCTAAAAATGTCAATCAGACAGCCTAAGAAAATGAAGAACAATGAAAAATGGTTTGATGAAGAATGCAAAAGTAGGAAATTGAGAAACCTATCCAACCAAAAAAATAGAGACCCAGAACACCTGAGCCTACACTTTCACTATGGTGAATCACAAAAATAATACAGAAATACACTACTGAAAAAGAAGGAACAGCACGTCAGAAATCAGTTCAATGTAATTGAGGAATCCATAGAATCTAACCACTTCTGGGAAAACTCTAAACAAACAACAACATGAAGTTAATGAATAGTGAATAGTTATCTATTCAAAACGGTTAAAATTGGCAAAAAAACACACATTTCTTTCCACAGTGCCGTGGGTGAGACAGGGATGCAGCTTAAGCCCCATCCTCTTCGGACAATTTATTTATTTATTTTTATTATTATATATATATATATATATATATATATATATATATATATATATATTTTTTTTTTTTGTTCTTCTTCTTGGGCCTCTATAACAATATATATTGTTTTTATTTTTGTTGTTGTTGTGTGATTTGGATTAATCCCCTCTACCACACGGAACCCCACTAATCTACTGACGGAACGCAAGAGGTGGCTAATAACAGACCTCCATCCTATGCTAGCTTGCTACCGATGGCCTGGCTAGCTGTCTAAATCGTCGTGACCCCCAACCAACATCTCCACTCACCGGACCCTTTTGATCACTCGACTAAGCATGCCTCTCCTTAATGTCAATATGCCTTGTCCATTGCTGTTCTGGTTCATGTTTATTGGCTTATTTCACTGTAGAGCCTCTAGTCCTGCTCACTATACCTTATCCAACCTATTAGTTCCACCACCCACACATGCAATGACATCTCCTGGTTTCAATTATGTTTCTAGAGACAATATCTCTCTCTTCATCACTCAATACCTAGGTTTACCTCCACTGTATTCACATCCTACCATACCTTTGTCTGTACATTATACCTTGATGCTATTTTATCGCCCCCAGAAACCTCCTTTTACTCTCTGTTCCAGAAGTTCTAGACGACCAATTCTTATTGCTTTTAGCCACACCCTTATTCTACTCCTCCTCTGTTCCTCTGGCGATGTAGAGGTGAATCCAGGCCCTGCAGTGCCTAGCTCCACTCCTATTCCCCAGGCGCTTTCTTTTGACGACTTCTGTAACCGTAATAGCCTCGGTTTCATGCATGTTAACATTAGAAGCCTCCTCTCTAAGTTTGTTCTATTCACTGCTTTAGCACACTCTGCCAACCCGGATGTTCTAGCTGTGTCTGAACCCTGGCTTAGGAAGACCACCAAAAATTCTGAAATTTTAATTCCAAACTACAACATTTTCAGACAAGATAGAACTGCCAAAGGTGGCGGTGTTGCAATCTACTGCAAAGATAGCCTGCAGAGTTCTGTCCTACTATCCAGGTCTGTACCCAAACAATTTGAACTTCTACTTTTAAAAATCCACCTCTCTAAAAACAAGTCTCTCACTGTTGCCGCCTGCTATAGACCACCCTGCCCCCAGCTGTGCTCTGGACACCATATGTGAACTGATTGCCCCCCATCTATCTTCAGAGCTCGTGCTGCTAGGCGACCTAAACTGGAACATGCTTAACACCCCAGCCATTCTACAATCTAAACTTGATGCCCTCAATCTCACACAAATTATCAATGAACCTACCAGGTACCTCCCCAAAGCCTTAAACACGGGCACCCTCATAGATATCATCCTAACCAACTTGCCCTCTAAATACACCTCTGCTGTCTTCAACCAATATCGCAGCGATCACTGCCTCATTGCCTGCATCCGTAATGGGTCAGCGGTCAAACGACCTCCACTCATCACTGTAAAGCGCTCCCTGAAACACTTCAGCGAGCAGGCCTTTCTAATAGACCTGGCCGGGGTATCCTGGAAGGATATTGATCTCATCCCGTCAGTAGAGGATGCCTGGATATTTTTTATAAATGCCTTCCTAACCATCTTAAATAAACATGCCTCATTCAAGAAATGTAGAACCAGGAACAGATATAGCCCTTGGTTCTCCCCAGACCTGACTGCCCTTAACCAACACAAAAACATCCTATGGCGTTCTGCATTAGCATCGAACAGCCCCTGTGATATGCAGCTGTTCAGGGAAGCTAGAAACCATTATACACAGGCAGTTAGAAAAGCCAAGGCTAGCTTTTTCAAGCAGAAATTTGCTTCCTGCAACACTAACTCAAAAAAGTTCTGGGACACTGTAAAGTCCATGGAGAATAAGAACACCTCCTCTCAGCTGCCCACTGCACTGAAGATAGGAAACACTGTCACCACTGATAAATCCACCATAATTGAGAATTTCAATAAGCATTTTTCTACGGCTGGCCATGCTTTCCACCTGGCTACTCCTACCCCGGTCAACAGCACTGCACCCCCCACAGCAACTCGCCCAAGCCTGCCCTATTTCTCCTTCTCCCAAATCCGTTCAGCTGATGTTCTGAATGAGTTGCAAAATCTGGACCCCTACAAATCAGCCGGGCTAGACAATCTGGACCCTTTCTTTCTAAAATTATCTGCCGAAATTGTTGCCACCCCTATTACTAGCCTGTTCAATCTCTCTTTCGTGTCGTCTGAGATTCCCAAAGATTGGAAAGCAGCTGCGGTCATCCCCCTCTTCAAAGGGGGGGGGGGACACTCTTGACCCAAACTGCTACAGACCTATATCTATTCTACCATGCCTTTCTAAGGTCTTCGAAAGCCAAGTCAACAAACAGATTACCGACCATTTCGAATCTCACCATACCTTCTCTGCTATGCAATCTGGTTTTAGAGCTGGTTATGGGTGCACCTCAGCCACGCTCAAGGTCCTAAACGATATCTTAACCGCCATCGATAAGAAACATTACTGTGCAGCCGTATTCATTGATCTGGCCAAGGCTTTCGACTCTGTCAATCACCACATCCTCATCGGCAGACTCAACAGCCTTGGTTTATCAAATGATTGCCTCGCCTGGTTCACCAACTACTTCTCTGATAGAGTTCAGTGTGTCAAATCGGAGGGTCTGCTGTGTGGACCTCTGGCAGTCTCTATGGGGGTGCCACAGGGTTCAATTCTTGGACCGACTCTCTTCTCTGTATACATCAATGAGGTCGCTCTTGCAGCTGGTGAGTCTCTGATCCACCTCTACGCAGACGACACCATTCTGTGTACTTCTGGCCCTTCTTTGGACACTGTGTTAACAACCCTCCAGGCAAGCTTCAATGCCATACAACTCTCCTTCCGTGGCCTCCAATTGCTCTTAAATACAAGTAAAACTAAATGCATGCTCTTCAACCGATCGCTGCCTGCACCTGCCCGCCTGTCCAACATCACTACTCTGGACGGCTCTGACTTAGAATACGTGGACAACTACAAATACTTAGGTGTCTGGTTAGACTGTAAACTCTCCTTCCAGACCCATATCAAACATCTCCAATCCAAAGTTAAATCTAGAATTGGCTTCCTATTTCGCAACAAAGCATCCTTCACTCATGCTGCCAAACATACCCTTGTAAAACTGACCATCCTACCAATCCTCGACTTTGGCGATGTCATTTACAAAATAGCCTCCAATACCCTACTCAACAAATTGGATGCAGTCTATCACAGTGCCATCTGTTTTGTCACCAAAGCCCCATATACCACCCACCATTGCGACCTGTACGCTCTCGTTGGCTGGCCCTCGCTTCATACTCGTCGCCAAACCCACTGGCTCCATGTCATCTACAAGACCCTGCTAGGTAAAGTCCCCCCTTATCTCAGCTCGCTGGTCACCATAGCATCTCCCACCTGTAGCACACGCTCCAGCAGGTATATCTCTCTAGTCACCCCCAAAACCAATTATTTCTTTGGCCGCCTCTCCTTCCAGTTCTCTGCTGCCAATGATTGGAACGAACTACAAAAATCTCTGAAACTGGAAACACGTATCTCCCTCACTAGCTTTAAGCACCAACTGTCAGAGCAGCTCACAGATTACTGCACCTGTACATAGCCCACCTATAATTTAGCCCAAACAACTACCTCTTTCCCTACTGTATTTATTTTACTTAGCTCCTTTGCACCCCATTATTTTTATTTCTACTTTGCACATTCTTCCATTGAAAATCTACCATTCCAGTGTTTTATTTGCTATATTGTATTTACTACTTTTTTTGCCTTCACCTCCCTTATCTCACCTCATTTGCTCACATCGTATATAGACTTGTTTATACTGTACTATTGACTGTATGTTTGTTTTATTCCATGTGTAACTCTGTGTCGTTGTATGTGTCGAACTGCTTTGCTTTATCTTGGCCAGGTCACAATTGTAAATGAGAACTTGTTCTCAACTTGCCTACCTGGTTAAATAAAGGTGAAATAAATAAAAATAAAATAAACATATATATCAATGAATTGGCTAGGGCACTAGAACAGTCTGCAGCACCCGGCCTCACTCTACTAGAATCTGAAGTCAAATGTCTACTGTTTGCTAATGATCTGGTGCTTCTGTCCCCAACAAAGGAGGGCCTAAAGCAGTACCTAGATCTTCTGCACAGATTCTGTCAGACCTGGGCCCTGACAATAAATCTCAGTAAGACAAATATTTTTTTTACTACTTCAATACACATATAAGTGAATTTTGTCCCAATAACTTGGTCGCCTAAAATGAAGAGACTATGTACAAAAAGTGCTGGATTTATAAATGGTTCACCCGATATTTATGAAAATGTAAAAAATGTAAGCTGACAGTCTGCACTTTAACTTCATTGTCATTGTATTATTTCAGAGCCAAAACAACAACAAATGTGTCACTGTCCAACATCTGGAGGTGTGACTTTTTCAAACCAAAACCAACCACCATTGACCAGTCAAACAATACCAAGTTACAGTAAGTAACCTGATCACACAGGCCCAATCTTCATAGGATGTCATAGCATCTAAAGGTTTGTGTGGGGGATGAGACCAATGCAAATAATGGCAAATAAAAGAGGAAAAAAGTGATCCTTCCATACAGTGTCGTCAAAGTTCACTCTGTACAGATGAAAGTTACCACAGAGATTATACATTCATATAGATGGCATCAAAGTTCTCTTCTGAGAACAAGTCTCTGATACAGTGCATTCGGAAAGTATTCAGACACCTTGACTTTTCCACAATTTGTTACGTTACAGCCTTATTCTAAAGTGGATTAAATTGTTTGTTTCCTCATAACTTTTTTTTTTTTTACATTTTTGCAAATGTACTATACAATAAAAACCGGAAATATTACATTTACAAACGTTTTCAGGCTCTTTACTTAGTACTTTTACTTAGCACCTTTGGCAGCGATTACAGCCTTGGGTATGAGGCTACAAGCTTGGCACACCTGTATTTGGGAGTTTCTCCCATTCTTCTATGCAGATCCTCTCATTCTCTGTCAGGTTGGATGGGGAGCATCGCTGCATAGCTATTTTCAGGTCTCTCCTGAGATGTTCAATCAGGTTCAAGACTGAGCTCTGGCTGGACCACTCAAGGACATTGAGAGACTTGTTCCGAAGCCTCTCCTGCGTTGTTTTTGCTGTGTGCTTAGGGTTGCTGTCCTGTTGGAAGGTGAACCTTCACCCCAGCCTGAGGTCCTGAGCGCTCTGGGTCAGGGTTTCATTAAGGATCTCTCTGTACTTTACTATGTTCATCTGTCCCTCGATCCTGTCTAGTCTCCCAGTTCCTGCAGCTGAAAAACATCCCCACAGCATGATGCTGCCACCACCGTGCTTCATCGTAGGGATGGTGCCAGGCTTCCTCCAGACGGGCATTCAAGCTAAAGAGTTCAATCTTAGTTTCATCAGACCAGAAAATCTTGTTTCTCATTTGGTCATCGACTCAATCCTGTCTCGGAGCGCTACGGATAATTCCTTTGACCTCATGTCTTGGATTTTGCTCTGACATGCACTGTCAACTGTGGGACCGTATATAGACAGGCGTGTGTCTTTCCAAACCATGTCCAAACAATTTACCACAGGTGTACTCCAATAAAGTTGTAGAAACATCTCAAGGATGATCAATGGAAACATCCTTGCACCTGAGCTCAATTTTGAGTCTCATAGCAAAGGTTTTGAATATTTATGTAAATAAGGTATTTCCTTTTTTTTAAATGTTATACATTTGCAAAAATGTCTAAAAACCTATTTTCGTTTTGTCATCATGTGGTATTGTGTATCGATTGATGAGGATTTGTAAAAATGTAATCTGTTTTAGAAGTCAAGGGGTCTGAATACTTTCCGAACCCACTGTAGATACCAGGCATGGATGCAACTGTGTTATTCTAACACATATTTAGGTAGTCAATTATCTGGATACCGTAATAGAGAGATACATTTTGGCCCCTCAAAGTGTGTGTGTGTGTGTGTGTGTGGGGGGGGGTGTACTGGCCCTTAAATCATTGTCCTTTGCGTTTTGGGTCAATTCACCATGCAGCCCCAGGTGACAGAGAGCATGTAAGTTTGTGACAGGACCTACACCTGTATCCATTAAATTACCCCACTCAGACAATCAAAAGCAAACAAACACGTCTATGTCTTTGCAAATGCACACTACGCGGAGCTCTCTTCTACTTCCAGTATTGCCTTGAATATCTTCATAGTGTTTGAGAACTCCTGCAAGGCCTTGGTTTGTTTAGAGGCATCAGATCAAGAGTGTATCACTTTTGATCTGTCACCAGGATTTTTCTTTTCTAAAAAGAAAAGGTTTGCTCAGCTCCTTTTCCACACATACCCCCAACCTCTACCCCTATTTTCTCCCCCCTTCCTCATCCAAGGCGGAAGCTTCCCAAGTAATGGAAGGGAACATCAAACAGGAGCTGGCGCGCCGTCCAAAAATCTTCAGCACCGTCCACCCATCTCAGGACTGCCCATGGAGGCATAGGGAAGATGAGAGGAACAATTGGAGATAAGCACAAAGTCCCAGGAAGAGAATATGAAAGCCAGAGAAAAAAAGAGTTCTCAATCTCAGAGTTGGAAACCATATCACCGAATGAACCCTTTCTGATTAATGTAGTATATGCTATTTCTGCTGCTGCAGCATTCAGAGAGAACAATTCAGCTCAGTTCTGCTCCTCTTTCCCTGGCAGCTCTCTTGTTTCTATATAGACTTCAGAATGAACTGTAATTCAACCAAAACCCAGAACTGGCTACAGTGAGCATGCACACACAGTGGGTATGAGAGTTAAAGAGAATCGGAACCGGGGCTGGCTGTGCCACTCCTCACCAAATGAGAATGTTTGAAATGGGACATTCAATTGGAACAAAGCTCTGTCTGGGTCTGAGTCTGAGTGTGAGTACTGCATCACACAACATCAGTGCTTACACAAGCATACACCACTAAACAAAACTAGACTAATCCAATTTTCCCAAAGCAATGTGCTGAAGTGGCTAGCCGGTCATGAAGTTTGTGTGCTTCAGTCCCAAATACAGAGAAATCACCCGTTTTGCTTTTCCCTCTCCCACTTCCTTGTTTTTCAGCCCGCAGGTCCCTGTGGCTCCAGTCTGCAGTTTAAATGTCCTAAGTGGCACCCTATTCCCTATATATTAGGGAAAATCCGTCTGCAGCTGAATAGGATGCAATGTTGGCCGTTATTCACTCCATGTAGTTTCCTGCCTGCTCTGCAGCTCGCTCTGTATTGCCAGCAACACGGTCTGAATGGAGAGAATGATTGGTTCAGGGGCAGATATGACAGAAAGGGAAGGGTACTAGCCCCCCAGATTGACAGGCAGAAAAACAGATTTCCTCATCCCAAGATGGTGTCTGGGGGAGTGGATGGACATGGTAGTATAATCTGGAAATTTTTCAATAGAGGGTCCTGGAATGACACACACAATGTTCCACCAATTTTACTTTAGAATGTTTATGTCAGTCTGTCTGGTGGAGGGTTTGCTGCTGTATTAGTTTTTCTTTAAAAGCTCAATCTCCTCATTTAAATTTATGAAGAAAAAAATCTGTGTCACGCCTGCTCCAGCTCTTCCTCTCTGGCGCTCAAGGGCACCAGGCGGCCCATCATTAAGCACACCTGTCACCATCGTTACGCACATCAGCACTTCATGGTACTCACCTGGACTCTGTTACTTTATTGATTGTCTTCCCTATATCTGTCACTTCCTCAGTTTCTTCCACGTGTCTGCATTAATGTCTTAATGCCATTTTGTTCCCCCTGTCCAGACGGTGTTCTTGTTTTGTTAAATGTCCGTTTATCCATTAAATCTTCACTCCCTGTACTTGCTTCATGTCTCCCAGCATCTGTCCTCACAATCTGGTGACTGTACTTTGAAGGCTATGAGATGCAGCAATGTGCAGTCAGGGTAGGCAGTGCTTACCCTGTGATAATCTAATAAAATAAGCAGTTATGAAAAGCCTAGTAAAAATACAATTACATACAAATATTTATTTTCTTATCTAATGTTTTTTCTAATTGATTCTGGTGTTTTTTATGGTCAAGATCTCAACACTTGCTCAACAAATTGCATCAAAACCTCAGGAAAAGTGCCAGGATATGCATGCCTTTCTCCTCAATGTCCCCATCCATTCAATTAGTTGATGCCATTCCTGACTCCAAAGGCTGTTAATGGACAGAGTCAGCATAGGCCTCACTGCTTTTCCTAGCTGACATTTGTTTCATTGAGCGGATTAGATATTTTGTGAATGCGTATTGCCTAAAAATGTTGTGTGGGTGAGCTCTGCACATTTGGGAGTCTACATCATTTGGCGCACGCATCCCTTAAACTGAATGAAGCTAGCTAGCTAGCTAGCAAGCAAAAACAACCTGATAAAATGGACACTATACTGCGCCGCAAAAAAAATCCCAGTTGGACTGTAAAGGAAAACTTGGTATACAGTAATTCAGAGAGGGAGAAAAACACCTGCACTTCCTAAAGGAACAGAAAATCATCAGATTGTTTAAACAGGAGTGGTATGAATGAAAACAATGGCTGTGTGGTTGCGCTACCAGTAGACGTCTGTACTAGTTACGCTGCCTGCTCTTCTCAATCAGGGACAACGATTGCATAGCATGCGGCTTCTGCAACCTCAACAACCTGACCAATGCCCTCAACAAACATGACAAGTTGGCATCCCATATCCAACACCATATCACTCTAAAAACATTTGGGAACAGATGGATCAATCTGGCAATAAATTAGCAGAAAAAACAACCACAATAAAGGAAAACTGTAGGATTTCGAAGGACAATTAGAGCAACATCCTACCGAGGGTAACATGTGTTAGCATTACGCGGTAATAAGCTAGCTCATGTACTCGTGGCAACTATGTGAAGTTATTCTACACCTTTGCTGACAAAAATGTAAGGCTAGCTTGACACTTGGAGACTTCCACCGTGTTTCTGGGTACATCCAACAGAATACAGAATGATTTGATAGAAGCAGTCATTATGTATTGGGAGTGTTGGTGAAGTACAACTGTGCCATCCTTGGCCCTCATGTCAACTGGGACTGAGAAATGTTTAAAACTCAAAAGGAATAAAGAAGACTTCTACAATGGTGTCACTGAGAGGTTCATCCTGATGAACCTAATTTACAACATGGTTAGCCTTTTAAACTCTGAGTGGTTGATTGGGACCCGGTACCAGGCAAGGCGAGTTTTGGGGGTGCCCCACCAAAAAATATTGTTGACAGAAAATAGAAAGTGACAAATCATTTGAAAGCTACAGTCCTTGTCTTTTTGGAAATCAAACTCAAATCTTACTGCTGGTAATGTCATTACAATCCCCCCCCCCCCCCCCTAACCTTAACCATAACCCTTACCTAACCCTAACCTTAACACTTACCTTAACCATTTGAAATTTCAACTTCAATACACGGGGTGGTTGTTTAGCAATTCAACCGACGTGTGCGCAACAATGGACAAAATAGATAGGGTTGCCTTAGATTGACAACATGTAAACTAGGTTTCGTCTCCAATGTTTATTGAAAACATAAATAAAGTTGCACAATGAGCGCTTGTTGTCTCTCACATATATTGTTACTGTTGTTGGTTAGCTAGCTAGCAAATGTTTGACCATATTACCATATGCATGACAGCATTGGACGTCTACCGTGGATCGCTAAAATAATGATTAACGTGCACCTCCTAAATTTAAATATTATGTGGAAACCTATACATTTGGCAGCCAAGGACGAGATATCAGTGTAGACACATATTGTTGTCAATATATATATAAAATTATTAAAAAAAATAAAGAGTTCTTAACAGGGCGTGTTTTTTTTGATGTTGAAATATTTTCATGCCTAGAATAAAAACCTCCATGCTTCCGTCATGAGATTCAATTGGAAGAAAAATAAGGGTACGAGAGTGCGAGACGCTAGTTTTGATCAACTACAAATTTCCTCTGTTTCATCAACACTTTAAGTAAATTTATCATATTTTTTGTAATTTAGAAAAAGTGGTAGATATAAATCCAATAAAGTTAGATACATAATTTTATTTTATATACACATAGGGAAGCCTTAAAATAAATCATCCACTTGTTTAGAGAGGAAAATGTTGATGGTTTTGGAGTAGTAATATGCTAGGTTAGTACAGTGCCTTGCGAAAGTATTCGGCCCCCTTGAACTTTGCGACCTTTTGCCACATTTCAGGCTTCAAACATAAAGCTATAAAACTGTATTTTTTTGTGAAGAATCAACAACAAGTGGGACACAATCATGAAGTGGAACGACATTTATTGGATATTTCAAACTTTTTTAACAAATCAAAAACTGAAAAGTTGGGCGTGCAAAATTATTCAGCCCCCTTAAGTTAATACTTTGTAGCGCCACCTTTTGCTGCGATTACAGCTGTAAGTCGCTTGGGGTATGTCTCTATCAGTTTTGCACATCGAGAGACTGACATTTTTTCCCATTCCTCCTTGCAAAACAGCTCGAGCTCAGTGAGGTTGGATGGAGAGCATTTGTGAACAGCAGTTTTCAGTTCTTTCCACAGATTCTCGATTGGATTCAGGTCTGGACTTTGACTTGGCCATTCTAACACCTATGTTTATTTTTGAACCATTCCATTGTAGATTTTGCTTTATGTTTTGGATCATTGTCTTGTTGGAAGACAAATGTCCGTCCCAGTCTCAGGTCTTTTGCAGACTCCATCAGGTTTTCTTCCAGAATGGTCCTGTATTTGGCTCCATCCATCTTCCCATCAATTTTAACCATCTTCCCTGTCCCTGCTGAAGAAAAGCAGGCTCAAACCATGATGCTGCCACCACCATGTTTGACAGTGGGGATGATGTGTTCAGCTTTGTTGCTTTTACGCCAAATATAACGTTTTGCATTGTTGCCAAAAAGTTCAATTTTGGTTTCATCTGACCAGAGCACCTTCTTCCACATGTTTGGTGTGTCTCCCAGGTGGCTTGTGGCAAACTTTAAACAACACTTTTTATGGATATCTTTAAGAAATGGCTTTCTTCTTGCCACTCTTCCATAAAGGCCAGATTTGTGCAATATACGACTGATTGTTGTCCTATGGACAGAGTCTCCCACCTCAGCTGTAGATCTCTGCAGTTCATCCAGAGTGATCATGGGCCTCTTGGCTGCATCTCTGATCAGTCTTCTCCTTGTATGAGCTGAAAGTTTAGAGGGACGGCCAGGTCTTGGTAGATTTGCAGTGGTCTGATACTCCTTCCATTTCAATATTATCGCTTGCACAGTGCTCCTTGGGATGTTTAAAGCTTGGGAAATCTTTTTGTATCCAAATCCGGCTTTAAACTTCTTCACAACAGTATCTCGGACCTGCCTGGTGTGTTCCTTGTTCTTCATGATGCTCTCTGCGCTTGTAACGGACCTCTGAGACTATCACAGTGCAGGTGCATTTATACGGAGACTTGATTACACACAGGTGGATTGTATTTATCATCATTAGTCATTTAGGTCAACATTGGATCATTCAGAGATCCTCACTGAACTTCTGGAGAGAGTTTGCTGCACTGAAAGTAAAGGGGCTGAATAATTTTGCACGCCCAATTTTTCAGTTTTTTATTTGTTAAAAAAGTTTGAAATATCCAATAAATGTCGTTCCACTTCATGATTGTGTCCCACTTGTTGTTGATTCTTCACAAAAAAATACAGTTTTATATCTTTATGTTTGAAGCCTGAAATGTGGCAAAAGGTCGCAAAGTTCAAGGGGGCCGAATACTTTTGCAAGGCACTGTATATATATATATATAGTACAGTACAGTAGGTTTGCTATTGGAAACAATTATAATCTCGCATAATTAGCCCTTATCACCACTGCTCTCCCGCTGGGCACAGATGTCAGTTAAACATCTAGTTTTGATTGATGAGCTGTCAACTGACGTGAATTCATTGTGAAATCAACAAAAATGGTCAGCATGTCATTGAATTTAGATTTAAAGTTGGGTGAAAAAAAGATAATGTCCTTTTTGCAAATTCAATACATTTTTCATGTTGATTCAACATCATAATATAGATTTTTTGTTGTTGAAATGACGTGGAAACAACATTGATTCAACCAGTTTTTGCCCAGTGGGCTGTGTGTCACTCCTCTGTTGACGACTTGGGAGGGCAGTGTTGGGGTCACTTCCATCTCCCCTAATTTATATGTAATTACAGTCCATCAGAGACATAACGAATATAATTTTGAGAGTGAACACAACCACACACACACACACACGCACGCACGCACGCACGCACGCACGCACGCACGCACACACACACACACACACACACACACACACACACACACACACACACACACACACACACACACAGTGCCTTCAGAAAGTATTCATACCCCTTGACGTATTTCACATTTTGTTGTGTTACAGCCTGAATTCAAAATGTATTAAACATATGTTTTTTTTCAAATGTATTGAAAATTAAATACAGATATTTCATTACATACATATTCACACCCCTGAGTCAATACTTTGTAGAAGCACTTTTGGCAGCAATTACATACCTGATTACAGGCTTGAGTCTTTCTGGGTAAGTCTCTAAGAGCTTTCTACACCTGGATTGTGTAACATTTGCCCATTGATCTTTCAAAATTCTTCCAAAAATTCTCTGTTGTTAATTGCCAAACACCATTTTCAGGTCTTGCCATAGATTTTCAAATAGATTTAAGTCAAAACTGTAACTTGGCCACTCAGCAAAATTCAATGTCTTCTTGGTAAGTAAGCAACTCTAATGTAGATTTGGCTTGCTGAAAGGTGAATTCATCTCCCAGTTTCTGGTGGATAGCAGACTGAATCAGGTTTTCCTCTAGGATGTTGCCTGTGTTTAGCTCCATTCCGTTTATTTTTTTATCCTGAAAAACTCCCCAATCCTCAATGATTACAAGCATACTCATAACATGATGCGCCACCACAATGCTGGTACTCAGTAATGTGTTATATTGGATTTGCCCCAAACATAACACTTTGTATTCAGGAGGAAAAGTTATTTTGCTTTGCCAAATGTTTTGCAGTATTACTTTGGTGCCTTGTTGCAAACAGGATGCATGTTTTGGAATATTTGTATCCTGTATAGGTTTCCTTATTTTTACTCTGTTAGTTACGTTCGTATTGTGGAGTAACTACAATGTTGTTGATCCATCCTCAGTTTTCTTCTATCACAGCCATTAAACTTTGTAACTGTTTTAAGAAGGTAGAACAGCACTTTATTATGGACAGACTTCTCCCCATTTTAGCCACTGTTTTATCAATATGTTTTGACCATGACAGTTTATAATCCAGGGTTACTCCAAGCAGTTTAGTCACCTCAAATTGCTTATTTTCCACATGATTTATTACAAGATTTAGTTGAGGTTTAGGGTATAGTGAATGATTTGTTCCAAATACAATGCTTTTAGTTTCAGAAATATTTAGGACTAACTTATTCCTTTCCATCCACTCTGAAACTAACTGCAGCACTTTGTAAATGTTGCAGTCATTTCACTTGCTGTAGTAGCTGACGTGTATAAAGTTGATGCCACTGGCTTTACTTAAAGCCAGTGGCATGTCGTTAGTAACGATTGAAAAAATGAAGGGGATTATGTTGGAGAGACTTCCATTAAAGAACACCCTCTGTGTTCTGTTAGACAGGTAACTCTTTATCCACAATAGAGCAGGGGGTGTAATGCCATAACACATTCATTTTTCCAGCTGCAAACTATGATCGATAATGTCAAAAGCTGCACTAAAGTCTAACAAAACAGCCCCCACACTTTTTAATCATTAATTTATCTTAGCCAATCATCAGTCATTTGTGTAAGCATGCTGAATGTCTGTTATCAATTTGTGTACTGTAAACTAGCATTGTATCTGGTCAAACTGTAAGGACCGATGCTGGGAGGGTGTGAGGGTGTGAACATTTCAACAAAGTAATGGAATCCTGATGAGTCCAAAGATGCACTGGTGCGCGTAACGATGGTGACAGGTGTGCATAATGATAGGCAGCCTGGCACCCTTGAGCACCAGGGAGCGGGATCAGGCATGACAGTACCCCCCCCCCCCCCTCTAGGGGCGACACCCAATGTCCCACCTGGGCGAGCCTGACGGCCCGGCCGAGACAGATGAGCCAGCAGAGGCATGGGAGCCCGACAAGCCGGCTGAGACATGGGAGTCCGACGAGGCGGCTGAGGCTTGAGAGTCTGACAATCCCTCTGAGGAGTGGGAGAATGACGAGCTGGCTGAGGCCTGGAAGCCTGGTGAGCCAGCAGAGGCATGGGAGCCCGACAAGCCGGCTGAGACATGGGAGTCCGACGAGGCGGCTGAGGCTTGAGAGTCTGACAATCCCTCTGAGGAGTGGGAGAATGACGAGCTGGCTGAGGCCTGGAAGCCTGGTGAGCTGGCTGAGGCGTGGGAGCCTGACGAGCCGGGTGAGGTGTGAAAGCCTAGCGAGCTGGCTGAGTCGTGGGAGCCGGATAAGGCGGCTGAGGCGTGGAAGCCTGGCGAGATGGCTGAGTCGTGGGAGCCTGACGAGTCGGCTGAGGTGTGGGAGCCTGAGGAGTCAGCTGAGGCACGACGTGGTGTGGGAGCATGGTCAAGAACTACAGGAAACGTATGATCTCTGTAATTGCAAACAAAGGTTTCTGTACCAAATATGAAGTTCTGCTTTTCGAATGTATCAAATACTTATGTCATGCAATAAAATGCAAATTAATTACTTAAAGATCATACAATGTGATTTTTGGGATTTTTGTTTTAGATTCCGTCGCTCACAGTTGAAGTGTACCTATGATAAAAATTACAGACCTCTACATGCTTTGTAAGTAGGAAAACCTGCAAAATCGGCAGTGTCTCAAATGGTTGTTCTCCCCACTGTATGTGTTGGTAATCCTGTCAAGCACAGCTTTTTTTAATGTATTGTGTAGTGGAGCTGCATAAGTGTTGCTCTCCACTTTCTGGAGGATCAAGTTTTGAAATCAGTGGAATTAGAGTATGATAGCTAAAGAGAAACACCTGTCTCCGGATTACATCTTCAAACTAGGGCAACCGTGGTATGGCATTCCTGACAGGGAGACATCATAATCATGCATGATGATGTATACAGGTACGATAGTCTAGCGTTAGCAGCTACATTTTCAGGTATTACACGTTTCTAATTTGGACAGAAAGTGTTTTCATTTCAAGCTAAAGGGTACTGTTAGCTAGCTAGCTAACGTTTGCTGGCTGGCTCCCTAGTTGACGTTATTATTTGTTTCCTAGAGCCGTTTGCTTTTCTAATTAGAGCCTAATGTTAGCTAGCTAACATTGGCCCTGGTTGATTAGCTCCCAGCACTGTGGTATTGTTGGCACGTTGTTCATTGTTGTTTAACTAGCTAACGTTAGCTGGCTGGCTCATTAGCTAACGTTACATGACGTGTATGATCTAAAATGTTGTTTACCTAGCCAGGTTCATTGTTTACCTAGTTAGCTAGCTGTATGTCTTAAGCTAAAGTGTATTGTTAGCTAGCTAATGTTAGTTGGCTGGCTCCCTAGCGGACGTTATTATTTGTTTCCCAGAGCTGTTTGTTTTCTAGGCCTAATGTTTGTTTTCTAGGCCTAATGTTAGGCATTGTTGGTACCTTGTTCATTGTTGCTTAACTAGCTAATGTTAGCTGGCTGGCTTGTTAGCTAATGTTCAGTGACATGTGTACAACACCCGTTGAATATTGTCGTTGTCAGTAAACGTCTGCAAAAAGCGTAATGAAATTGTTGCCAGCAGAGCTGGTTAGGCTGTTTTCATGTTGTCCAGAGGTAAACAAATCACCGGCCAGAGCATCAAGTGTGTATTCAGAGAGCGAAACGAGATGGGTGGGGATAAACTTAAAAGAGTGTGAACGATGCTGAATGGGTGTAGACAAAGAATAACTTTTCACTTGATACCAAAACATTCAAAGGTGATTTTCTCAAAAGTGAGTTTACAAGTTTATCAACTTTCAAAGCAGAATTACTTTCCCATTGTTCATCAAATGCAGTGTATGATGAGTGCAGTGTATGAGTCTCTACTTTTATCCAATGTAAAAAACACAATTTCACATTTTGCTACGTAACACTGAATCCAGGTGGTGAGCCACATATGGCAAATAGGAGTGGCAATGTTGTCTGGTATTATCCTTAGTCATTTTCCATCCAAATTGTCAGACCACGGTGGCTTGTCATTGTTAGTAGACAACAATAATGTTTTCACCTCTTCCGCACTCACTTTACGGAATTGAAAATGTCAATGCTTGTCTTCCATAATTAGGTCAGATATACTTGGATGTGTAGTGTCAGCGTTTGTTGCTGACATGTCATGCCTATGTTTGCTAATCTTGCCAATGAAAAAATCATTGAAGTAATTGGCAATATCATTCGGTTTTATGATGATCTGATTCATAGAATGGTGGAGCTGAGTACTGGATACTGCTTTCAAGAACATTTCTGCGGCATTAGTAAAGATGGGATCAATACATGTTGATGATTTAAATCCTGTGCTGTTTGTAACTAGCCTGGTAGGTTGACTGATAACCTGAACCAGGTTGCAGGCACTGGTTACATTTTAAAGATTTTTCTTGAGTGGGTAGCTTGATGAAAGCCAGTAAATATTTAAATCACCCAGAAAATGTAACTCTGTTGATATCAAATACATTATCAAGCATTTCACACATGTTATCCAGATACTTACTGTTAGCACTTGGTGGTTTGTAGCAGTTTCCCACAAAAATGGGCATTAGGTGAGTCATATGAACCTGTAGCCATATTACTTCAACAGTATTTAACATGAGATCATATCTAAGCTTAACAAGAATGTGGTTCTGAATATAAACAGCAACACCTCCACCATTGGCATTTCTGTCTTTTCTGTAAATGTTCTAAACTTGTGTTGCTACCACTGTATCGTCAAAGGCATTATCTAAGTGAGTTTCAGAGATAGTCAGAATATGAATGTCATCTGTTACTAGCAATTTATTGATTTCATGAACCTTGTTCCTTAAGCTACATATGTTAACGTGGCCTATTTTAAGCATGTTTCTTCTGGGATGCTTACTTGTTTTCATTGCTTTACTGGGAAGTTTAGCAGAAGTAAATATGCTCATGTTATTTACAGTGGACTTCCTACTAGGGCACACTGCCTCAGTGCTAACAGTATAAATCTGGTTCATAGGCACATGATTACTGCATACAATAGCTATAGGATCAGCAGAGGCATTCAGGGCATTTATAGGGACATACATGAGGTTACTTACATTGTGTCTACCAACTCCCCTGGTACAATGTACATTTGCTGAAGCGTTATGGCAACTCAGCATCAGAATGGTAGGGATTAACTGAGCTGGGCTTGGGTCATTGATTAGTCAATGTCTCAATTCAGCCTTATAATGCTGTGAAATGATCCAGGAACCCAAATGATTTTGGTGGATCCCATCCTCCTTAAAAAACGTGTTACGTTTCCAAAAGTTATCGAAATTCTAAACAAGAGTTGCACACATTGAGCTTCAATAGTCACGTAGCCAGTTGTGAGGTGAAAGAATCCAGCCAAAACTTTCAATGCCATGATTTAGAGAGAGCACAGGGCCAGATATGATGGGTTTTTTATTACTTTCTAGCAGAGTGTCAATCAGCTCTTTAAAATCCAGTTTCAACTGTTTAGAGCTGCCCTTTATAATGTCATTAAAACCCACATGGACTGCGATATAATCGATTTCCATGTCCTGAAGTAGTAAATTCAGGAGCAGCTTAGTAATGTGATATTCTCGAACTCCAGGATAGGACATTATTTTTGCACCAGGAACGGTCACATTTCTTACCATGGAGCTGCCCGAAATCATGGCTGGTGAGAAAGACGAGGAAATCCACCCATTCCCACACGTCACAGGATTCGGAAAACAGTTTATGGATGGGTGAGGCCCCCGACAGAGCGAGAAGCCCGGCTCGATCCAGAGCAGGGATGGAAGGTTGCCAACGTCGACTTCAAAATCGTAGGAGTAGACACTGCGGCCGGCAGGCACAGGTACAACCAGCGACGAAGGTGCAGGAAGATCAGGCTCCAGGATGACGAAACTATTTGTTGTTTGTATCCGCTTATTTCAAATCAAATCAAATTTTATTTGTCACATACACATGGTTAGCAGATGTTAATGCGAGTGTAGCGAAATGCTTGTGCTTCTAGTTCCGACAATGCAGTAATAACCAACAAGTAATCTAACTAACAATTCCAAAACGACTGTCTTGTACACAGAGTAAGGGGATAAAGAATATGTACATAAGGATATATGAATGAGTGATGGTACAGAGCAGCATAGGCAAGATACAGTAGATGGTATCGAGTACAGTATATACATATGAGAAGAGTATGTAAACAAAGTGGCATAGTTAAAGTGGCTAGTGATACATGTATTACATAAGGATACAGTCGATGGTATAGAGTACAGTATATACGTATGCATATGAGATGAGTAATGTAAGGTAAGTAATATTATATAAGGTAGCATTGTTTAAAGTGGCTAGTGATATATTTACATCATTTCCCATCAATTCCCATTATTCAAGTGGCTGGAGTTGAGTCAGTGTCAGTGTGTTGGCAGCAGCCACTCAATGTTAGTGGTGGCTGTTTAACAGTCTGATGGCCTTGAGATAGAAGCTGTTTTTCAGTCTCTCGGTCCCAGCTTTGATGCACCTGTACTGACCTCGCCTTCTGGATGATAGCGGGGTGAACAGGCAGTGGCTCGGGTGGTTGATGTCCTTGATGATCTTTATGGCCTTCCTGTGACATCGGGTTGTGTAGGTGTCCTGGAGGGCAGGTAGTTTGCCCCCGGTGATGCGTTGTGCAGACCTCACTACCCTCTGGAGAGCCTTACGGTTGAGGGCGGAGCAGTTGCCGTACCAGGCGGTGATACAGCCCGCCAGGATGCTCTCGATTGTGCATCTGTAGAAGTTTGTGAGTGCTTTTGGTGACAAGCCGAATTTCTTCAGCCTCCTGAGGTTGAAGAGGCGCTGCTGCGCCTTCTTCACAATGCTGTCTGTGTGAGTGGACCAATTCAGTTTGTCTGTGATGTGTATGCCGAGGAACTTAAAACTTGCTACCCTCTCCACTACTGTTCCATCGATGTGGATAGGGGGGTGTTCCCTCTGCTGTTTCCTGAAGTCCACAATCATCTCCTTAGTTTTGTTGACGTTGAGTGTGAGGTTATTTTCCTGACACCACACTCCGAGGGCCCTCACCTCCTCCCTGTAGGCCGTCTCGTCGTTGTTGGTAATCAAGCCTACCACTGTTGTGTCGTCCGCAAACTTGATGATTGAGTTGGAGGCGTGCGTGGCCACGCAGTCGTGGGTGAACAGGGAGTACAGGAGAGGGCTCAGAACGCACCCTTGTGGGGCCCCAGTGTTGAGGATCAGCGGGGAGGAGATGTTGTTGCCTACCCTCACCACCTGGGGGCGGCCCGTCAGGAAGTCCAGTACCCAGTTGCACAGGGCGGGGTCGAGACCCAGGGTCTCGAGCTTGATGACGAGCTTGGAGGGTACTATGGTGTTGAATGCCGAGCTGTAGTCAATGAACAGCATTCTCACATAGGTATTCCTCTTGTCCAAATGGGTTAGGGCAGTGTGCAGTGTGGTTGAGATTGCATCGTCTGTGGACCTATTTGGGCGGTAAGCAAATTGGAGTGGGTCTAGGGTGTCAGGTAGGGTGGAGGTGATATGGTCCTTGACTAGTCTCTCAAAGCACTTCATGATGACGGAAGTGAGTGCTACGGGGCGGTAGTCGTTTAGCTCAGTTACCTTAGCTTTCTTGGGAACAGGAACAATGGTAGCCCTCTTGAAGCATGTGGGAACAGCAGACTGGTATAGGGATTGATTGAATATGTCCGTAAACACACCGGCCAGCTGGTCTGCGCATGCTCTGAGGGCGCGGCTGGGGATGCCGTCTGGGCCTGCAGCCTTGCGAGGGTTAACACGTTTAAATGTCTTACTCACCTCGGCTGCAGTGAAGGAGAGACCGCATGTTTTCGTTGCAGGCCGTGTCAGTGGCACTGTATTGTCCTCAAAGCGGGCAAAAAAGTTATTTAGTCTGCCTGGGAGCAGGACATCCTGGTCCGCGACTGGGCTGGATTTCTTCCTGTAGTCCGTGATTGACTGTAGACCCTGCCACATGCCTCTTGTGTCTGAGCCGTTGAATTGAGATTCTACTTTGTCTCTGCACTGACGCTTAGCTTGTTTGATAGCCTTGCGGAGGGAATAGCTGCACTGTTTGTATTCGGTCATGTTACCAGACACCTTGCCCTGATTAAAAGCAGTGGTTTGCGCTTTCAGTTTCACGCGAATGCTGCCATCAATCCACGGTTTCTGGTTAGGGAATGTTTTAATCGTTGCTATGGGAACGACATCTTCAACGCACGTTCTAATGAACTCGCACACCGAATCAGCGTATTCGTCAATGTTGTTGTCTGACGCAATACGAAACATGTCCCAGTCCACGTGATGGAAGCAGTCTTGGAGTGTGGAGTCAGCTTGGTCGGACCAGCGTTGGACAGACCTCAGCGTGGAAGCCTCTTGTTTTAGTTTCTGTCTGTAGGCAGGGATCAACAAAATGGAGTCGTGTTCAGCTTTTCCGAAAGGGGGGCGGGGCAGGGCCTTATATGCGTCACGGAAGTTAGAGTAACAATGATCCAAGGTCTTTCCACCCCTGGTTGCGCAATCGATATGCTGATAAAATTTAGGGAGTCTTGTTTTCAGATTAGCCTTGTTAAAATCCCCAGCTACAATGAATGCAGCCTCCGGATAAATGGTTTCCAGTTTGCAAAGAGTCAAATAAAGTTTATATTATAATCGAAGAGAATTCTCTTGGTAGATAATGCGGTCTACATTTGATTGTGAGGAATTCTAAATCAGGTGAACAGAAGGATTTGAGTTCCTGTATGTTTCTTTCATCACACCATGTCACGTTAGCCAAAAGGCATACGCCCCCGCCCCTCTTCTTACCAGAAAGATGTTTGTTTCTGTCTGCGCGATGCGTGGAGAAACCCGTTGGCTGCACCGCCTCGGATAGCGTCTCTCCAGTGAGCCACGTTTCCGTGAAGCAAAGAACGTTGCAGTCTCTGATGTCCCTCTGGAATGCTACCCTTGCTCGGATTTCATCAATCTTGTTGTCAAGAGATTGGACATTGGCAAGAAGAATGCTAGGGAGTGGTGCACGGTGTGCCCATCTCCGGAGTCTGACCAGAAGACCGCCTCGTTTCCCTCTTTTTCTGAGTCGTTTTTTTGGGTCGCTGCATGGGATCCGCTCCGTTGTCCTGTTTGTAAGGCTGATTTGTACTGATGGTGAGTTGACGCTGATCTTATATTCAGTAGTTCTTCTCGACTGTATGTAATGAAACCTAAGATGACCTGGGGTACTAATGTAAGAAATACACGTAAAAAAACAAAAAACTGCATAGTTTCCTAGGAACGCGAAGCGAGGCGGCCATCTCTGTCGGCGCCCCAGTATCTTATGTAGGCTGGCGACCTGCGTGATCAAGGAAGCCACCTCAAGCCTATAATCCTCGGCAAGCAAGCTATGGACAAGGTATGACAGCAATCCATGCTTTGGTTTTATTTCCCTGACACTGTTTCCAAATGCTAACATTTTAGCATTTGTGGCACAAATCTCCTTCTAGCCACGGTATTGATATTAGCATTTTTCACACATCATGTCCAAATGGTTAGTGGCGACAAATTTGGAAACAGGGCCATGAGAACTAAACCAAATCCTGTATTGCTGTCCCTAGACAACTTATAGGGTAAGGAAACCAACATTGTATTTTGGAATTTGGGTGAACTATCCCTTTTTTAGAACTTCATGAAAGACACTTGTGACTTCACTTACTTTAACTGCAAATGCCTGCCCTATAATGCCCTATCATTACAAATGTATGTGGACTCCCCTTCAGATTAGTGGATTCAGCTATTTCAGCCAAACCTGTTGCTGACAGGTGTATAAAATCAAGCACACAGCCATGCAATCTCCATAGACAAATATTGGCAGTAGAATGGCCTGTACTGAAGAGCTAGTAACTTTCAACATGGCACCATCATAGGATGCCACCTTTCCAACAAGTCAGTTCATAAAATTTCTGCCCTGCTAGAGCTGACCCGGTCAACTGTAAGTGTTGTTATTGGAAACCTTTAGGAGCAACAACGGCTCAGCCACAAAGTGGTAGGCCACACAAGCTCACAAAGTGGACCACCAAGTGCTGAAGCACGTAATGCATATAAATCGTCTGTCCTCAGTTGCAACACTCGCTATTGGGTTTCAAACTGCCTCTGGAAGTAACATCAGCACAATAACTGTTCGTCTGGAGTGTCATGAAATGGGTTTCCATGGCCGACCAGCTGCACACAAGCCTAAGATCACCATGCGCAATGCCAAACGTCAGCAGGAGTGATGTAAAGCTCACCGTCATTGCACTATGTAGCAGTGGAAACGAATTCTCTGGAGTGATAAATCTGGGTTCGGCAGATGCCAGGGGAGGGCTACCCGCGAGAATGATCTGTGACCTTTGCATGCTATCTTGAACATGCACATTTTCGATGAATACATCAGAATACATTCATAGTTACGATAGGCTAACCTCAAAATGTGGCCATGGATGTGTTACTAATATTAAGGTTGAATAACTACTGTTGCATTAGTTTGTACAATAGCCTTAACTTTAGGCTATTTACTTTATTGCAAAAATATTATTGAATTGTGTTTAGTTCACAGCGCAACCAAATATCAACATTTAAAGGATATCTAATGCTTAGAAAGTTTCATCTGAGCCACTGGTGCACTAAGTTTAACAATATAACGAAATCTAATCTCTCAAATTTTCTCCCGAGTGGGGCAGCAGTCTAACGCACTGCATCTCAGTGCTAGAGGCATCACTACAGACCCTGGTTCGATTCCAGGCTGCATTACAACCGGCTGTGATTGGGAGTCCCATAGGGAGGCATACAATTGGCCCAGCTTTGCCAGGGTAGGCCGTCATTGTAAATAAGATAATATTTTTTTCTTAACTGACTTGCCTAGTTAAATAACGGTAAAATAAAAATAATAATACACCTAATCAAACTTTAAATGCACTTCAAATAAAGTTTGATTGGATTTAGTCCTAATCTTTAACTAAGATTTTTGGTAGCGACGGAAACGAGAATAAAACGTATTAAGGAATAACTTGAAGAGTATATATGAAATGAAACCAAAGCATGAAACCCTACGCCCATATGTATTGTCTATTCTTTGTTGAACCCTGGGTTGAATTGAAAAGATATTTGTTGATGACTTCTCAAATACTATATAAGCTTAAATAGTGTCATTGATGATATATGACTCATAAAGTATGGCTACATTTAATTTGCTCTGTTAAAACTATCCTTTGGAATGACTTAGATATCAACAGTCCATCATCACTTTAAGACATGAAGGTCAGTCAATTTGAAACATTTCAAGATCTGAAAGTTTCTTCAAGTGCAGTCACAAAAACCATCAAGCGTTATGATGAAACTGGCACCTCATGAGGACCGCCACAGGAGTACAAGACCCAAAGTTACCGTTTGCATAGGATACATTCATCAGAGTTACCAGTCTCAGAAATTGCAGCCCAAATAACTGCTTCACAGAGTTCAAGTAACAGACACATCTCAACATCAACTGTTCAGAAGAGACTGCGTGAATCAGGCCTTCATGGTCGAATTGCTTCAAAGAAACCACTATTAAAGGACAACAACAAGAAGAAGAGACTTGCTTGGGCCAAGAAACACAAGCAATGGACATTCAACCGGTGGAAATATGTCCTTTGGTCTGGAGTCCAAATTTGAGATTTTTGGTTCCAACCGCCGTGTCTTTCTGAGATGTGGTGTGGGTGAACGGATGATCTCCTCATGTCTATTTCCCACCGTAAAGCATGGAGGAAGAGATGTTATGGTGTGGAGGTGCTTTGCAGGTGACACTGTCTGTGATATATTTAGAATCCAAGGCACACTTAACCAGCATGGCTTCCACAGCATTCTGCAGCAATACAGCATCCCATCTGGTTTGGGCTTAGCGGTACTATCACTTGTTTTTCAACAGGACAATGACCGAACACACCTCCAGGCTGTGTAAGGGTTATTTGACCAAGAAGGGGAGTGATGGAGTGTTGCATCAGATGACCTGTGCTCATTGTATGTGGGAACTCCTTCAAGACTGTTGTAAAAGCATTCCAGGTGAAGCTGGTTGAGAGAATGCCAAGAGTGTGCAAAGCTGTCATCAAGGTAAAGGGCCGCTACTTTGAAGAATCTCAAATCTAAAATATATTTTGATTTGTTTAACACTGTTTTGGTTACTACAACTAGGGGGATTTAATGTTATTTAATAGTTTTAACATGTTATTTAACGTGTTATTTAATAGTTTTGATGTCTTCACTATTATTCTACAATGTAGAAATAAAATAAAAATGAAGAAAAACCCTTGAATGAGTAGGTGTTCTAAAACCTTTAACCGGTAGTGTACCCCTCTCTCTTTCCCTCTTTATTAATCTTTCAAATTTTTTCATCTCTAACAATGCAATAAGGTTCTTCCCCAAAACCTGTCTCTCTCCTTCACATCCTTGTTGCAGACTGAAGAAGAGATTTGGAAATAGAAAAAAAGAGTCTGAAGAAGAGGAAGAGCCTCCTGTGAGCCACCTTCTTGTCTTTGGTGAATAACTGGAGCTGGGCTCGGTGTGATGAGGTTTAAATCTGTGGCGCCAAACTGTCATCAGAAACCTGATGGGAATCCCCCTATCTCAGCTACCCACCCCTGTTCCCCTAGTCCCCCTAGTTCAGCACAGCCCAGTTCCATGCCACCATGGTATGGCATATGCTAGCTCGTAGCACACAATTGCCCATGAGTGGCATTGAGTGGGAAGGAGTTATATCTAAGCACTGACACAGGGTCAGCTCATTTTTGGTTATGAGAAATGCTACTGGACAACATACAATGAATTCCGAATTGATCCTCTACCACCTACTGTAACCCTGTCTAACATCTACGCAACTTCCTTGCGGGTACAAAATCTAGTTCCCGATTTGGAATTCAGACAGATGAGAGGGCTTATGCAGTGAGGGTTGTGTGGGCAGTGAGGGTAGGAGCACTGCCATCTTGTGCTAGCCCTGAGACCGACAGACTCACCACACCACTGACATAGAGTTGAGCCAGAAAACAACAGTAGGAGACACTAACACACAGGCTCCAGCACGGGTGAGGGAAATCATTAGATGCCTGAGGTAACAAAGGAAGGCACTGACTGGGGCCTAAACGTCAGGCTAATTGAGAGTCTATTGGAAGAACAAAGCAGTCTGACCTCCTCCATGCCTCTTCAATGAGTGCACTCTATACTGTAGGTTTGCTGCTTTGTGAACATAAAAGGGTGGGACTCCAGGTTTATGTTGGAGAAGATGGAGGAGGTGGTATAGTCACAGAGAACTTCAAGCTTTTTGTTTACAGCCCAGTTGTCAAGGGGAGCTGGTTGCATCGGGATCGATGAATAGTTGAAAAGTAACTTGGAAGAAAATCCCTGGATTTGAGAGAAGCTTTGAATGCTTCTTCTAGGAGAGGATTGTGACTCAATGGCCTGGGTTGGTTGGTGCAGGCAATGATGTGGAGAGGCGTTTTTACCGGGCCTTCAGATTTAACACAGGGATGGGATGGAGGGAAGAAGAAAGGCAAGCAGGCAGAGAGAGAACGAGAGAGCCAGAGAGAGAGAAATATATATATATATAGAGATAGAGAGTGTCATCAATGTAGAGGCGGGATTAAGAAAATTGAGGTGTACAGGATATCAGATGTGTCTCACACGTAAAGTGCTTTCAGAGTAGTCACACCCCTTGACTTTTTCCACATTTTGTTGTGTTACAGCCTAAATGTTTAATTAATTCAATGTTAAAGAATTGCAACTGGCCTGCCGTACACACAATACCCCATAATGTCAAAGTGGAATGAATTTTGTATTCATTTATACAAATTAATTACAAATTAAAAGCTTATATGTCTTTATTCAATAAGTATTCAACCCCTTTGTTATGGCAAGCATAAATAAGTTCAGGAGTAAAAAATATGCTTAACAAGTCACATAATAAGTTGTATGGACTCAGTCTTTGTGCAATAATAATTTGTGCAATAATTGAATGACTACCTCATCTCTGTACCCTACACATACAAATATCTGTAAGATCCCTCAGTCGATCAGTGAATTTGAAGCACAGATTAAACTACAAAGAGCAGGGAGGTTTTCCAGTGTCTCACAAAGTGTGGCACCTATTGGTAGATGGGTAAAACAAATAAAAATCAGACATTGAATTTCCCTTTGAGCATGGTGAAGTTATCAATTACACTTTGTATGGTGTATCAATACACCCAGTCACTACAAATATACAGAAATCCTTCCTAACTCAGTTGCCGGAAAGGAAGGAAACCGCTCAGGGATTTCACTATGAGACCAATGGTGACTTTAAAACAGTTACAAAGTTTATTGGCTGTGGTAGAAGAAAACTGAGGATGGATGAACAACATTGTAGTTACTCCACAATACGAACGTAACTAACAGAGTAAAAATAAGGAAACCTATACAGAATACAAAATATTCCAAAACATGCATCCTGTTTGCAACAAGGCACTAAAGTAATATTGCAAAACATTTGGCAAAGCAAATAACTTTTCCTCCTGAATACAAAGTGTTATGTTTGGGGCAAATCCAATATAACACATTACTGAGTACCAGCATTGTGGTGGCGCATCATGTTATGAGTATGCTTGTAATCATTGAGGATTGGGGAGTTTTTCAGTGTAAAAAATAAACGGAATGGAGCTAAGCACAGGCAACATCCTAGAGGAAAACCTCATTCAATCTGCTTTCCACCAGAAATTGGGAGATTAATTCACCTTTCAGCAAGACAATAACCTAAAACACAAGGCCAAATCTACATTAGAGTTGCTTACTAACAAAGAAGACATTGAATTTTGCTGAGTGGCCAAGTTACAGTTTTGACTTAAATCTATTTGAAAATCTATATGTTTAATACACTTTGAATTCAGGCTGTAACACAACAAAACGTGAAATACGTCAAGGGGTATGAATATTTTCTGAAGGCACCGTAAATGTGTGTGTGTGTGTGTGTGTGTGTGTGTGTGTGTGTGTGTGTGTGTGTGTGTGTGTGTGGCTGTGTTTACTCTCAACACTATATTCATGATGTCTCTGATGGACTGTAATTACATATAAATTAGGGGAGATGGAAGTGACCTCAACACTGCCCTCCCAAGTCGTCAACAGAGGAGTGACACACACACATCCCACTGGGCAAAAACTGGTTGAATCAACGTTGTTTCCACGTCATTTCAACAACAAAAAATCGATGTGATGATGTTGAATCAACATGAAAAATGTATTGAATTTGCAAAATGGACATGTAGTCTTTTTTTCACGCAACTTTAAATCTAAATCCAATGACATGCTGACCATTTTTGTTGAATTCACAATGAATTCACGTCAGTTGACAGCTCATCAATCAAAACTAGATGTTTAACTGACATCTGTACCCAGCGGGAGAGCAGTGGTGATAAGGGCTAATGATGCGAGATTATAATTGTTTCCAATAGCAAACCTACTGTACTGTACCATATATATACGTATATATCACCATTGCATCTCCCACCTGTAGCACACGCTCCAGCAGGTATATCTCTCTAGTCACCCCCAAAACCAATTATTTCTTTGGCCGCCTCTCCTTCCAGTTCTCTGCTGCCAATGACTGGAACGAACTACAAAAATCTCTGAAACTGGAAACACTTATCTCCCTCACTAGCTTTAAGCACCAACTGTCAGAGCAGCTCACAGATTACTGCACCTGTACATAGCCCACCTATAATTTAGCCCAAACAACTACCTCTTTCCCTACTGTATTTTATTTATTTATTTATTTTGCTCCTTTGCACCCCCATTATTTTTATTTCTACTTTGCACATTCTCCCATTGCAAATCTACCATTCCAGTGTTTTACTTGCTATATTGTATCTACTTTGCCACCATGGCCTTTTTGCCTTTACCTCCCTTATCTCACCTCATTTGCTCACATCGTATATAGACTTGTTTATACTGTATTATTGACTGTATGTTTGTTTTTACTCCATGTGTAACTCTGTGTCGTTGTATGTGTCGAACTGCTTTGCTTTATCTTGGCCAGGTCGCAATTGTAAATGAGAACTTGTTCTCAACTTGCCTACCTGGTTAAATAAAGGTGAAATAAAAAAAATACAAAAAAAATATGTATATACGCCCTTGTCCATTGTTACACAAATACCTCAGTCTCAGAAGCAACACTTGGGAACGAAGGCTATGTGACTTGAATTATCTTTTAAAACACTCAATAGTTTATTAATCACAGAACAAAAATACATTTAAGAGCCACTGTCCCGAAAATCCAGAAGCATTTTTCATACTTAAAGTTGCAATATGCAGAAAACGCTCTGCCATTTCCTGTTTGCGAAAATTATAATGGTTCACCTAATTACAGTTTATCTAACAAAACAAGCAGTATTTAGTTTTAAGAATCGCTGTGAAATATTTTTAATATCAACAAATACTTTATTTTCAGCTGTTTGAAGTTAGTGTACCAAACCGAAAGTAAAAGACAAAAACAAAATTTAAGAGTGGGAAGCATAAAAATAGTGCAAATAGAATAGATCTACTGCTTTTAGACTTGCATTCAATGAGAATGACAGATCTATACTCTGAACTCTGAAATTCATATGTCTATGTGAATTTGGTGACTTTGACCAAAAAGTTACATAAAAGGATAGTTAACCCAAATTCTAAAACTAAACATTGGTTTACTTACTCTGTATTTGTATTTATTATGGATCCCCATTAGCTGCTACCAAGGCAGCAGCTACTCTTCCTGGGTTCCAGCAAAATTAAGACAGTTATACAATTTTGAAAAGATTACAATACATTCACAGATTTCACAACACACTGTGTGCCCTCAGGTCCCTACCCCACCACTACCACATATCTACAATACAAATTCCATGTGAACACGTGTGTATAGTGTGTATGTTATCGTGTGTGTGTATGCATGTGTCTGTGCACCTCAACTTAGTCACCTCAACTTGCTTATTTTCCACATGATTTATTACAAGATTTAGTTGAGGTTAAGGGTATAGTGAATGATTTGTTCAAAATACAATGCTTTTAGTTTCAGACATATTTAGGACTAACTTATTCCTTGCCATCCACTCTGAAACTAACTGCAGCACTTTGTAAATGTTGCAGTCATTTCACTTGCTGTAGTAGCCGACGAGGCGGCTGAGGCGTGGGAGCCCGACGAGGCGGCTGAGGCGTGGGAGCCCGACGAGCCGGCTGAGGCGTGGGAACCCGATGAGCCGGCCGAGGCGTGGGAGCCCGACGAACCGGCTGAGGCATTGGAGCCCGATGAGCCGGCTGAGGCGTGAGAGCCTGGCAATTCCGCTGAGGCGTGGGAGCCTGATGAGCTGGCTGAGGCGCGGGAGCCGGATGAGGCGGCTAAGGCATGGAAGCCTGGCGAGATGGCTGAGTCGTGGGAGCCTGATGAGTCGGCTGATCGGTGGGAGCCTGTGGGCCAACTGAGGCAAGGAAACCTCTCGAGCCAGCTAAGGCGTGGAATCCCGACGAGCCAGCTGAGGCACCCCCGGTTCCTTTCGGGCAGCTGCAACCGGACCCGATGTCACCAAAAAAAACAAAACACTCACTGATGCTTCAAAATGTGTGTCAGCATTCTGTAAGGACAGACACTGGGAGACGAGAAGCAAGTACAGGGAGTGACCATTTAATAAATAACCGACATGAAACAGACAAGGACAGCGTCTGGACAGGGGAAACATAACGACAATAATGCTGACACGGGGATCAAACTGAGGAACAGAGGAGGAGCAATCAACAAAGTAAGGGCTGGTTCACATAACGATGGAGACAACTGTGCGTCATGATGGGCAGCCTGGCACCCTCGAGAGCTAGGGAGGGGGAGCGGGAGCAGGCGTGACACAAACACAATTTTTTCCAAAAGTTTACTAAGGGTTGGTAACAGGCTGATTGGTCGGCTATTTGAGCCAGAAAATATGTTACCCGATTCAGGAAACTAGAAGTATGTCGCAAGTCACAAAATGTATTTTTATCAAAATGCGTTTTTGGGCCTTCTCAAACATGTGAACTTCCATGTGCCTTAATAACCAACTTGTATGCCATCTGTAAATATGAATACAATTGTTAATTCAATTACGAGCCTTGTGGGTAGAGCCACAGAAAAAGCGAGCAACCTTCCCACCAGTCATGATTGGCTGCAATAATGAGTGGGCTGGACATGCCGAGAGATGTATTCTGATTGGTCTGCATTATTCAAGGCTTCTGTCTATTTGAGCTTGTCGGTATGTGTTGGTAATCCTGTCAAGCACGGCTTTTTTTAATGTATTGTGTAGTGGAGCTGCATAAGTGTTTCTCTCCACTTTCTGGAGGATCAAGGTTTGAAATCAGTGGAATTAGAGTATGATAGCTAAAGAGATGGAGAAAACACCTGTCTCCTGATTACATCTTCAAACTAAGGGCAACCGTGGTATGGCATTCCTGACAAGGAGACATCATCATCATGCATGATGATGTATACAGGTACGATAGTCTAGCGTTAGCAGCTACATTTTCAGGTATTACACGTTTCTAATTTGGACAGAAATTGTTTTTATTTCAAGCTAAAGGGTACTGTTAGCTAGCTAGCTAACGTTTGCTGGCTAGCGCCCTAGCTGACGTTATTATTTGTTTCCTAGAGCCGTTTGCTTTTCTAATTAGAGCCTAATGTTAGCTAGCTAACATATTGGACCTGGTTGGTTAGCTCCCAGCACTCTGGCATTGTTGGCATGTTGTTCAATGTTGTTTAACTAGTTAACATTAGCTGGCTGGCTCATTAGCTAACTTAAAGTGTGTACTTTAAGTGTTCATATCAAAACAACTAAAAACACGCAGAGGTGAAGAAAATATGTTAGGAGAACATTTTTGGGACAAAACGCTGGCGATCTAAAATGTTGTTTACCTAGCCAGGTTAATTGTTTACCTAGTTAGCTAGCTGTATGTCTTAAGCTAAAGTGTACTGTTAGCTAGCTAGCTAACGTTAGTTGGCTGGCTCCCTAGCGGACGTTATTATTTGTTTCCCAGTGCTGTTTGTTTTCTAGTTAGAGCCTAATGTTAGGCATTGTTGGTACTTTGTTCATTGTTGTTTAATAACTAGCTAATGTTAGCTGGCTGGCTTGTTAGCTAATTTTAAGTGACGTGTGTACAACACCCGTTGAATATGGTCGTTGTCAGTAAACGTCTGCAAAAAGCGTAATGAAATTGTTGCCAGCAGAGCTGGTTAGGCTGTTTTAATGTTGTCCAGAGGTAAACAAATCACCGGCCAGAGCATCAAGTGTGTATTCAGAGAGCGAAACGAGATGGGTGGATGGGTGTAGACAAAGAAGAGCTTTTCACTTGATACCAAAACATTCAAAGGTGATTTTCTCAAAAGTGAGTTTACAAGTTGATCAACTTTCAAAGCAGAATTACTTTCCCATTGTTCATCAAATGCAGTGTATGATGAGTGCAGTGTATGAGTCTCTACTTTTATCCAATGTAAAAAAAAACAATTTCACATTTTGCTACATAAGCCGAATCCAGGTGTTGATCCACATATGGCAAATAGGAGTGGCAATGTCGTCTGGTATTATCCTTAGTCATTTTCCATCCAAGTTGTCTGACCCCGGTGGCTTGTCATTGTTAGTAGACAATCATTTTTTCACCTCTTCCGCACTCACTTTACAGATTTGAAAATGTAAATGCTTGTCTTCCATAATTACTTCAGATATACTTGGATGTGTAGTGTCAGCGTTTGTTGCTGACATGTCATGCCTATGTTTGATAATCTTTCCAATGAAAAAGTAATTCAAGTATTTGGCAATATCATTCGGTTTTATGATGAACGAGCCATCTGATTCAAAGAATGGTGGAGCTGAGTACTGGATACTGCTTTCAAGAACATTTCTGCGGCATTAGTAAAGATGTGTGTAACGGCTTTCATATAGTGAAGGAGAGTCGGACCAAACTGCAGCGTGTCGATTGCGATCCGTGTTTATTTAAACAAACGTAAACACGACTACTACAAAACAATAAACGAAACGAAAACAGCCTATACTTGTGTCAACTAACATCAAACAAGGACATCAAGACACTCAGGACAATCACCCACGACCAACCATAATATGGCTGCCTAAATATGGTTCCCAATCAGAGACAACGATAAACACCTGCCTCTGATTGAGAACCACTCCAGACAGCCATAGACTTTGCTAGATAACCCCACTAGCTACAATCCCAATACATACACACCAAAACCCCAGGACAAACACACCACAATACAAAAAACCCGATGCCACACCCTGGCCTGACCCAATACATGAAGAAAAACACAAAATACTTAGACCAGGGCGTGACAGAAACCCCCCCCCCCCCCCCCCCCCCCCAAGGTGCGGAATCCCGAACGCACCTCAAAACAATAGGGAGGGTCCGGGTGGGCGTCTGTCCATGGTGGCGGCTCCGGCGCGGGACGTGGAACCCACTCAGTCAATGTCTTAGTCCCCTCTCCTCGCGTCCCTGGATAGTCCACCCTCGCCGCCGACCATGGCCTAGTAGTCCTCACCCAGAAACCCACTGGACTGAGGAGCAGATCGGGACTGAAGGACAGCTCGGGACTGAGGCAGCTCGGGACTGAGGGGAAGCTCGGGAGTGAGAGAAAGCTCGGGAGTGAGAGAAAGCTCGGGAGTGAGAGAAAGCTCGGGAGTGAGAGAAAGCTCGGGAGTGAGAGAAAGCTCGGGAGTGAGAGAAAGCTCGGGAGTGAGAGAAAGCTCGGGAGTGAGAGAAAGCTCAGGCAGGTAGGTAGATCTACCAGATCCTGGCTGACTGGCGGATCCGGAAGAGTCTGGCTGACTGGCGGATCCGGAAGAGTCTGGCTGACTGGCGGATCCGGAAGAGTCTGGCTGACTGGCGGATCCGGAAGAGTCTGGCTGACTGGCGGATCCGGAAGAGTCTGGCTGACTGGCGGATCCGGAAGAGTCTGGCTGACTGGCGGATCTGGAAGAGTCTGGCTGACTGGCGGATCTGGAAGAGTCTGGCTGACTGGCGGATCTGGAAGAGTCTGGCTGACTGGCGGATCTGGAAGAGTCTGGCTGACTGGCGGATCTGGAAGAGTCTGGCTGACTGGCGGATCTGGAAGAGTCTGGCTGACTGGCAGATCTGGAAGAGTCTGGCTGACTGGCAGATCTGGAAGAGTCTGGCTGACTGGCAGATCTGGAAGAGTCTGGCTGACTGGCGGATCCTGGCAGACTGAAAGATCTGGCTGCTCCATACTGTCTGGCGGCTCTGGCTGCTCCATGCTGACTGGTGGCTCTGGCTGCTCCATGTAGGCTGACAGCTCTGGCGGCTTCTTACAGACTGGCAGCTCTGGCGGCTCCGTGCAGACTGGCAGCTCCTTGCAGACTGGCAGCTCCTTGCAGACTGGCAGCTCTTTGCAGACTGGCAGCTCCTTGCAGACTGGCAGCTCCGTGCAGACTGGCAGCTCATTGAAGACTGGCAGCTCAGGCTGCTTCATGCAGACTGACAGCTCCTTGCAGACTGGCAGCTCCTTGCAGACTGGCAGCTCCTTGCAGACTGGCAGCTCCTTGCAGACTGGCAGCTCCTTGCAGACTGGCAGCTCTGGCTGCTTCATGCAGACTGACAGCTCTGGCTGCTCCATGCAGACTGACAGCTCTGGCTGCTCCATGCAGACTGACAGCTCTGGCTGCTCCATGCAGACTGACAGCTCTGGCTGCTCCATGCAGACTGACAGCTCTGGCTGCTCCATGCAGACTGACAGCTCTGGCTGCTCCATGCAGGCTGGCAGCTCTGGCTGCTCCATGCAGGCTGGCAGCTCTGGCTTCTCCATGCAGGCTGGCAGCTCTGGCTTCTCCATGCAGGCTGGCAGCTCTGGCTTCTCCATGCAGGCTGGCAGCTCTTGCTTCTCCATGCAGGCTGGCAGCTCTGGCTGCTCTATGCAGGCTGGCAGCTCTGGCTCCGGCAGCGCAGGAGAGGAGAAAGGCTCTGGCTGCGCTAAACAAGCGGGAGACTCCGGCAGCCCAGGAGACGAGAAAGGCTCTGGCTGCGCTAAACAGGCGGGAGACTCCAGCAGCGCAGGAGAGGAGAAAAGCTCTGGCTGCGCTAAACAGGCGGGAGGCTCCGGCAGCACTGTAGAGGAGAAAGGCTCTGGCTGCGGTAAACAGGCGAGGCGCACTGAAGGTCTGGTGCGTGGTGCTGGAACTGGTGGTACTGGATCGAGGACACGCACAGGAAGCCTGGTGCGGGGAGCTGCTTCCGGAGGACTGGAGTGTGGAGGTGGCACAGGATGGGCTAGACCTTGAAGGCGTACTGGAGATCTTGAGAGCAGTGTTGGCACAGGACGTGCAAGGCTAGGGATGTGCACAGGAGGCCTGGTGCGTGAGGCTGGCACCGACTTCACCAGCCGACTAACACGCACCTCAGGACGAGTATGGAGCGCTAACCCAGGTGCCATCAAATCCCCAACACGTTCCGTCGGGCGAATTCCATGCAAAAAGCACCAACACAGCAACTCCCTCATTTCTCTCTCCTCCAATTTCCCCATTAACTCCTTCACAGTCTCTGTTTCGCTCACCTCCAACACCGGCTCTGGTTCTGGTCTCCTCCTTGGCTCCTCACGATAAACAGGGAGAGTTGGCTCAGGTCTGACTCCTGACTCTGCCACACTCTCCCTGAGCCCCCCCCCCCAATACATTTTTGGGGCTGATTCTCAGGCTTCCATCCACTACGCCGTGCTGCCTCCTCATATCTGCGCCTCTCAGCTTTCGCCGCCTCCAGTTCTTCCTTGGGGCGGCGATATTCTCCAGGCTGAGCCCAGGGTCCTTTACCGTCCAGTTCTTCCTCCCATGTCCATTTCTCCTGGTGGTGCAGCCTCTCCCACTGCAGCTGCTGCTGCTCCTGCTGCTGCCTCTGTTGCCTCTCCTGTGGCTCCTGCCTGTTAACACGCTGCTTGGTCCGTTGGTGGTGGGTGATTCTGTAACGGCTTTCATATAGTGAAGGAGAGTCGGACCAAACTGCAGCATGTCGATTGCGATCCATGTTTATTTAAACAAACACTACAAAACAATAAACGAAAAGAAAACAGCCTATACTTGTGTCAACTAACATCAAACAAGGACATCAAGACACTCAGGACAATCACCCACGACCAACTCAAAGAATATGGCTGCCTAAATATGGTTCCCAATCAGAGACAACGATAAACACCTGCCTCTGATTGAGAACCACTCCAGACAGCCATAGACTTTGCTAGATAACCCCACTAGCTACAATCCCAATACATACACACCAAAACCCCAGGACAAAACACACCACAATACAAAAAACCCGATGCCACACCCAATAAAGGAAGAAAAACACAAAATACTTAGACCAGGGCGTGACAATGTGATCAATACATGTTGATGATTTAATTCCTGTGCTGTTTGTAACTAGCCTGGTAGGTTGACTGATATTTTCTGGGTGATTTAAATATTTACTGGCTTTCATCAAGCTACCCACTCAAGAAAAAACTTCAAACTGTAACCAGTGCCTGCAACCTGTTGATATCAAATACATTATCAAGCATTTCACACATGTTATTCAGATACTTACTGTTAGCACTTGGTGGTTTTTGGCAGTTTCCCACAAAAAAATGGGCTTTACGTGAGTCAGATGAACCTGTAGCCATATTACTTCAACAGTATTTAACATGAGATCATCTCGAAGCTTAACAAGAATGTGGTTCTGAATATAAACAGCAACACCTCTACCATTGGCATTTCTATCTTTTCTGTAAATGTTCTAAACTTGTGTTGCTACCACTGTATCATCAAAGGCATTATCTAAGTGAGTTTCAGAGATAGAAATGAATGTCATCTGTTACTAGGAATGTATTTATTTCATGAACCTTGTTCCTTAAGCTACATATGTTAATGTGGCCTATTTTAAGCATGTTTCTTCTGGGATGCTTACTTGTTTTCATTGCTTTACTGGGAAGTTTAGCAGAATTAAATATGCTCATGTTATTTACAGTGGACTTCCTACTAGGGCACACTGCCTCAGTGCTGACAGTATAAATCTGGTTCATAGGAACATGATTACTGCATACAATAGCTATAGGATCAGCAGAGGCATTTAGGGCAGTTATAGGGACATACAGTGCCTTGCGAAAGTATTCGGCCCCCTTGAACTTTGAGGCCTTTTGCCACATTTCAGGCTTCAAACATAAAGATATAAAACTGTATTTTTTTGTGAAGAATCAACAACAAGTGGGACACAATCATGAAGTGGAACGACATTTATTGAATATTTCAAACTTTTTTAACAAATCAAAAACTGAAAAATTGGGCGTGCAAAATTATTCAGCCCCTTTACTTTCAGTGCAGCAAACTCTCTCCAGAAGTTCAGTGAGGATCACTGAATGATCCAATGTTGACCTAAATGACTAATGATGATAAATACAATCCACCTGTGTGTAATCAAGTCTCCGTATAAATGCACCTGCATTGTGATAGTCTCAGAGGTCCGTTAAAAGCGCAGAGAGCATCATGAAGAACAAGGAACACACCAGGCAGGTCCGAGATACTGTTGTGAAGAAGTTTAAAGCCGGATTTGGATACAAAAAGATTTCCCAAGCTTTAAACATCCCAAGGAGCACTGTGCAAGCGATAATATTGAAATGGAAGGAGTATCAGACCACTGCAAATCTACCAAGACCTGGCCGTCCCTCTAAACTTTCAGCTCATACAAGGAGAAGACTGATCAGAGATGCAGCCAAGAGGCCCATTATCACTCTGGATGAACTGCAGAGATCTACAGCTGAGGTGGGAGACTCTGTCCATAGGACAACAATCAGTCGTATATTGCACAAATCTGGCCTTTATGGAAGAGTGGCAAGAAGAAAGCCATTTCTTAAAGATATCCTTAAAAAGTGTTGTTTAAAGTTTGCCACAAGCCACCTGGGAGACACACCAAACATGTGGAAGAAGGTGCTCTGGTCAGATTAAACCAAAATGGAACTTTTTGGCAACAACACAAAACGTTATGTTTGGCGTAAAAGCAACACAACTCACACCATGAACACACCATCCCCGCTGTCAAACATGGTGGTGGCAGCATCATGGTTTGGGCCTGCTTTTCTTCAGCAGGGACAGGGAAGATGGTTAAAATTGATGGGAAGATGGATGGAGCCAAATACAGGACCATTCTGGAAGAAAACCTGATGGAGACCAAAAGACCTGAGACTGGGATGGAGATTTGTCTTCCAACAAGACAATGATCCAAAACATAAAGCAAAATCTACAATGGAATGGTTCAAAAATAAACATATCCAGGTGTTAGAATGGCCAAGTCAAAGTCCAGACCTGAATCCAATCGAGAATCTGTGGAAAGAACTGAAAACTGCTGTTCACAAATGCTCTCCATCCAACCTCACTGAGTTCGAGCTGTTTTGCAAGGAGGAATGGGAAAAAATGACAGTCTCTCGATGTGCAAAACTGATAGAGACATACCGCAAGCGAGTTACAGCTGTAATCGCAGCAAAAGGTGGCGCTACAAAGTATTAACTTAAGGGGGCTGAATAATTTTGCACGCCCAATTTTTCAGTTTTTGATTTGTTAAAAAAGTTTGAAATATCCAATAAATGTCGTTCCACTTCATGATTGTGTCCCACTTGTTGTTGATTCTTCACAAAAAATACAGTTTTATATCTTTATGTTTGAAGCCTGAAATGTGGCAAAAGGTCGCAAAGTTCAATTGGGCCGAATACTTTCGCAAGGCACTGTAAATGAGGTTACTTACATTGTGTCTACCAACTCCCATGGTACAATGTACATTTGCTGAAGCGTTATGGCAACTCAGCATCAGAATGGTAGGGATTAACTGAGCTGGGCTTGGGTCATTGATAAGTCAATGCCTCAACTCAGCCTTATAATGCTGTGAAATGATCCAGGAACCCAAATGATTTTGGTGGATCCCATCCTCCTTATAAAACGTGTTACGTTTCCAAAAGTTATCGAAATTCTAAACAAGAGTTGCACACATTGAGCTTCAATGGTGAAAGAATCCAGCCAAAACTTTCAATGCCATGATTTAGAGAGAGCACAGGGCCAGATATGATGGGTTTTTTATTACTTTCTAGCAGAGTGTCAATCAGCTCTTTAAAATCCAGTTTCAACTGTTTAGAGCTGCCCTTTATAATGTCATTAAAACCCACATGGACTACGATATAATCGATTTCCATGTCCTGAAGTAGTAAATTCAGGAGCAGCTTAGTAATGTGATATTCTCGAACTCCAGGATAGGACATTGTTTTTGCACCAGGAACGGTCACATTTCTTACCATGGAGCTGCCCGAAATCACGGCTGGCGAGAAAGACGAGGAAATCCACCCACTCCCACACGTCACAGGATTCGTAGAACCGCTTATGGATGGGTGAGGCCTCCAACAGAGCGAGAAGCCCGGCTCGATCCAGAGCAGGGATGGAAGGTTGCCAACGTCAACTTCAAAATCGTAGGAGTAGACACTGCGGCCGGCAGGCACAGGTACAACCAGCGACGAAGGTGCAGGAAGATCAGGCTCCAGGACGACGAAACTATTTGTTGTTTGTATCCGCTTATTTCCCCAGTTTCTTACGTAGGCTGGTGACCTGCGTGATCAAGGAAGCCACCTCAAGCCTATAATCCTCGGCAAGCAAGCTATGGACAAGGTATGACAGCAATCCATGCTTTGGTTTTATTTCCCTGACACTGTTTCCAAATGCTAACATTTTAGCATTTGTGGCACAAATCTCCTTCTAGCCACGGTATTGATATTAGCATTTTTCACACATCATGTCCAAATGGTTAGTGCCGATAAATTTGGAAACAGGGCCAAATCCTGTATTGCTGTCCCTAGACTGCTTATAGGGTAAGGAAACCAACATTTTATTTTGGAATTTGGGTGAACTATCCCTTTTTTAGAACTTCATGAAAGACACTTGTGACTTCACTTACTTTAACTGCAAATGCCTGCCTGCCCTATTATTACAAATTTATGAGGACTCCCCTTCAAATTAGTGGATTTGTCTATTTCAGCCACACCTGTTACTGACAGTTGTATAAAATCAAGCACACAGCCATGCAATCTCCATAGACAAACATTGGCAGTAGAATGGCCTGTACTGAAGAGCTAGTGACTTTCAACATGGCACCATCATAGGATGCCACCTTTCCAACAAGTCAGTTCGTAAAATTTCTGCCATGCTAGAGCTGACCCGGTCAACTGTAAGTGTTGTTATTGGAAACCTTTAGGAGCAACAACGGCTCAGCCACAAAGTGGTAGGCCACACAAGCACACAAAATGGGACCACCAAGTGCTGAAGCACGTAATGCATATAAATCGTCTGTCCTCAGTTGCAACACTCGCTACCGAGTTCCAATCTGCTTCTGGAAGTAACGTCAGCACAATAACTGTTCGTCTGGAGTGTCATGAAATGGGTTTCCATGGCTGACCAGCTGCACACAAGCCTAAGATCACCATGCGCCATGCCAAACGTCAGCAGGAGTGGTGTAAAGCTCACCGTCATTGCACTCTGTAGCAGTGGAAACGCATTGTCTGGAGTGATGAATCACGCTTCACCATCTGGCTGTCTGACAGACAAATCTGAGTTTGGCAGATGCCAGGAGAGGGCTACCCGCGAGAATGCATTGTGCCAACTGTAAAGTTGGTGCAGGAGGAATAATGGTCTGGGGCTGCTTTTCATGGTTCGGGTTAGGCCCAGTCATGAGAAATCTTAATGCTACAGCATACAATTATGTCCTAGACATTATGTGCTTCCAACTTTGTGGAAACAGTTTGGGGAAGGACCTTTCCTGCTTCAGCATGACAATGTCCATGTGCACAAAGCGAGGTTCATACAGAAACGGTTTGTTGAGATCGTTGTGGAAGAACTTGACTGGCCTGCAGAGAGTGCTAACCTCAACCCCCATCGAACACCTTTAGGATGAACTGGAACTCCGACTACGAGCCTTGTGGCTGCTCTTGTCCCTGTAGCAATGTTCCAATATCTATTGGAAAGCCTTCCCAGAAGAGTGCAGGATGTTCAAGCAGCGAAGGGTGGACCAACTCCATATTCATATTCATGGTTTTGGAATGAGATGTTCGACAACCAGGTGTTCACATACTTTTGGTCCTGTTGGCATCACATTCAGTGGTTTCTGGTCAACAACCTCAATGGCACACATGGCTGTTCAGTGTTTAACATTTGGTGTGCAATTTAAGGTTTCAGATATAAAATATAAAATTTATTAATTTGAGAGGAGAGGCGCCAGGGGATAAATCATCGGTATGCTATTGTGCCTTGTTGTCATTAATCACAGCTCTCGTTGTTTATGTGATACCAGTGGAGCACGTGTGACGCTACGGGATTTAGTTGCGCGCTGTCTGGAATTCAGGTTGAACGCGTAAAGAAAGATGCACACACAGTTGAGTCGGGGTACGGAGTGTGTGTGGACGGGTGTGTGAGAGAGCTGACTATACACAGGGTCCAGGGCTGCCGTTCACAAGAGTCCCTTACCTGTGCGGAACAAATAGTGAATTGGAGATGAAAAGGCGCCCCCGTGCCAATGACCAAAATAAGGGCGAGCGAGTGCTTAGGCTGAACGCATAGGCTATTTTAGTGAATGTTCTAACGATTCCTGAGACCGTTTTGAGTGAAGGTAAATTTGGACTCTTAATTCCTACTCTGTCAGTCTTTAATTTGTATTTTTGACCTGGATTTGTATCACTGTGTGATTTTTATCACTGAGTGCTCAATGGAAGAAGAAAATAACTTGCATTCAAGAGATCCAACAAGTGGCTGAATTAATATTATTTATTTGCATGAACGACTGGACAAAAACAACGGATTAAGCATCGTTGAATTGTCTCATTTTCTTTGTCTGCCTTTTTTCTATCGCAGTGAGATAAACCGCTTGTCTTTTTTATTTGCATGTTGCGCTGAAAGCTCACTGGCAGTGTGTCTCAGCAGATGGAGTCGCCGTGATGTGTTTAGTTTTGTTCAGCTAATAGCAATTATACGTGTGGCAATATAGGCATGTTTCAAAAGTTGCCAATTAATTCCCTCAACCTAGGCTTGATCCATCTCGCAATGTCTGTAAACATAACTGTCAACTATCCAGATAAATAAAAACGATATACTGTGACAACGTCACGTCTATAAAAAATAATAATAATCTATTAGGCTTCTTAGTGTTCATTTACCAAAGAACGGGGGAGGAATTCACGGATCTTCTCCTGCCTCTCGATCCTGTGGCCAGAGCGGTTCCTTCCTATCCATGGATTTGACCCCCGCACCCTCTTTGAAAGTAAAGTTGTGAACGACTCTCTGAAGAACCACTCATATGAAGACCAGGTCACAGGTGGCAGCCCCAGACCGTCACCGCAGCCATGCCTATCATGCATCCAATCACCTCCAATTTGATGTACCGGGGCATCTGCACTATCCCGGACATGCTCGCCTACCGAGCCCCGGTCAACCTGCCCGAGGACGAGGTTGAAGGTGAGGATGAGACTTTACCTGTTATATAATCAGCTCTGTTTCGGTTACCAGCTCTGATGGTATTCTGTTGCCTAGTCAATATATAATCATGGCTCTTTCCATGTGTGAAAAAATGTCAGGTTAAGGCAGTTGTATTCACTATAGACTAATTGGTGTGGCTCTCAGCGAGCGGTTTGAGTTCATTCAGACGAAGTTGCTGTCAACGTTATCAGATTAAGCACCATGGACAGCGCCACTCAAAGCGTCTGCATTTCAAGCAGTCCCTCGCCTCACCGTGATAACAATGTGTGACTCCGTTTAGACCACCCAACCACTGTAGATTGTCATTCACAGATGTTTCGTTGCTTTTCTACCTTAACTTTGTAATTTAATAAATTATGAAGCTATCAATTAATCAATTAATTTAATCATCAATAAGTGGGATACTTGTGTGTGGTTCGAGCTTCACCTGTTTGCAGGTGAAAGGGGAATTGTGAGAGGAGTGGGAATTGTGAGAGTAGGGAGATGTCCACATATTCAAAAGACAGTGCTACAAGCCTGTCCACTGAGTCCACATATTTTGTTTATTGGTGTTTAATAGTGCCTTATTGTGGACTTGCTTATCAGTGACTGACCAGTACTTGTTCTGGTAAGAAGGCAGTACTAGCATTGATACTGTCTCTCGAACAAAAAGGTTAGAGATGTGTGTTAATGTATGTTTTGCTGCACCCCGGCACACGTTGCCCAATAGCAATAATGTATGTATCCATATAAATAGCACTTGAAATGTAAACCCCTGGCAGACACATAATCTGTATTACACAGAAACCCTGTAGAGGAATCCTCTCAATGAGACAGAACACTCATGCGTACATTGTGACTGAAATCTCACACTGTCGTGGTGGAAATCACCTATTGTATGAAGTTTCAATTTTTTTTTATGTCAAGTGTACAAGTACAGGGAAATAGTACAGTCATTGTTTATTTCAAGGTACAGTATGTATTTCGTTTTGCTCTCTGATCTTTATTAGCCGATAGAACTTGCAGGATATCATGGTAGCCAATGTTTGTGGTAGCCATTATGCCTGAATTTACTGTTACTGTTGCTAGTAACGTTAGTAACGTTAGCACTCAGGTTAGCATGTGGCTAGCTATAGCTAACATTTCCCAACGAGAGCATTTTAGCCAGTTTTCTTATATTTACATTTAATGAATATCATGATGGTAAAGGTTTATCTTGACTTTGTGTAACAGTATGAGAAATGCTGATGTGCTGAACTGTTAATAAGTGATTTAATTCAAGGTTGCTAGTGGTTAGTTAGTAGGGGCAAGCCAGTAGGGGTGTAAAAGTGTCTATGCTAAAAGTCTGCGCGTTGTATAAGTGATACAGTTGAAGTAGGGAAGTTTACATACACCTTATCCAAATACATTTAAACTCAGTTTTTCACAATTCCTGATATTTAATCCAAATAAAAAAATCCCTGTTTTAGGTCAGTTAGGATCACTACTTTATTTTAAGAATGTGAAATATCAGAATAATAGAAAAGAGAATGATTTATTTCAGCTTTTATTTCTTTCATTACATTCTCAATGGGTCAGACGTTTTCAAACACTCAATTAGTATTGGATAGCATTGCCTTTAAATTGCTTAACTTGAGTCAAACATTTCGGGTAGCCTTCCACAAGCTTCCCACTGTCACGATCGTCGTCCTCCTCGTCTGAGGAGGAGTAGTTTGAAGGCTCGGAGGACCAAAATGAGCGTGGTATGTGCTCATCGTGAATTTAATGAACAGAGAACACTTGAACAAACTATACAAAACAATAAACGAGTAACGCCCGTGAAGCTATAATAAGAACTGTGCTCACACAAGCAACTAATATAGACAAATCACCCACAACCCACAATGATAAAACAGGCTACCTAAATATGGTTCCCAATCAGAGACAACGACTAACACCTGCCTCTGATTGAGAACCATATCAGGCCAAACACAGAAACAGACAAACATCCAACATAGAATGCCCACTCAGATCATACCCTGACCAAACAAAACATACAAACATACAAAGCAAACTATGGTCAGAGCGTGACACCCACAATAAGTTGGGCGAATTTTGGCCCATTCCTCCTGACAGAGCTGGTGTAACTGAGTCAGGTTTGTAGGCCTTCTTGCTTGGACACACTTTTTCAGTTCTGCCCACAAATTTTCTATAGGATTGAGGTCAGGGCTTTGTGATGGCCACTCCAATACCTTGACCTCGTTGTCCTTAAGCCATTTTGCCACAACTTTGGAAGTATGCTTGGGGTCATTGTCCATTTGGAAGACCCTTTTGCGAACAAGCTTTAACTTGAGCTTTAACTGATGTCTTGAGATGTTGCTTCAATATATCCACATAATTTTCCTGCCCCATGACGCCATCTATTTTGTGAAGTGCACCAGACAACATGATGCTACCACCCCCAGGCTTCACGGTTGGGATGGTGTTCTTCGGCTTGCAAGCCTCCCCCTTTTTCCTCCAAACATAACAATGGTCATTATTGCCAAACAGTTCTATTTTTGCTTCATCAAACCAGAGGACATTTCTCCAAAAAGTACGATCTTTGTCCCCATATGCAGTTGCAAACCGTAGTCTGGCTTTTTTATGGCAGTTTTGGAGCAGTGGCTTCTTCCTTGCTGAGCAGACTTTCAGGTTAAGTCGATTTAGGACTCATTTTACTGTGGATATAAATATTTTGTACCTGTTTCCTCCAGCATCTTCACAAGGTCCTTTGCTGTTATTCTGGAATTGATTTGCACTTCACACCAAATTACGTTCATCTCTAGGAGATAGAACGCATCTCCTTCCTGAGCGGTATGACGGCTGCGTGGTCCCATGGTGTTTATACTTGCATACTGTTGTTTGTACAGATGAACGTGGTACCTTCAGACATTTGGAAGTTGCTCCCAAGGATGAACCAGACTTGTGGAGGTCTACAATATTTTTCTGAGGTCTTGGCTGATTTATTTAGATTTCCCCATGATGTTAAGCAAAGGCACTGAGTTTGAAGGTAGGCCTTGAAATGCATCCACAGGTACACCTCCAATTGACTCAAATGATGTCAATTAGCCTATCAGAAGCTTCTAAATCCATTACATAATTTTATGGAATTTTCCAAGCTGTTTAAAGGCACAGTCAACGTAGTGTATGTAAACTTCTGACCCATTGTAATTGTGATACAGTGAATTATAAGTGAAATTATCTGTTTGTATACAATTGTTAGAAAAGCTACTTGTGTCATGCACAAAGTAGATGTCCTACCCGATGTCACGCCCTGGTCTTAGTATTTTGTGTTTTCATTATTATTATTTTTGTTCAGGCCAGGGTGTGATATGGGTTATTTATGTGGTGTGTTTTGTCTTGGGTTTTTTTGTAGGTTATGGGATTGTGGTATAGTAGAGTTGTCTAGGTAAGTCTATGGTTGCCTGGAGTGGTTCTCAATCAGAGGCAGGTGTTTATCGTTGTCTCTGATTGGGAACCATATTTAGGCAGCCATATTCTTTGAGTGTTTCGTGGGTGATTGTTCCTGTCTCTGTGTTTGTTTGCACCAGATAGGCTCAGTCACTTTGGTTTTTTCTTTTCACTTGTTTTGGAAGAGAAGAGAACGAGCGCCATTCTCCTTGCGGAGATGGTGCTAAATACATCAACACGGTCGGTCCCTGGGATTGGGCTGGCTAACACGATTAGGTTTGCTTGGAAGGAAAAGGAGATGGAGCCTTTAGGACGGGAATCTTTTGGAAGGATAATATTGATGGGGATTCTAAAGCTGACGGTGAAGGACGTGTTTTGTTTCCAAGGCAACTCGTTGGAGGGAGCATACGACGTGGCACTATATACAGAGGCAAAACACGATGATATCCTGAGAAGGGCAAGAGCAGTGGGAGGTGAGAGGCCGATGTGCCACTACGAAATAACAAGCCTGGCGAAGAATAATTTTAGGGTTGTAACTGTCAACATTTACAACCCTTACGTTAAGGACGAAGAGGTGAGGGCTTTTCTGGGGAGATATATGGATAACGTCTCCTCAGCAAGGCACCTCAAAGACTCCCTTGGGTTTTGGAATGGGAGGAGAGGTTTCCAGGCCCTCCTCAGAGAGGACCCAAAGGGACATGGTGGCTACCTCCATCCTCCTGCTATGTTCTCCCTAGGGGCTGACAGGGGGACGTTGTTTTATGCACGTCAGCCCCCATTTTGCAGACGCTGTATGGCCTACGGTCACATATTCGCCTCATGCAGTACAAGAAAATGCAGATTTTGTGCATCTGAGGATCATGAGGCGAGGGATTGTGACAAGCCTAAGACGTGCCATGGGTGTGGCTCGTCAGCACACCTGTGGTGGGGGTGCCCGGCCCGTCAGCGGTCATATGCGTCTGCGGCTGGGGGGGGAGCAGGGGCGGGGGATGGGGGAAGAAGAGGAGGGGAAGGAAGCACGCCTCATGATCAGAGTACAGGTCCAGAGGGGAAGGCCACAAGGAAGGAGGAGGAGCAAGAAGCGGCGGAAGGAAGAGAGAAGGAAATGGAAGGCACGGGAGTAGGAGAACCAGGAAAAGCGGCGGAAGACGGCAACCGAGTGGAGGAGCATGAGAGAGAAGAAAGCGATGGAGGAGTGGTGGAGAAGGAGACGGTGGAAGAGCAAGTGGACTGGGGGGAATGTGCCCTGGTGGAAGAGATGAGGGGTATGGTGGAGGAGCTGGCGGGGGGGGGGGGGGGTTGGTATCTCTCCACTGCCGTCATCACCAAAGAAGAGAATGAAGAGGAGGGAGCGATTGGCCGACAGTGAGAGGGAGGGGATGGCCAAGAGAGTGATGGGGGTGGGAGAAACCTCTGGGTTGCTGCTGGTTTCCACAGGCTCTCAATATCTGTTGGGTGGGGACACACCTAACAGGACTCAGGACTGGGTACAGGAGGAGGTGGGGAGTTTTTTGTTTGGGGACTCAGCCTCCCCGAATTTTTTCCAATCCAGCTGCAGCACTGGGGAGGGGGAGGATTGTGGGGGTAGACCCAGGGTGCAGGGCACCCCGGAGCCAAACACTATTCCTGCATCCTGGGTTGGTGAGATGGAGGAAGAGGGGGGGATGTTGGGAGTACAGATGGTGTCATCACCGGTAGATATGGAGCAGGGGAGCATCGGGTGAGTCTCCTGTTTTTGTTTTTTTCTGTCTGGGTTTAGAATTTGAGTGTATTACATGTTTTTATTTTATTCTTTCATGGGGTCTGATTTTACTTTTGTTAGTTTAAATGTAAGGGGTTTAAGGGATTGTGTTAAGAGGAAGGCGGTTTTTAGTTATTTGGAGGGTGTGGGGTTTGATTTTTGTTTTTTACAGGAGGTTCACCTGAGGGATGGAGGGGATGTTAATAGGTTTAAGAGGGAGTGGGACAAGGGGGAGTCGGTTTGGGGTGTTAGGGGGGTGCACTCATCGGGGGTAGGGATTTTGTGTGGGCACAGGGAGGTTAAAGTGGAGGATTCTTTTGTGGTAATGCAGGGGAGGGTTATAGGGGTGGATGTCACGATAAGGGATTGTAATTTTAGATTAGTGGTGGTGTATGGACCACAGGTGGTGGCAGACAGGAGGGAGATGGTGGACTGTCTGACGCCCCTGTGTGTCACAAATAGGAAATTAGTGATAGGGGGGGATTTTAATACAGATTTAGGAAGAGGGGGGGATAGCAGTGCAGGCACCATTGCCAGGCTAATGGCTTGCCATGGTCTGGTAGATGGTGGTCTGCACACTACTCCGAAAATGGACGGTCCTACATGGCGCAACTCCAGGGGGGTTGAGCGGAGGCTCGACTATATTTTTGTACCCAGGTCTTTGGGTAAGTTGTCTGGGCGGCTGTTGCCTGTTTTCTTTTTGGATCACGACGGGGTGCTCCTGCAGGTGGGGTCGCCAGTCTGCCTCTTTGGTAGGGGGTACTGGAAGCTAGATCGGGATGTGCTGGAGGAGCAGGCTTTTGTTGACGGGTTTTATGGTTTCTTTTGGAGGCTTGAGGGTCTCCGGTCCATGTGCGGGGGGGTGTTAGAGTGGTGGGAATTAGTTAAGGTGAGGATTAGGGCTTTTATAATAGGGTATTGCAAGAGGAAAAAAAGGGAGGAAAGGAGGGAGGTGGATCGTATCCAAAGGTTAATTGAACTCGAGTACGAGGCAGGCAACCTCGGCGGGTCGTTTGACTGGGAGAGATCCGCAACCCTAAAGGCGCAGCTCAGGGAGTTGCAGGAGCGGAAGGCTCGAGCTTTCCTGGAGCGTGCGCATAGTGGCTTTCTAGAACACAATGAGACTTGTTCTGCTATGTTCTTTAAGTCGGTTAGGGCCAGACAGAGTAGGAAGGTAATGCATGGCGTTAGGGAAGAAAATGGTAGTATAGTTAGAGAACCAGAGGATATGGTCAGGGTGACAACTGATCATTTCCAAGGTTTATTTAAGGAAAGGGAAATAGATGTAGAGCAGGGAAATGTGTTTTTAGAACACTTGTCCAGGCGGTTGCCGGAGGACATTAGAGAAGTGATGGAGGCCCAGATCTCACTAGAAGAGGTTGAGAGCGCTCTTAGGAGGATGGGAAAAGGAAGGTGCCTGGGATAGATGGGCTGCCGGCTGAGTATTATCTCAAGTTTTGGGGTATACTTGGACCAGTGGTCCTCGAAGTCTTGAAGGCCATCCTTGAGACGGGGGTCCCGGGGGGATCAATGGCTGTTGGTGTGCTGTCACTTATATAAGAAGGGGGAAGTAACAGACCTTGGCAACTGGCGGCCGTTGACCATGCTGTGTGTAGATTACAAGCTACTTGCAAAGGTTTTAGCAGACCGGTTGCGCACAGCCCTTCCCTACGTCGTCCATGAGGATCAGACGTGCGGGGTAGAGGGCCGCTCTATTAGATGGAACCTACAGTTAATCAGGGACTCCATCGCTTGGGTTGAAGATAGAGGACTGCCTTTAATGGTAGCAGCGCTAGATCAGGCGAAAGCCTTTGATCGCGTGAATAGATCATTTTTATTCAGAGTGTTAGGTCGATTAGGATTTGGGGAGAAGTTCATAGGATGGATTCGTACATTATATGTCGGAGCGGGGTGCCGAGTTAGTGTAAATAGTCACTTGGGTGACGTTTTTGACCTCTCGTCTGGGGTCAGGCAGGGGTGCCCACTCTCGGCTCTCCTCTTCGTTCTGTACATGGAGCCTCTGGGGGCTGCCATTAGGGCAGACACAGGGGTGGAAGGCTTGTTGATCCCTGGAAGTGGTGGGCTGCGTGTTAAGATGACGCAGTACGCCGACGACACTTCCTTGCTGCTGTGCAAGGACTCGTGCCTGACAAGGTCCCTTGCCATCTTTGGGGATTTCACCCGAGCGTCGGGAGCAGTTCTGAACCATGCAAAGTCTTCCGTCAAGTTTTTCGGAAGATGGCGCGGTAGAACGGATGTGCCCGGGGGGTTATCTCTCTGTGAGGGGGCCCTGAGGATTCTCGGGGTCCATTTTGAGACCTCCGGCTCAGCGACGCTAAACTGGAACATGCGTATCGCAGTGGTACAGAGGAAGCTAGCAATGTGGAAGGCTAGGTATTTGTCTTTTATGGGCAAAGTCCTGGTTCTAAAGGTGGATGTGTTGCCGTCTCTTTTGTATTTGGCGTACATCTACCCATTGCCGGCTAGTCTGAGGAGGCCTCTAGTGAGGCTTGTGTTTCAGTTCATGTGGAGTGGCAGGTGCGAGTGGGTCACCAGGGCACGCATGCTTTGTCCCATCGGGGAGGGAGGTAGGGGGGTACCACATTTCCCCCTCAAGCTGGACGCAATTTTTGTTTCTTTCTTGTTAACGGAGCTTGCTCATCCAGTGATACACCCGTCCGGTTACCTCCTGCGGGTGTTCTTCTCGTATCAGGCGAGAAGCGTAATGGTGTGGTCTAACACGGGTCCTCGGGCGGAACAGCTGCCGTGGCACTTTGGTCACTTCTGCCGTGGCTGCGTGAGCACCCTGAGGTTGAAGTTGCCCGAGTAGGTTTAGATCACAGGCACCTGTACGAGGAGGTCAGAAAGGCAGGGAGTCCGGCGCCTGTAGTGGGCATCTCGGAATTGGTCTGGGAGGGAGTGCAGGCGCGGGGTCTGGACAACAGGCTCAAGGACCTGAATTGGTTGAGCCTCCATAAGTGCTTGCCGGTACGTTCCATCATGTACCGGTATAGTTTGGTGCAATCCCCCACCTGTCCAAGATCTTCTTGTGGCAGGGAGGAGACTGTGCGCCATGTCTTTTGGGACTGTGCCTTTGCCGGAGTAGTATGGGCTAGGGCACGGGTGTTGTTAGGTTTGGTAAGGGGGGATTTTGTATTGACGTGGGCCAGGTTAGAGAGAGGTGTAGGGAGAGCGAGAGGGACGGATAGGGACAGGTTTCTGCTCTGGCTTCTCATGAGTCTCTTTAAACGGGGGCTGTGGGAAGCCAGGCAGAACATGGTGAAGACAGGGAGAGATTGGGGGGTGGAAGGGATAGTGAGGAGGGTGGAAGGAGATTTGAGGGGGAGGATGAAGAGGGAGGAGAGGAAGTGGGGGCAGCATGCTGCCCGGGAGAGGTGGAAGGGGGGTTTAGGGCTGGGTGTCATTTAGATTTGTAAGGGGATAGATTAGGGACGGGGAGATAGGGAAAGGTAGTTTGTAGGATGACGGGGAGGGAAGATGCTCCCCTGAGGTTTTGTTTGGGGTTTTTGTTTTGTTTAAATTAAAATACCACTATTTGAGAGTTTGTATGGAAATTATGAGTTGTAAAGAACGAATGGTTTTGATGATAATAAATTATTTTTATAAAAAAAATAACCCCAAACAAAAATAACCACAAAATATAGTAAAGAACCATAGCATACCATAGCAAGTCCTCATTGCTTTTGGAAAAAAATGTGGCACTCTGAATGAAGTCAACTTATCATCTGACCATATCATTTGATTGAATTGTTCTGTATCAGCAAAAAAAAAAATTTAGACAGTTGAAGTCATAAGTTTACATACATTTAGGTTGGAGTCATTAAAACTTGTTTTTCAACCACTCCACAAATTTCTTGTTAACACTCAGTGTGGTAAAATAACCCCACTGTTGGATTCCAATATGAATTTCACATAACTTTGCAAGCCAGCATAATATGACTTGCAGGCCTGATGTGGCCTGTAGACTGAGTTTCAGGGAACTGTATTAGGGTAAAACTAGGCACTCAAAAGATCTTATGAAAAATGTATTGTATTATCTTAATTTTAATGACAACATATTTACTTAGGATCTCTATTGGTGAAGACCACAGGACTTAAAATGAATAAATGCAACAATCGTGACTTTGTCACAAGCAAACAGTCATGGGTGGTAACTCAAAAATTAACTCGATAGGCACCTTGGGAAATGTGCAAATAATGCTTAAAACCCTACAGCAAACCCTTAAAACCCTTAAATTCCGGTCCTGGAGGTCCAACATACATCTGGTTTTGTATTTATGTATGGTTCTTCAGAGAACCTAAAATGTTTCCCCTATGGTATCGCTCTCAATAACCTTATTTGGTTCCAACTTGGACCTTTTATTTGTAAGGGTGTATAGAAACCCAGTGGATTAATAATCTCAAAGATAGAGAGATGCTCACATTGTGACAGAAATCTCCTATTGTGGCGCTTCACTCAGTGTTGTGTTGTCTGGCTGGCTTACCCTTGTCACCTGATTGAGGTTTATGGATCAGCTACAGTATATTTATAGCTTGTATTTAAAGGGAACACAATTATACTGTAGTGTTGAGTTCAGATAGAGAGAGGAAGAAAGGCTCAAGGCACTCAACCCACTCTCAAGTCCCAGTTTGAGACAGACAGCATTTGGCTGCATGGTTGAGCTTTGACAGATTGACTGAAACTGTTGGTATATGGTGTTGCTTTTCGGTGTGAATAGATGTATATCAGTGTACAAACAATTCACAATTCACATATTCACAAGCCTCATCTGGCTTATCTGACCATGACAGAATGCATGCATAAGTGTGAATGACAGCATCTGATTATGTCTTGCAGGTCAGGTCTTGTGAGAGACCTCACTGTGTGGTTACCAATGAGGAAATTCCCTGGGACTAAAACCAGATGAATAGCTAATTGAACCTGGAGTCACATATGCATGCACACACACGCACAGGGTCACACGTGCACACACGCACTCACTCAAACTCGCTCTCACTCACACTGTAAAGATGGCACCGGAGAAGAAGGCTGAAGTTTTACGTGTCCCTAACCAATTGTGTTTTTTTTATTCGTTTCTTTGCGTTGTTTGTAACTTATTTTTTCACTTATTTTGTACATAATGTTGCCGCTAACGTCTCTTATGACCGAAAATAACTTCTGGACATCAGGACTGCGATTACTCACCACGGACTGGCAGAATCCTTTTTTCCCTTTAACAAGTGTGACGAGCCCAACGGGAATGATATACTGCTCTCCAGGGAACAGGCCCAGATCCCCGTGATTTGCGTGAAGAGAAGGAGGAGGCCAAAGGGCGGGCTGCCTTCTGAGAATTCGTAGGCGATCGAATAAACCCCCACTTCCTTCCATTCTGCTAGCAAACGACCAATCTTTGGAAAATAAAATAGATGACCTACACGGAAGATTATACTACCAACGGGACATTCAAAACTGTAATATCTTATGCTTCACGGAGTCGTGGCTGAACAGCGACACAATCAACATACAGCTGGCTGGTTATACGCTGTACCGGCAGGATAGAACAACGGCGTCTGGCAAGACAAGGGGCGGTGGACTATGTATTTTTGTAAATATCAGCTGGTGCACAATTTCTAAGGAAGTCTCGAGCTATTGCTCGCCTGAGATAGAGTATCTGATGATAAGCTGTAGACCACACTATCCACCTAGAGAGTTTTCATCTATATTTTTCATAGCTGTTTTACATACCACCACAGACTGAGGCTGGCACTAAGACCACAATGAATGAGCTGTATTCCGCCATAAGCAAACAAGAAAATGATCACCCAGAGGCGGCGCTCCTATTAGCCGGGGACTTTAATTCAGGGAAACTTAAATCCATTTTACCAAATTTATATCAGCATGCTAAATGTGCAACCAGAGGGAAAAAACTCTGGACCACCTTTACTTCACACACAGAGACGCATACTCTCACGTCTGCTCCCTCTCTGGCCTCTAGGTCCCCAGGCTCCTCGTTATGGCGCACACCTATCACCATCGTCATGAGCACCTGCGCGTCATCAGACTCACCTGGATTCCATCACTTCCCTGATTACCTTCCCTAAATATGTCACTCCCTTTGGTTCCTTCCCCAGAGGTTTTTGTTTCTGTTCCAATGTTAAGTTTGTGCGTTGTTCGTGTTTGTTTTGTTTTATGTTGCGATTATTTATTAAAACACTCACTCCCTGAACTTGCTTCCTGACTCTCAGCACACATCATTACAGAATAACGCCTCACCTAAGGGAAGCATCAGGGAGTGTTTTTTGTTTTTTTGTTTCGGTGGAAATGATGTCGGGTCCGGAAGCCGCTCCAGGCTCTCATGCCTCAGCCGGATCGCCAGGCTCCCCTGTTACAGCCGGCTTGTCAGTCTTTCATGCCTTCACGGATTGCCAGGCTCCCATGCTTCCACTGGCTCATCAGGCTCTCATGCCTCAGTCGGTCTGTCAGGTTCCCGCGCCCCAGCCGGCAACAGATTCCCGTGCATCAGCAGGGGTGATCGGTCCACTCCTGATCCCCGGGATCGTCCCTTTGGTTGGTGTCCTGCGGTTGGAGCCGAACGCACTGGTGAGGGGGAACCGTCACGTATGCTCTTTCCGGTGCTCTAGGTCGCCATGCTCCCGTGTCTCAGCTGCACGGACAGGTTTCCCGTGTCTCAGCAAAGACTGGTCCGCTCCTGATCCCCGGGATCATCATTTCGGTCAGCTTCCTGCGGCTGGAGCCGTGCGTCGGGGAGGGGGCACTGTCACGTGTGCTCCCTCTCTGGCCCCTAGGTCACCAGACTGCTCGTTATATCGCACACCTGTCACCATTGTTACACGCACCTGCGTGTTATCAGACTCACCTGGACTCCATCACTTCCCTGATTACCTTCCCTATATATATGTCACTCCCTTTGGTTCCTTCCCCAGGCCTTAATTGTTTCTGTTCCTGTGTTAAGTCTGTGGGTTGTTCGTGTTTCTTGTTTTGTTTTATGTTAAGTTAATTTTTAAAACACTCAATCCCTGAACTTGCTTCCTGACTCTCAGCGCACATCGTTACACATACAAAGCTCTCCCTCACCCTCCATTTGGCAAATCTGACCATAATTCTATCCTCCTGATTCCTGCTTACAGGCAAAAATTTAAGCAGGAAGCACCAGTGACTCGATCAATAAAAAAGTGGTCAGATGAAGCAGATGCTAAGCTACAGGACTGTTTTGCTACCACAGACTGGAATATGTTCCGGGATTCCTTCAATGGTATTGAGGAGTACACCACATCAGTCATTGGCTTCATCAATAAGTGCATTGATGACATCAGCCCCACAGTGACCGTACGTACATACCCCAACCAGAAGCCATGGATTACAGCCAACGAGAGCATACAGGTTGCAGTGGTGGGTAGTATATGGGGCTTTGGTGACAAAACGTATGGCACTGTGATAGACTACATCCAGTTGGCTGAGTAGAGCGTTGGAGGCTATTTTGTAAATGACATCGCCAAAGTCAAGGATTGGTAGGATAGTCAGTTTTACTAGGGTATGTTTGGCAGTATGAGTGAAGAAGGCTTTGTTGCGAAATAGGAAGCCGATTCCAGATTTAATTTTAGATTGGAGATGCTTCATGTGAGTCTGGAAGGAGATTTTAGTCTAACCAGACACCTTGGTATTTGTAGTTGTCCACATATTCTAAGTCAGAACTGTTTTCCAAATAGTGATGCTTGTCAGGCGGACAGGTGCGGGCAGCAATCGGTTGAAGAGCACGCATTTAGTTTTACTAGCATTGAAAAGCAGTTGGAGGTCACGGAAGGAGTGTTGTATGGCATTGAAGCTCGTTTGGAGGTTTGTTAACACATTGCTGCAGGAGGTGCAGAGCAGTTGGCTGGGGTAGAGGTAACCAGGAGGAAAGCATGGCCAGCCATAGAAAAATGCTTATTGAAATTATCGATTAGCGTAGATCTATCAGTGGTAACAGTGTTTCCTAGCCTCAGTGCAGTGGGCAGCAGGAAGGAGGTTATCTTATTCTCCATGAACTTTAGAGTGTCACAATTTTGGTGGGAATTAATTAGTGCTACAGGATGCAAATTTCTGTTTGAAAAAGCTAGCCTTAGCTTTCCTAACTGACTTCTCTGAAAAGTTGCATATCGCGGGGGCTATTTGATGCTAATGCAGAACACCACAAGATGTTTTTGTGCTGGTCAAGGGCAGTCAAGTCTGGGGTGAACCAAGGGCTTTATCTGTTCTTAGTTTAAAAAAAATGGAATGGGGCATGCTTATTTAAGATGGTGAGGAAAGCACTTTTAAAGAGCAACCAGGCATCCTCTACTGACGGGATGAGGTCAATATCCTTCCAGGATACCCGGGCCAGATCGATTAGAAAGGCCTGCTCGCTGAAGTGTTTTAAGGAGCATTTGACAGTGATGAGTGGAGGTCGTTTGACCGCGGACCCATTACGGACGCAGGCAATGAGGCAGTGATCGCTGAGACCCTGGTTGAAGACAGCAGAGGTGTATTTAGAGGGCATGTTGGTCAGGATGATATCTAAGAGGGTACCCATGGTTACAGGTTAGGGTTGCACCTGGTAGGTCTCTTGATAATTTGTGTGAGATTGAGGGCATCTATCTTAGATTGTAGGACTGCCAGGGTGTTAAGCATAACCCAAGATAGATTGGTGGCAATCAATTCACATATGGTATCCAGGGCACAGCTGGGGGCTGAGGGGGGTCTGTAACAAGCGGCAATGGTGAGAGACTTGTTTCTGGAAAGGCGGATGATTAAAAAGTTCAAATTGTTTGGGCACAGACCAGGATAGTATGACAGAACTCTGCTGGCTATGTCTGCAGTAGATTGCAACTCCGCCCCATTTGGCAGTTCTATCTTGTTTGAAAATGTTGTAGTTGGGGATGAACATTTCAGGATTTTTGGTGGCCTTCCTAAGCCAGGATTCAGACACGGCTTGGACATCAGGGTTGGCGGAGTGTGCTAAAGCAGTGAATAAAGCAAACTTAGGGAGGAGGCTTCTGATGTTAACATGCATGAAACCAAGGCTTTTACGGTTACAGAAGTCAACAAATGAGATCACCTGGGGAATGGGAGTGGTGCTGGGGGCTGCAGGGCCTGGATTAACCGCTACATTACCAGAGGAACAGAGTAGTATAAGGGTATGGCTAAAGGCTATAAGAACTGGTCGTCTATTGCATTCGGAACAGAGAGTAAAAAGAGCAGATTTCTGGGCATGGAAGAATAGATTCAAGACCTAATGTACAGACAAGGGTATGGTAGGATGTGAGTACAGTGGCGGTAAACTTAGGCATTGAGTGACGATGAGAGAGGTTTTGTCTCTGGAGGCACCAGTTAAGCCAGGTGAGGTCACAGCATGTGTGGGGGGTGGACAAAAGGTCTATCTAAGGCATATTGGGCAGGGCTGGGGGCTCTACAGTGAAATTAGACAGTTATCACTAACCAAAACAGCAAAATACAAGAGATATTGACATTAGGGAGAGGCATGTGTAGCCGAGTGATCATAGGGTCCAATGAGTAGCAATAGGTGAGTGAGGGGGCCGATTCAGTAGTCGCTACTACGCTAGGCGAGCTGGAGACACGGCGATTCAGACAGCTAGCGTGCCGGGGCTAACAGATAGGCCTTCGGCAACGTCGCAACGGAAGAGCCTGTTGAGACCAACTCAGACGATTACGTCAGCTGACCAGTCGTGATAGATCGGCGGGGCTCCGTGTTGGCAGTAAAGGGTGCAGGCCAATTGGCAAAAGAGGTATTGTAGCCCAAGAAATTAGCTGGTGGACCTCTTCGGCTAGCTGGGAGATGGGCCTAGCTCAAAGCTAGCTTAAGGCTAACTGGTGCTTGCTTCAGGACAGAGACATTAGCCAGGAGTAGCCACTCGGATTGCAGCTAGCTAGCAGCGATGCTCCGGTGTAAAGGTTCAGAGCTTGCAGTAGGCATCGGGAGATGTGGTAGAGAAAAAGCAATCCTATATGCTCAGGGTTGATATCGCGCTGTGTAGACTGGCGGGTATTGAGCTGAGGCTGGCTGATGTCCTAGTTATTGATGAAGACCGCTAGCAGTGGCTAACTGACTACTAGCCAGTAGCTAGTTAGCTGGCTAGCCTTTGATGGGGGTTCGGGTTCTAAAGTATAAAAATAGCAGATCCTTACCACATTGGGTGAGGCAGGTTGCAGGAGAGTATATTCAGTCCGTAGATGTAGTCAGATTAAAATATATACGAAATATATACAAAAACATTTTAGGAAAACAATATTTACATGGGACAGGACAAGACAAAACACACGTCTGACTGCTACGCCATCTTGGAAAATTTCTGGTCCAAGCACACCAAGACAGTCGTGAAGAGGGCACGACAAAACCTATTCCCCCTCAGGAGACTGCAAAGATTTGGCATGGGTCCTCAGATCCTCAAACAGTTCTACAGCTTCACCATCGAGAGCATCCTGACGGGTTGCATCACTGCCTGGTATGGCAACTGCTCGGACTCCGACTGCAAGGCACTACAGAGGGGAGTGCAAACAGCCCAGTACATCACCAGGGCCAAGCTTCCTGCCATCCAGGAACTCTATACCAGGCTGTGTCAGAGGAAGGCCCTGAATATTGTCAGACTCCAGTCACTCAAGTCATAGATTGTTCTCTCCGCTACTGCACGGCAAGAGGTACCAGAGCGCCAAGTCTAGGACCAAGAGGCTTCAAATCAGCTTCTACCCCTAAGCCATAAGACTCCTGAACATCTAATCAAATGGCTATCCAGACTATTTGCATTGCCCCCCCACACCTCCCTCTCTTTTACACTGCTGCTACTCTCTGTTGTTATCATCTATGCATAGTCACTTTAATAACTCTACCTACGTATTACCTCAACTAACCGTTGCCCCCACACATTGACTCTGTACCGGTACCACCCTGTATATAGTCTCACTATTGTTATTTTACTGCTGCTCTTTAATAACTTGTTACTTTTATTTCTTAGCCGTATTTTTTAAACTGCATTGTTGGTTAGGGGCTCGTAAGTAAGCATTTCACTGTAAGGTAACCTTCACTGTAACCTGTTGTATTCGGCGCATGTGACTAATACAATTTGATTTGATTTGACATGCACACAGGCACTCACACGCACACACAGACTCACATACGCACTCACAAACACAAACTCACACGTGCATGCATACACACACACAAGATGCGAGCAAGTACATGCACGCACACGCACACGCACACACACACACACACACACACACACACTTTGGATTCGGCACAGCACAGTAAACCCATTATGTGCTGTGACTGGTTACAATTAGAAAAGCTGGCTGAAAAACGTGAATAACAAAATTATTACATTTTGTATGGATGATGAGTTTCAACTCTCTGTAGACTGAGCATGTGATAAATCAACACTCCACTCCTCAGACAGTGAGTAGTTTCAGAATATGTATTTCTCTCTCTCTCTCTCTCTCGCTTTACTAGCAAACATAGAGAAAAATATAAGATGAAATACACTACCTCAAATCAAATCAAATGTATTTATATAGCCCTTCCTACATCAGCTGATATCTCAAAGTGCTGTACAGAAACCCAGCCTAAAACCCCAAACAGCAAGCAATGCAGGTGTAGAAGCACGGTGGCTAGGAAAAACTCCCTAGAAAGGCCAAAACCTAGGAAGAAACCTAGAGAGGAACCAGGCTATGTGGGGTGGCCAGTCCTCTTCTGGCTGTGGAGATTATAACAGAACATGGCCAAGATGTTCAAATGTTCATAAATGACCAGCATGGTCGAATAATAATAAGGCAGAACAGTTGAAACTGGAGCAGCAGCACGGCCAGGTTTACTGGGGACAGCAAGGAGTCATCATGTCAGGTAGTCCTGGGGCATGGTCCTAGGGCTCAGGTCCTCCGAGAGAGAGAAAGAAAGAGAGAAGGAGAGAATTAGAGAACGCGCACTTAGATTCACACAGGACACCGATTAGGACAGGAGAAGTACTGGTCCTAGCCCCCCGACACAAACTACTGCAGCATAAATACTGGAGGCTGAGACAGGAGGGGTCAGGAGACACTGTGGCCCCATCCGAGGACACCCCCGGACAGGGCCAAACAGGAAGGATATAACCCCACCCACTTTGCCAAAGCACAGCCCCCACACCACTAGAGGGATATCTTCAACCACCATCCTGAGACAAGGCTGAGTATAGCCCACAAAGATCTCCCCCATGGCACAACCCAAGGGGGGGCGCCAACCCAGACAGGATGACCACATCAGTGAATCAACCCACTCAGGTGACGCACCCCTTCCAGGGACGGCATGAGAGAGCCCCAGTAAGCCAGTGACTAAGCCCCTGTAATAGGGTTAGAGGCAGAGAATCCCAGTGGAAAGAGGGGAACCGGCCAGGCAGAGACAGCAAGGGCGGTTCGTTGCTCCAGAGCCTTTCCGTTCACCTTCCCACTCCTGGGCCAGACTACACTCAATCATATGACCCACTGAAGAGATGAGTCTTCAGTAAAGACTTAAAGGTTGAGACCGAGTTTGCGTCTCTGACATGGGTAGGCAGACCGTTCCATATAAATGGAGCTCTATAGGAGAAAGCCCTGCCTCCAGCTGTTTGCTTAGAAATTCTAGGGACAATTTGGAGGCCTGCGTCTTGTGACCGTAGCGTACGTGTAGGTATGTATGGCAGGACCAAATCAGAGAGATAGGTAGGAGCAAGCCCATGTAATACTTTGTAGGTTAGCAGTAAAACCTTGAAATCAGCCCTTGCTTTGACCGGTAGCCAGTGTAGGGAGGCTAGCACTGGAGTAATTTGATCAAATTTTGGGGTTCTAGTCAGGATTCTAGCAGCCGTATTTAGCACTAACTGAAGTTTATTTAGTGCTTTATCCGGGTAGCCGGAAAGTAGAGCATTGCAGTAGTCTTACCTAGAAGTGACAAAAGCATGGCTAAATTTTTCTGCATCATTTTTGGACAGAAAGTTTCTGATTTTTGCAATGTTACGTAGCTGGAAAAAAGCTGTCCTTGAAATGGTCTTGATATGTTCTTCAAAAGAGAGATCAGAGTCCAGAGTAACGCCGAGGTCCTTCACAGTTTTATTTGAGACGACTGTACAACCATTAAGATTAATTGTCAGATTCAACAGAAGATCTCTTTGTTTCTTGGGACCTAGAACAAGCATCTCTGTTTTGTCCGAGTTTAAAAGTAGAAAGTTTGCAGCCATCCATTTCCTTATGTCTGAAACACATGCTTCTAGCAAGGGCAATTTTGGGGCTTCACCATGTTTCATTGAAATGTACAGCTGTGTGTCATCCGCATAGCAGTGAAAGTTAACATTATGTTTTCGAATAACATCCCCAAGAGGTAAAATATATAGTGAAAGCAATAGTGGTCCTAAAACGGAACTAGCTTTAGCCAGCACCATCTTCAGATTAGCCTTAACGTCGGTAGGGCTGCCCCCTGGTAAAAAGTGTATGATCGCTGGATGATTCGTTTTAAGTCTAATGCTGCGGGTAATTGAGTCGCCAATGACTAGAGTTTTCAATTTGTCAGAACTAATGGTGGGAAGCTTCGGCGTCTCGGGCGGGGACTGTGCCAGGGGATTTATACTACTATCTGTACTTACTGGTGGCACAGACGCTGTTTCATCCTTTCCTACACTGAAATTACCCTTGCCTAACGATTGCGTCTGAAGCTGGGCTTGTAGCACAGCTATCCTCGCCGTAAGGCGATCGTTCTCCTGTATATTATGAGTACAGCGACTGCAATTAGAAGGCATCATGTTAATGTTACTACTTAGCTTCGGCTGTTGGAGGTCCAGACGAACCGTGTCCAGATAAAGCGTCCGGAGTGAAAAAGATGACGAAAAAAAACAAAAATATAAACGGTAATTAAAAAGTAAAGTTGTCAGGTAGCAAAATAGGTTGGCAACAAAACGCACTGCAAGTTGTGACAGGAAATGACGTCAGAACTCCATAGTCCTTACCTAGTTGCTTATTTTGTCATCAGACTTATTGATACTGAGACCAACGTATATTTAAGGGATGAGCCCTGAATTACGGAAATGACAGAAAATACACACATCAAAATATAAATAAACAGAAAGAAAAACACGGTCATAAAAAACAAACACATTCATCAGTAATAAGTTCCTCAATCAGCTTTCTGAATTGCCCTAGAGGCACCAGAACAACCAAACAGACGTTTGGTACAGGTGGAGTTTTTGTAAAAGGGCGCTATGTAATGAAAACATAACAATGTATCAACCTATGTGACATCAAAGAGGGCAAACCAACTTTCTGGTAGAGAATTCAGTGATGAATGTACTAAAACTGCGCCCGTAATAAAGCATAAACTGCATTTAATGATAAACTGCATGTAACGGCTTTAATGAAGTAGAAGTCTAGGACCAATAGGAACGTCGACTGAATAATCTGCTTTCTACTATTTAGTGAGAGGATGACCTATTTCTAGAGAACAAGGCCATTTTTGTTATCAGCTTCTAACTCATCAATATGCTATTAAATGACATATTTTCATCTTTCCAAATGCCAAGATATTTGTAAGCAGGGACATGATCAATATGGACACCATCCAAAGGAGATACAGTATGCTTAAATCATTATTTTATTTTTATTAGTTATTTTTATGCACTCTAGAGAACAACATGTACTTACTTTTCCCTGCATTCAGTACTACACTGAACAAAAATATAAACACAGCATGTAAAGTGTTGGTCCCATGTTTCATGAGCTGAAATAAAAGATCTCAGAAATGTTCCATATGCAAAAAAACGTATTTCTCTCAAATTATGTCCACAAATTTGTTTACATCCCTGTTAGTGAGCATTTCTTCTTTGCCAAGATAATCCATCCATCTGACAGTTGTGGCATATCGACAAGCTAATTAAACAACATGATCATTACACAGGTGCACCTTGTGCAGGGGACAATATATGTTCCACATCCCTACTTTTTTTAAAGGTATCTGTGACCAACAGATGCATATCTGTATTCCCAGTTCTGTGAAATCCAATTTACTTATTTCAATTGACTGATTTTCCCATGTGAGCTGTAACTAAGTAAATTCATGGACATTTTGGCTTGTTGCATTTTGCATTTTTGTTCAGTGTAATTTCAGGTCAATATAGTTTTTCTCTAATACAATGAAGGCATACTGTAGTTCAGATAGAGCCTGGTCAACCATGGGTGTAATAGCATAAACAACAGTATCATCTGCATTTAAGTGCAGGTTACAAATTGTCAATATTTTTATGTAAACAGTAAAAGGTACAGGACCCAGAATTGACCCCTGTAGGACACCTTTTGTGATGTCCAGAAAACTGTATTTTACACCATCAGTAGATACACATTGAGTTCTATCTGTTAAGTAACTCCTGAACCAGTTACATGCAGCCAAGTCTAGGCCAATTGAGGAAAGCCTCTGAATTAGCAATGAGTGATCAACAGCATCGAAGGCCTTTGCCAGGTCATTGAAGAGGGCAGCACAATTTTGCTTTTTATCCATACAATTAAGCAAATCATTTATAAATAGGGATGCAGCAAAGCAAGTGCGATGACCTGGTATTAAACCTGACTGATGTACATTTAAAATACATTAAAAAAATTAAGAAAGATCTTAGCTGAGAATTAATTAGGGATTCTAATATTTTAGCTAGGCAAGAAAGTTTTGAAATAGGGTGATTAATCATTTAGGTTACAAGGGTCACCAACTTTGGGAAGGGGGAGTGCATGGGTTGCCTTCCAAACCTTGGGTGTAGTACCAGATATAATAGTCAGGTAAAAAATATGGGTTAATATTTCAGCAATCAGGAGGGCAGAGTTGAAGAAAAAATTGATCAAGCATATCAAATCAAATCAAATTATGGGTTGGATGCGGGTTGGATGCGCGCTGTGTTAAGAAGCAGTGTGGCTGGTTGGGTTGTATATCGGAACCCCTGGGGTTCATACTTAGGCAGTCTTTTTTCCACCTTTAGTTGTGGGATCTTGTTTGTGTGTAGTTGCGTTCTGCACTACTTCACATTCGGTTGTAGTTTGTTATTTTTGTTCCGTGTTCATCTAATAAATGATGTACGCTTACCACGCTGCACCTTGGTCCAATCCATCTCTAAACGATCGTGACACATATCTAGAATGATAGAGATAAACTTTTCCATTTTGATGTCACTCACCATTATTGAAATGACCTTGCTTCTCAACAAATCAATTAGTTAATTCTGTATTTGGTGGCCAAGGTAGTGTGACTCGAGGTACCTTTTTGGATGGGTTAAGGTGCTCTTTCGTGACTGGATCAAATTGTGCCATCAGTTCAACCTCTTTGAGAAAATTCACATTTGATGGAGAGTACAGTGTTTCTGTGTGTCCCCTTAGTGCCAGATTTCTAATTGCCAGAGACTGCACAATAGCTGTCAGACGTGTCAACACCTCTCTCCATCTTATCCTCCCAGCCTCCATAAGTGCCATCTCTGCTTATCAATTGTTTCCCATTTTTTGATCCTCATTACCAGTTCTTTCCATGTTTTCATGCAGTTTTGGTGTTCAGGGGCCTAATTTATAAATCTATAAATAGGCTTGCATGTTTCCAGTCTGTCAGTCCTGAGTTTGCTAAATTAATTTTCTTCTTATAAAAGAGTTTGCTGCAGAAGCAGAAGAGGCTGGTGTTTCTTACAGAATACACCAATCAACTTCTAGACTTCGGTGGGAGTCGTGACATGTATTTGGTTAAGGTGTATTTAAACTTCCGACTTCAAATGTAGCTGCATACCTTTATCTTTAGCGTGTTTCTCCTCTTCTACTTTTCTATTTTCCTAAACTGGGCGCCCAATCCGACAAGGTTAATTGACAAACAGTCCCACACATTGACATGATATCATTGACGTGCCGTGCAAATGATCAATAGCAAACGGATTGCCCATACCTAAATCCGCTGCTGCTTGCCGGAACCAAGTCGATCAATCTCTCCAAATAAAACTATCTTCCGTAACCTCTAGATGTGCAGAACATTGCAATGCACTAAAATAATTAAACTCTTCACATATAATACAAATAATTTGACAAAAAATGTAAAGGAGGAGCACTTCTTAAGGGCTGCTGTTCATGGAATTGGTTGCTAGGAGATGTCGTAAGAGCAGCATGTTAGTGGTAACATTGTTCTTTGCAGTGTCATTTGCATGATTATATCATTCGCTCCTTTAGTCTACCCTGTCACTCCCACATCAGCGACATTAGACAGTGTCAAATTTCTTCAGAGCAAACATGACTTTCAGAGAAAAAACATAGCATATCACATAGAATTGTGTTCGCGCACCAATTGCATGTTGTGGTTATTGAGAGAAGACTGAATCAAACATTTTTAGTGGTACAAAGTGTTAGTGAGTGAGGAGTTTTTGAGTTCAAATGGATCTCAATCTCTAGCTGTCTAGCAGCCATAAATCTCCATTTGACAGGGGAATAGAATCTCGCTTTGTGCAACAGGTAGTGGCAATTTAATGCAAGATTCACAATAAAAAAGTATTAATGTATTATTCTGGTGTGTTATGCTTCACCCAATTCAGTTTTCCACCACAAAACATCAGCAAATGGCAAAAAGAGTAGAACCAGCTCTTCTTTTATACTATGATTTGTCTGTTAAATGTTCAATGTTTGATTATTTATTTATTTATTTAAGGAATAGTTTCACCATATTAAAACAGGGTTGACCTTAAAATGAAGGAATAATCACTAATCACATTAAATAAATAATATTCTTCAGAAATGACTGGCAAAGCAACAAAAATAACTAGCCTTTATAATGATGATGAATACTTGGAGATATGTTGGGATTAAGTGGGTTAAAATCCCCCTGGAAGTCACAGAGTCACAAATGCAGAATTCCTTTAGCAAGTCTTTATTCATATTAACAATCAGATTGATTGAATTCTCCCTGTGGTCTATATTAAATGGCACTTCATTTATTCTAACAGGCTTTGAAAATGCAATTTTGGTGCACAATCTTTACTTAAAATATCAAAAAGATATAAAAGGCACTCATTTCATGAGACAACCCTTTTATTTGTAGTCTACAATAGCCTCAGGCTCTTTGAACAGACACCGTTTCATTTTGAATTTGTCTAATGATATGAGACTAAATGAAAGGTACTGGCTCACTGCAATCAGCCTCTTTCAAAATGAGCTAAGCCGCTAAGGCTTAACACACAAATCTGTGCCAGACGGCTAGGCCATGGTGGGTAGTGTTTCAGACAGACACAATTATAAAAACTGTTTTATAGAAAGACATCCTTTTAAGCAGCTGTGTGAATCACAATAATCACAAGTGTGCTTATTTTGAACAATTTGAATACTCACCATTCAAGGTTTTAATCAAAATGTAGGAGCAAAGTTGGGGTGGGAGAAGATTGCACAGAATTTACGTCCAATAGTACATAAACTCTTTAATGTACAATCCCTATTTGGCTTCTGAGTCTGTTGGGGGGAGGGGGAGAATTGTCTCTGGTTGTCAGAAATGTTAAATGATTCAGCATCAGCCAGGCGATTGAGGAGGCAGGGAGGGGTCAAATTGGTGTGTGAGAGGGTATGGCCGACTAATGACACACACAGCCCAAAACTAGATTTTCAATTACCAGCTTGAACACTCAGGAGATTGAGGCAACCAGCATCGCTCTCCCAACGCCTGAGAGGGGTTGTCAAAAGCTATAATTGGAACAGAATAGAATGCAATTTTTTGTTGCTCTGGAGGCTTAAGTGTATGTGGGATAACATATTGCAAATGTACATGAAGACTAGGATTAAGGTGATGTGATCTCAACATTTCCTCCTACACTACTGAGGAGGAATGAGGGTTGATCCTATTCAAAACAGATTCCCATCGTCCTCAAATATGATGAGAGCCAGATGTATGGGAGGGAGACAGTACACAGAGATTACCGGGATAGCATCTATGTAAATCATCCTCAATGATGTCTGAGGTGAATATGATTGCAACCTAGCACCTAGCACCAGTTGTCCGATAAATGCTTGCTAGCTCGCCTAAAACCACTGATTTAGGTTTCCCACCTTTTAAAACTCTCCCAAGCAAACACTCCACACTCCTTGAGTCATGTTCATAGGTAGGCATGCCGAAAGCTCTCATGATCACTGTCAGGTTAACTAACAAATGCAACTGTTTATATAGCGAGTGCGCTAGCGTACCCCTTTGGGATAAACTGTTTTACAGACTCATGAACTGTTTTACAGACTCATAAACTGTTTTACTGACTCATCCAAAGTAAAGTGTCTGGAATCATCTGAATCAACCAAATGAACAGTCACATCTCTCCATCACTGTGCCTCAGGAACTGTGATGGGCTTCCACCTTGATTCATTAGGAAAACCAAATGGCTGTCATCTAGGATTGAGATACTATTGGCTGTCGTCCTCCAGAGACAGAGACAGGAAACTTCAATAATAGAACACAAATAAGAAGAAGTCTATCTCATGTGCTTCTCTGAGACACATAGTAATACTACTCAGCCTGTATTGTAAGATTGTCTTTCAGTTTATCTTAGTAGCTGTAGGAAAGACATTGTTTTCTTATTTTCTACCAGGTTGTGTTTTTTACTGCAGCAGAAGCGCAACAACTGTTAAATGCAGAAAAGTGCATGTCTATGAATGTACAATGTATTTGCTTTCATGCACTGTCTATTGTTTTGATTGACAAACTCACTTTGGATCTCAAAACCATTTCACAATGACAGCAGTGTATTCCTAATGACACTGACAGCCTGCAAGGCTATGTTGATATTTATGTTGCTCCCCTTGTAAGTGCAGAGGAAACACTGACAATAGCTGATAACCTCAAGGTGAAGGTTTTCTTTCCATTTCTGTGGAAATACTTGAGTGAATGCAAATGGGGATATTTAAAGACTCTGGCATATGCTCATTAGGCTTAGGCAGAAATTATGAACATAATGTATGCCTGTGCAGAATTTGTGGGTGTTGTGGGGGTGTATTTTCAAGGGGTCAAACATCACCCGTCCTTTGAAAACATATGCTGCCGTGGTGTTAAGGACAACAACACATACTGTAACAGTGACCAATCTTCATTGCAAAGATGTGTTGGCTGGTTATCAGGTTCTCTGGGTGCAGGAGGACCAAATACACATACTGTACCTTACACTAAAAGAGCAACTTGTTACTCCTGATCGTTGAGAATCTATAATCTATTTAGTCCACCCCAAGGCAACGTTTCCCAAGGGTAATGAATAACAAATTATTACTTTTGATATTGCCGGTAGACTTACGGTATGTTAATAGTTTATGGAGTTATAAGGAATCAGGGTTAAGGATTTCATACAAAACCATGAAGGACCCTCCACCTCCAAATCGAGCCTGCTCCAGAGTACAGGTCTCGGTGTAACGCTCATGCCTTCGACGATGAACACGAATCCGACCATCACCCCTGGTGAGACAAAACCGCAACTCATCAGTGAAGAGCACTTTTTGCCAGTCCCATCTGGTCCAACGGCGGTGGGTTTGTGCCCATAGGCGATGCCGGTGATGTCTGGTGAGGACCTGCCTTACAACAGGCCAGAAGCCCTCAGTTCAGCATATTGCGGACAATCTGAGCACTGATGGAGGGATTGTGCGTTCCTGGTGAAACTTGGGCAGTTGTTGTTGCCATCCTGTACCTGTCCCGCAGGTGTGATGTTCGGATGTACCGATCCTGTGCAGGTGTTGTTACACGTGGTCTCCCACTGCGAGGACGATCAGCTGTCCGTCCTGTCTCCTTGAAGCGCTGTCTTAGGCATCTCACAGTACGGACATTGCAATTTATTGCCCTGGCCACAGGACTGCAGTCCTCATGCCTCCTTGCAGCATGCCTAAGGCATGTTCATGCAGATGAGCAGGGACCCTGGACGTCTGTCTTTTGGTGTTTTTCAGAGTCAGTAGAAAGGCCTCTTTAGTGTCCTAAGTTTTCATAACTGTGACCTTAATTGCCTACCGTCTGTAAGCTGTTAGTGTCTTATTAACGACCATTCCACAGGTGCATGTTCATTAATTGTTCATGGTTCATTGAACAAGCATGGGAAAGAGTTTAGACTCTTTACAATGAAGATCTGTGAAGTTATTTGGATTTTTATGAATTGTGTTTGAAAGACAGGGTACTGAAAAAGGGACATTTATTTTTTTGCTGAGTTTAGTATATTTGCTGAGTGTACAAAAAATAGGAACACCTGCTCTTTTCATGACATAGACTGACCAGGTGAATCCAGGTGAAAGCTACCCTTATTGATGTCACTTGTTAAATACACTTAAACCAGTGTAGATGAAGGGGAGTAGACACGTTAAAGAAGGATTTTTAAACCTTGAGAAAATTGAGACATGGATTGTGTGTGTGACATTCAGAGGGTGAATGAGCAAGACAAAATATTTAAATGCCTTTGAACTGGGTATGGTAGTAGCTGCCAGCCATATCGGTTAGAGTATGTCAAGAACTGCAATGCTGCTAGGTTTTTCACGCTCAACAGTTTTCCGTGTGTATCAAGAATGATCCACCACCCAAAGGAAATCCAACCAACTTGACACAACTCTGGGAAGCATTGAAGTCAATATGGCCCACCATCCCTCTGGAATGCTTCCGACACCCTGTACAACCCATGGCCCCGGGAATTTATGCTGTTCTGTAATCATGGCCTATTACTGACCGGGCACGCAGGGCACATGCCCAGGGGCCCTGACCTCTAGGCCCGCCCCACTGATTTTGTTATTTACTCTCACTCAGATATCATATTAATATGGCATAAATAAATAATGGCAAAATGTGTATAATTTCAAGAAAATAGCTGTAAAACGGCAAACAATTTAAAATATATTTAAAGCAAACACCGTTGTTTACCTTTTGTTAACAGGAATTTAAGGTTTCTGCCATTATCAGATATGTCTATCTCCTGGGACATCTTCTTCCTCGTGGACGGGACACCGATCACCGAAGAATTTATCAAAATACTTTTTCTGCTAACAGATCCCTCTGTACGTATTAAATTATTGTTTCTAATCCCGGTGCTGAGTTCAACCTAAACTAACTAGAGCAACAAGAGTATGGACAAGTAAGAGATGGATTTCATGCATTCTTTATTGTGAAAAAGAGAGAGAGGAAAGAAAGGAGACACTGGAGGACGTGCACGCCATCATAAATCTACTGTACACATAGCTTTACTAGGCAGACCAGCCATCACAAAGCTTTAGCTAGTTGTTAGACCTGACAGCATTGATCATTCTACAGACACTGAAAGAAAGCTATCCAAAGCTGTACAGCGGCCTTGACATATAACATCAAGCTAAAACCCAGTGCAGAACCCTACTCACTCCACACTCCACAACTGATTGCTCTGACATTGCTGAAAAAGAGTGAAGAAAGAGCTAGAGGTCATACAAGAGTTCAAGGTTGTCGTCATAGTGGAGGAGCACAAGGACTGGAGTGTCAGGATGGTGGTTGTTCCAAAGAAGAATGAGGACGTGCGGATATATGTCGATTTCACTCGTCTCAACGAGTCAGTATGTAGAGAAAAATACAAACTTTCCACTGTTAAACAGACCCATGGCTCACTTGCCGGGCAAAGATCTTCAGCAAGCTTGACGCAAACATGGGTTTCTGGCATATCCCGCAAGCTGAGGAATCAGTTAAGCTAACAACCATCATTACATCTTTCGGACGTTACTACTTTAACAGCCTGCCTTTCGGTGTCTCCTCTGCACCTGAACACTTAAAGAACAGAATGGTGACAGAGGTCACCGAAGGCCAGAAACCAGATCCGAGTCCAAAAACAGTGCAAGGGGATAAGCAGGCGGGTAGTCAGAACAGGCAGAGTGGTCAGGCAGGTGGCCTCGGAGTCAGGACAGGCAAGGGTCGAAACCAGGAGGACTAGAAACAAACAGAGACTGGGAAAAATAGAAGCAAGGAAAAACGTTGGTTGACTTGGCAAACAAGACGAACTGGCACAGAGAGACAGGAAACACAGGGATATATACACCGGGGATAATAAGCGACACCTGGAGGGGTTGGAGACAATCACAGGTGAACCAGATCAGGGTGTGACACATTGTTGTTTTCCAAATTAATCGGATGGATTACAGTGTGGGCCAGATAACATCTGTGAATTTATTGGAGCTAGGGTAGGGTAAAATCATTTACTTTCCTTTTGATTGATTGCAGAGAATCACTGGCTATAGCAATACTTTATTACCTGTGAAATTAACTGTGATTAGTTTGTGGGTGAATCGCTTATTTGTTTTTCAATCAAAGAAACCACCGTGACGGTATTCCAGGATGATATTGTGTCTTCGTTTAATGAAAAGTAATTAATTGGATATAGAATAAGATACTGTACACATATTTTATGTTATCAAAATATAATTGTGCAGTTACCAATATTCCAACTTTGTTGATATGCAAGATCAGTTGGATACACACTTAGAAAACAGGGTTCCAAAAGGTTTCTTTGACTATCCCAATAAGATAACCCTTTTTGATTCTATGGAAAGGGTTCAACATGGAACCCAAAATAGTTATACCTGGAAGAAAAATCTTTGTACCTTGAACCAAAAAGGGTTCTTCAAAGGGGACAGCCAAATAACCCTATTAGCTTTTAGAAAGCAAATGTTTTTCTATCGAGTGCATTGATTGTGGACATTTTCTGTAAATAGCTTGGATACATTTAGGATAAATTTTGTACAGATTTGTTTCTATGTGTAGTATTTATTATTTGCATTTGACCTTTTTGGGTGTTCTCATGGTTCTAGCGTGAAGGCTCAGGTTTATCCCACAGAAACAGAATGAACACCAACTTAGAGATCCATCGCAGCTCTATGTAACATCCTATATCCATGGGTCAAATTGGAATTTGTAAAGTGGCAGAGCTGCCCATTTTACCCCTATATTTAACACATTGGGTGAGTAATATAATCAGGTCAGAACTTACTGGCACCCTTAATAAAGATGAGCAAAAAAATACTGTATAAAATAAATAATTCAAATATTGAGCTTTGTTGTATGCAAAAAAAAGGAGAAAATATACTAATACAATTGCTCAGAGAAAGGGGTTTTGTTTAACAAGTAATATATTGTCTCTGGAAAAAGATAAGGGTCAAAGTTTTTGGCACCCATGTCTTCAATATCTTTCAATACCTCACCCTGCAAGGATAACTACAATGAACCTTTAACAAATATATATATGAGATTGGAGAACACATTGGGAGAATTTTTAGACCATTCCTCCATATATAATATTTAAAAGGTATTGAAAAGAGGGGTGCCAATTATTAGGACCCTATCTTTTTGAGAAAAAAATATTTTTTGTTAAACAAAATCTCTACCATTTTTTTTAAATCTATTTTTGTTAGCTCAGAATTTGTATTGTTTATTTTATACAATCTTTTTGTACGATAACCTCAGGGACTATGTGGGCCAGATGTTTGACAAGTTTGGCATTGGAAGTCATGGAACGTTCGGCACACTTCGACAAAGCATTGGGACAATTAGCTTTACTCAAGATTCTGTTAAATACCGCAGAACTTTTGCGGATCACATGAATCACTCCCTTACCAAACAATCTCATTACTATCGTTCCCATCGTCCGCCTCATAACGCCAGCCAGGCCCGATCTATGAGGCACAAATAAATCCATTATCCACTGTTTACTAAAAAAGTATATTACTTTGAAATGCACCTTTGTGTGTGTGTGGGTGTGTGTGTTCGATCATGGTTGATCTCCAGAGAGAGGGGTGTTGGACTGGGAAGAAAGAGTAGGTGTGGAGGCCTGGGGGCCTGAAAAGTGTTATAGGTTACCAGGTGCACAGAGCTGAAGTGGTAGGCCCAGGGAGGGACAGGCAGGCGGGCAAGCTGGGCAGAGAGAGTAGGCCTAGAGGCCTGGAGGTATGGACTTAGGCTGTGGAGAGGAAAAAAGATCCATGGCTGGGGAGTGATCTGAAGTGATAGGCCCAGAGAGAGTAGGCCTAGAGGCCCCATCACCCCCTGGTAATCTGTTTGGAGAGCGAGAAGTGCAATGAGCGAGAAGTGGGACCCAGCAGAGCTCCTTCATTGATTATTATTGGGTAAATAATTGCCTAAAACGACCAGTGGAGCACCCCTGTGGCCGATCCCAGGTGGGGGGGTGTTGGCCCCCCCTAGAGGGTCTCACCTAACCCAGCCATGGACCCCCTGCCCACCCCCGAGGGCCCCTGGAGCCCCCCCTTCCCGCACCCCATGACAAGGTGCACGGCTGGACTTGTTGTCCATTTGGGACCTGGGATTCTTGGTTTGCAGGTCCTGGATAAAAAAAAATTGGCCTTCGTGGACAATTAGGCTAATGCTCTACATGTTGACCCAGTGAGCCATTTTTAAAGTGGAGGGCACCGAGGTCCGCTACAATTCCAGATTTAGTTTAAATGTTACTGATAATAAATTATCATATTTTTTTTTCTGACTGTAATATATGCCACTTAGCAGATGCCTTTATCCACATTGACTTACTGTACAGTGAGCGCATACATATTTAGCAGGTTTGAGATCCCTGCAGGAATTTAACCCACAACAGAGTAGCTAGTGCCATGCTCTGAGCAACAGAGAACCACAATCCTGTGAGTATGTTGCACATTAAGCAGGGTAATGTACTACTTCAAACCTCATAACATATCTGCTACCACTAGAGAGGGTTTTCATTCAAAGCTGGGAGTTTACCAAAAACACAGACAGCATCCCCTTTAGAATACTCCAGAGCCGTGTTAGGACCCTGTTACAGCAATATTGAAAAAATGTTGGATGTGCAAGTAGGCCCCTTTCCAGCAGAAGATGGGTTAGCGGTTTAAAAAGAGCCTGCAGAGCCACACATCACACACACACACAGTTAAAAGATCGTAAGCATATATTTTTAAGGGCCTTACATGAAGAGCTGCTGCAATTACTGATGTGAGGGAGTCGTCCTGGCAGATGGGAGCTTGACTGGAGGAGTACAACACACACGCACACAGGGTCTGACTGGAGGAGGGAGTACTTCTCTGGATCTGAAGCATGGAGAGAAACCCAGGATTATAGGAGTGTGTGTTCATGCGTTTGTTTGTTTGTTTGTGTGTGTGTGTGTGTGTGTGTTTGTTTGTTTGTTTGGTTGATTGGATCCCAGGATGGTAGGAGTGGGTATTTCCTCTCCTCATGCCACTTCACAGCTCTCAAAGCCATCACTGCAGCTAGTAATTAGGAAATTCTAACAGCAGATAAAAACTAAACTCAAGGCAATAATTTTACTGGTGGCAATGGATGCCTCAAAATCCTCAATAGATACAGTGGGGCAAAAAAGTATTTAGTCTGCCACCAATTGTGCAAGTTCTCCCACTTAAAAAGATAGGTACACTTCAACTATGAAAGACAAAATGAGAAAAAAAATCCAGAAAATCACATTGTAGGAGTTTTAATGAATTATGGTGGAAAATAAGTATTTGGTCACCTACAAAAAAGCAAGATTTCTGGCTCTCACAGACCTGTAACTTCTTCTTTAAGAGGCTCCTCTGTCCTCCACTCATTACCTGTATTAATGGCACCTGTTTGAACTTGTTATCAGTATAAAAGACACCTGTCCACAACTTCAAACAGTCACACTCCAAACTCCACTATGGCCAAGACCAAAGAGCTGTCAAAGGACACCAGAAACAAAATTGTAGACCTGCACCAGGCTGGGAAGACTGAATCTGCAATAGGTAAGCAGCTTGGTTTGAAGAAATCAACTGTGGGAGCAATTATTAGGAAATGGAAGACATACAAGACCACTGATAATCTCCCTCAATCTGGGGCTCCATGCAAGATCTCACCCCGTGGGGTCAAAATGATCACAAGAACGGTGAGCAAAAATCCCAGAACCACACGGGGGGACCTAGTGAATGACCTGCAGAGAGCTGGGACCAAAGTAACAAAGCCTACCATCAGTAACACACTACGCCGCCAGGGACTCAAATCCGGAAGTGCCAGGCGTGTCCCCCTGCTTAAGCAAGTACATGTCCAGGCCCGTCTGAAGTTTGCTAGAGAGCATTTGGATGATTCAGAAGAAGATTGGGAGAATGTCATATGGTCAGATGAAACCAAAGTAGAACTTTTTGGTAAAAACTCAACCTTGTCGTGTTTGGAGGACAAAGAATGCTGAGTTGCATCCAAAGAACACCATACCTACTGTGAAGCATGGGGGTGGAAACATCATGCTTTGGGGCTGTTTTTCTGCAAAGGGACCAGGACGACTGATCCATGTTAAGGAAAGAATGAATGGGGCCATGTATCGTGAGATTTTGAGTGAAAACCTTCCATCAGCAAGGGCATTGAAGATGAAACGTGGCTGGGTCTTTCAGCATGACAATGATCCCAAACACACCGCCCGGGCAACGAAGCAGTGGCTTGGTAAGAAGCATTTCAAGGTCCTGGAGTGGCCTAGCCAGTCTCCAGATCTCAACCCCATAGAAAATGTTTGAAGGGAGTTGAAAGTCCGTGTTGCCCAGCAACAGCCCCAAAACATCACTGCTCTAGAGGAGATCTGCATGGAAGAATGGGCCAAAATACCAGCAACAGTGTGTGAAAACCTTGTGAAGACTTACAGAAAACATTTGACCTCTGTCATTGCCAACAAAGGGTATATAACAAAGTATTGAGATAAACTTTTGTTATTGACCAAATACTTATTTTCCACCATAATTTGCAAATAAATTCATTAAAAATCATACAATGTGATTTTCTGGATGTTTTGTCTCATTTTGTCTGTCATAGTTGAAGTGTACCTATGATGAAAATTACAGGCCTCTCTCATCTTTTTAAGTGGGAGAACTTGCACAATTGGTGGCTAACTAAATACTTTTTTTGCCCCACTGTATGTCCTGTGAAGTGTGCTTTCATTCAGGTACGAAGATTGTTAATCTAGAGACTGAAAAACAGCTTCTATCTCAAGGCCATCAGACTGTTAAACAGCCATCACTAACATTGAGTGGCTGCTGCCAACATACAGACTCAAATCTCTAGCCACTTTAATAATTAAAAATTGGATGTAATAAATGTATCACTAGTCACTTTAAACAATGCCACTTTATATAATGTTTACGTACCCTACATTACTCATCTCATATGTATATACTGTACTCTATACCATCTACTGCATCTTGCCTATGCCATTTGGCCATCGCTCATCCATATATTTATATGTACAAATTCTTATTCATCCCTTTACACTTGTGTGTATAAGGTAGTTGTTGTGAAATTGTTAGATTACTTGTTAGATATTACTGCACGGTCGGAACTAGAAGCACAAGCATTTCACTACACTCGCATTAACATCTGCTAACCATGTATATGTGACCAATAAAATTTAATTTAATTTAATTTATTTCAGCATTCAGCAATATTTGTTTTACCTTGGAAGTAGTCTATGGGTTGACTGTAAACTACAGATGTAGTATCTTAATATGACCAGTTTCTCACAGCAGGAAATTAATCCTGCAGCAACAGGAGATGTGAATTATTATAATTAATGAACGTTTATTTTTTTGCATTTTTTGTTAGGGCAAATCAAGTCAGAATTTTTTTAATGAAAATGACAAACTTTAGAAGCCTTTTTTAAACAATTTGCATTTCCTGCAGCGCACAGGATCACACAGCAGTGTGATCAAACTAAGATTGCACACTGTACTATTTGTGTACTATAGCCACCACAGGCTAAGATTAGCATCAGCTACTTGCAAACAAAATAACACCCTCTGAAACACCTTGGCTGAAAGGCACTTCAAAACTGCTCAATAATAATAATATTAATAATTCTGTAGATTAGGTTTCTAGCACCCCTGTTTTGATCAGGGTGTTTCATTTGGTGTAGTCGACCGGATCTTTCTTTTTTAGTCCAATCCTGCTGATTGTTTTGTACAACTCTGTTACATGTTTTGTTGACTGTGCCCACATGTTCTCTCAGCCTATGTTGCTCAATCAACAAAACTCCTCCATAATTCTACTCCCACTTTAGCATTGTCTGAATTCTGAGCCAAAATCACCTCAAAGTAAGATCAACCCAAGTCCTTCAGACAAGTTTCAGATAGGAAGTCTCCTTTGAGTTTCCTGTGAATATTGCTGCTATCCCAACATAACTTACATGTTGAACTGATATCTGTCTGGCTCCCAAGTAGTTTCTGTCTGATCAGATACTAACTTAGTTGTGAGCTTCAGCGAGATACTGTTAGTGGCTTTGTGCTTTATTGATTTACAGTACTCTGTGGGGAAAAAGACTAGGACACCTTTCTCTTGTGGGGTTAAACTTTAAATGGTTTTGTAAAACTCAGTGATCTCCAGATCTTCCCTAGTGTGTTTTATCCTCCATCAAGCCCCTAGGGGAGTGAACGTAATGGCGTTCTATCTTTGAAGTCCAACAAGCACCTTTTTACATCAAAGCAAATGCCACTCAGTACAAATAAAATAGTGGCAAACACTCCCAGAGAGAGGAGGATGCGGCTCTGAAGCTCACCGAAGCAAACAGGAACAAAGAAAAAGAAAGGGAACAAACACAGATCTGTTTAAAGAAGGTCAAAATCAGTTACAGGAAATCTGCGGCAGCAAGGAAACATTATCTGAGATAGGGCCAGGGTCAGGAAGTAATGCTTGCTTACTTGATCTGTTTTTAGGTGAATATTTTCTACAGCATGTCAATCTTTTCCATCCCCTATGGGCTATACTATACCTTACGTTTTGTCCATGACCATATACTGTCCATCGCCCTAGGTTGTATCTTGTAGAGATAGACAACTTTAGTACATGGTGAACTGATATTTGAACAGGTAATGTTAGAAACAGTCACATTTACATTCAGGGCTATAGTTTAAGTTGAGGATTCAGAAAGTGGTGGAAACGTCCCCATAATTGGTATGATTCCCCGTTATAATTTTGAATACAAATCTTTCAAATAATTTTTTTCTGATGTTCCCCTCCTCATTTAATTGTTGATCATATTCATAGGAGATTCATAAGAGATTGACAGTCTTTAATATGACTAATAAATTGTGAATATTACTGTTACAATTCTCTGCCCATATGTCTGAAAATGTGATTGCATCTCACTAGTAGAAAAAATGGATAAAAAGCAGAGCATTTTATGTCTCTTGGGGACAATTAAGACATTACATTATCTCTTTGTGGATTTAGCTGTGTGTCATGTGGCCCCAAAGAGAAACAGAATCTGCAGTATTATGCTGAATCAAGCTCCATTTGAAGAATAATTGGAGTGCACGCTATACAATTTTTTTTACATCTTTGGGCTTTGTGATTCTTTTCAGATAAATATAGTTAGGGGTCTGTCTTCATTGCAAAAACAGTAGTTTGAGGTATTTTGATTCATGCACTGTAAAACTGGATAAGTTAGCAGAAGTCAATACATTTGTGGCAACTGATTGCTTCAGTTTTTTGTAGTTATGAAACTTAAAAGTATTGATGTATACAATACTTTATAATTTCTGTTAATTAATATACACATTTGATTACATGTAACTTAAAGTAATTACAATTACTAACTTTATTACACTGATCTATAGTGACTTAAAATATATATCGATTTAACCAATTTTGTTTATGTAAACATAACACACACCTTTCAGGTAGTTTTACTACAAACTTCATGTTGAATGAACGTAATATTTTTTGTTATGCTTACTTCCTAGCCATTAGCCTGTACTCAATTACAATTAAAGTTGCGACAACTAATACGCAAATTAAAAACTATAACTTACTTAAATCAAAAGGTAGTTGTACATCTAATCAAAACCTTTGTGGCAATAGCAACATGCTTAAAAATAGTAATCTCAATGCATTTGAGCAAGGAAATAATAAGTTAAGGAAAATGGTAGATCTAAGAAACACCATGACCTACAATTATTAGCCTACACACTGCAAAGGTTCACTTTTAAAGAGAACACTTTACAGTAGCACTTCCACCATGGTCGGTGTCATCTGCATCTGCATTTGGAATAGACAGACAACAAAGGACAGTATTTAGAAGTTATCACAAGTTTGGAACACAGAATCATAATTTTACTTAGTATAACTAATATATTAAAGCAGGTCAAATTAGTGTAAAAACAGTATTGCAATTTTACCTGCGACTCCATGCCCAGAGCACGCCAGAGATCATGGATCTCCTTTACAGGTAGAGTGTCGGTGACTATAACCTGGCGCAGCAGGGCAAATGTGGTCTCCATCTTCCTATTCATCAGGGGTAAGTTCCTTTCCATCTTCTGAACTTCTTAGACCATTTCCTGCCTCAGCGTTTCAAGACTCCACGAGTCCTCTCCAAGGGGGAAGTTTGGCAGAAAGTTATCTTCAGCCCACTTAGTGCAGTGGTTCATTCTCTGGATTGTTCTGCTTATTTTTCCTGCATTTACAGACCTCCTGACATCCTGCTCTCCTCAACTTGGTTCTGTAGTTACCCATCTTGAATTTGATGCTGTTCTTCCACCCATTCCACCCAGTGTCAGATCCTGCCTCTTTCAGAGAGGTGTTTCGTAACAAGAGCTGCCTTTCCTATCTCTCAATCATTTGGGTAAGCCTTGAAACTGTACACAGTAGTAGAAATGTCATATGTTTGGTCTCTAGACAACTGAAGATATATTTCATTCCTTTCAAAGGCAGAATTTTCTTCTCTAAGATTCAACTCTACCTCCAATGCAAAAGTAGGCATGTGAAAAACGTCTGGTGGCCACCTACTGAGGCGCTCTGGGGAAGACACATCTGAAAGTATTTCTGTCAGCTGTAGAACTTGTATCTCAATTGGATAGACAGGTTAACTTGTGTAGATGATAGTTCATAGGAACAAAGATGTTCTACATACCATGACTCAAAGTGACTGCAGAGAAGATAAAATGGTTATTCACAAGATATATCTGAGCAATTTTGCAGAGCTGAGGAAGCCCCCCATTGACTAGAACTGACACAAACATGCCAGGGGCATAGTCTGTGCCATCAACGGTGACCTTCGATGTAGTGTAGATTGTGCTGCTAGTTGTCTGTCCCCAAATGTATACTTCAGCTAATTCTGGTAGTGTTAAAACTAGGAGATAGTTAACATTAGATGTTTGGGTCTGTGGTGTGACAAATGATGGAGCACTGAGATGATACGCCATCATGTACTGGTGTCTGGTTGCCAATGTCTTAAAGTTCTGTGTGTCTTGTACAACCCTTTCGAAGAAACAATGTTTGCCCTCAAACCGCATAGTCATAGTCTAAATGTGCACCAAGGGCCCAAAACACTTAATAAGGTTGGGATAGTGCTCGACATAGTGATGTTTAGGGCAAAGTCTATACTCAGGGAAGATCTCTAAGAATCGGTCTGTGATCACTAATTTGACACTGCAAATACTTAATGGTCTCATCTGTAAACGCTGGACACAATGCCAATTCTATAATTTATTTCAAGTCCATCAAAACTAGCCATGAACCATCACCCTCTGGGACTTCACGGCCCACCAACAATGGAAGTAATCTGCAGAGAGTGGCATTCTCATGTCCATTCCCCCCTGTTGTCCTTTTAGAAGTGAATGTCTTGGGAATGGGCTGTGGTCTATCAACTTTGTCTGTGTGCTGATATGGAAACAGTGCTATCTTCCTGTTTAAGTAATTGAATGTGACGTACTTAAGGCGAATCATATATTTTAAGGCAAAGAGAGTTTAACAGGCAAAATACCTTCCAAAAGAACTTGAAGTGTATCTGGTGGAAAACCTGTGATGGGGTGGAAATACCGCAGGGACTCACACAGGACACAATCCACTTTCACACCAAACTGACTGCTCAGAGTATCACTTTGCACAACATTTTGTACATGAATGTCATGGTTGGCTTTAGATCTCAGGCTAAACTCTCCTTCATTGGACTGAAACTGTTTGTTGGTGGCCATACAGAATCTACAAACCTACTCTGCTCTGAAAGACTAGAAATTCCCCCCAATCCATGGGCAGCAAGATTGTGAGCCAAAACACAAAAGATGGTTCCCTTGACATTCTGACCAATGGATTCAATGAAAACGGCATCCTGATCAAGAGAACGAATGTCATGTAATAATGGTACAAGTACAGCCACAAAACCATACTTTTGGAGGTCTGTCACTTTACACAGTACGACAAGCTGTACAGTGTGTAAGGCTGATCAATATTTATTGGGTAGATTGGCAAGGACCCAGTATACTGCTGATCGTTTGTGATTTTTTTGGGATGTGCCAAGTGGGTTAGCAATTTCGAAATCATCAATATGCAGTTGGAGTGACAGTTTAAGTTCTCCTGTTGAGAATAAGTAATTTTCTTGAAAATTTGAACCATCTTTGTGGGACATGTAGTGATTTGGCTCAATATTTGGTTCTGAGATCTTGTTTATAATATCAGTGTTTTTAAACAGTTCTTGAATCATCTGAAGTATTGGAACATAGACCAATGTGTGTCCAGGCTGCTCGAAGTCTAAAACATAATGTACCGGATGGCGTTTTCTCCTCTCGGAAGATGACATCTGCGCACCTTCAGAAGCAGCACTTGCAAGAATATTACTGTCCATGACCGCATCGACAACTTCTTTAAGCATAGTATCACTAATAGTGTGGTCATGCTTCTGCAATACCTCGGTAAAGGAGAATATCTACTTTAATATGTGGTCAACTATTTATTGTGTAGCTGTGTCTGACACGATATACAGCACTTTTTAAATAAAGAAGCTACATTTTGTTTCAGCTGATTCCTCAATTCACCAGTGGCATCATCTGTTTCTGTGCTCTGGCTGGGACATTCTTCACATAAGTCATCTGATCTAGTGGCAGGGGGGTTATGAGTTTGCTGACAGACAATGTCATGACAAAAATGTGACCTAACACTCACTTCGTGTGTCCTACTCTTGTGTGAATTAAATGACAGGTACACATTTAACTACTAGCCTTCTGTCTAGAGCACCAACATCCTTCAGTCAGGCCTGTAGAGAGAAAGTATCAATAAAGAATTAGTATTACATTTTGTAGTGGTAACAGTCTTAGGGTTGGAAACTAGTATGTAGGCCTACTACTGTTCATTCAGAGAATTACAGAAAATGATATTCATAACTTTAGATATGTGTTTCACACTCAAGCCAAATATCAACGTCAGAAAATAAGCATATGTTATTTGAATAGTACATCACTAATTCAGAATTCATGTTAACTTTCAAAACTCTGAGTACTGCATTGTAATTAGGAACCATGCCATTGAATCAAGCTTAGGCTGCACCATTTTTTAGCACCTGTCACATTATACTCAGCAATTACAGACTTCCTATCAGATATCAAGGTAAGACCAAGATGCAGACCGTGTCGAGGTAACAATGTTTATTATAGCAACAGGGGAAAAGCTACAGGATGGCAGGCAGGCTTAGGGTCAGGTCAGGCAGAGGTCGGTAATCCAGAGGTGGGGCAAAGGTACAGGATGGCAGGCAGGCAGGGTCAGGGGCAGGTAGAGTGGACAGGCACATGGGTACAGGATCAGGACAGGCAAGGGTCAAAAACCAGGAGGACGAGAAAGGAGAGACTGGGGGAAAGTTATGGAAACCTATTGCATGAATGTTGAGCGTATAAGTGATGAATGTTAGCTCTGTATGTATGTTGTCATGACATCAGATTAATCCACCACACTGGTAAGTATTGAAGACATATCTTAATTAGCCCTATCAGATTACAGTAAAGCATATTATAGATTTTTTGTAAATATCGTAGTAAAAGGTTATAGTAAAAAGTCCACTCACAACTCTTGAGAATTCTCTTCTGCATAACACATGTAACACTGTTATAACACTGTAATACTTCATGGTCTCATTAGAATGTCAAAATAGTGGCATTTAGCCATTGTAACGAGAGCTGTCACAGAAGTCCCTGACACCAATCTCGGTGCCCATGTACCAGCCACCGAAGGGGTGGTTCTAAATGTTTAGAAATGCTTACAAATACTTTATAAAATGATCATAATACCTCCGAGATGTTGTAGCGAGAGCTGTCACAGAAGTCCCTGACTACCAGCTCTGTGCCCATGTACCAGCCACTGAAGAGACAGGTGGTAAATTCCAGCCCCCACACCTCTAGCAGCATGCTAGATACAGCAGGCAGGCTGTCCCACTTCAGATTCAAGTCCATGAACCAATCATACTTGTGTGCCGAAGCATAGAAGGACAAAGAGATGCACTCTAATGAATAACAGTCAAGGTTTGGAGGAGAGATGGTGAATGTGACATAACTTGACTAATTAATTCAAATAAATCGGCTAGCACCTGCTCAGTCTGTCATGGAAAGAGTTCCTAATATGTTGTACACTCAGTGTATAGACTGTATATATACTGAACAGAATAAAAATGTAAAGTGTTGGTCCCATTTTCTTGACCTGAAATAAAATATCCCAGAAATGTTCCGTACTCACAAAAAGCTTATTTCTCGCAAATTCTGTTCACAAATTTGTTTACATCCCTGTTAGTGAGCATTTTTCCACTCAGTGTATATCGTCTTAAGTTGTATGTAACCAGGACAAAGAGCATATTTCTCTACGCAAGCCTGGGCAAACACTGGATCATATATTTATTTTGATACAGGTTAAAAACAATGGCACATTTAATCTACGGCAAAGTTTATTTGTAACGTGGTATTCAACCTTTTTAGATGTTTTATTCATCTCTGTCTTTAATCAATCAGTAAGTTAAGCCAATTAAGAGATATAGCACCTTCTAAATGGTTTTGCCACCTTCTCTAAAGGTCTTGCCCCTCCTGAGAGGCAGCATCTGAACTTTTCAATAGAATAGATGTCTGCTCTGCTGCAGAGCTAACTGTTTAAACAGCTAACACCAGCAAACAGATGGAGCCAGGGACCTCAGGTGGATGTATAAGCAATGGGATCGGGAGCAGCCGGGCTAGCCATGAGGTGAAAAATGTATCTGGAGGCTTTCAATAACTCAACCCCATACTTGCAATAATACATTGGATAAACGTGAATATACTCCACCTTATAAATTGTTTGTCACATTGTAATCTGTTGTAATCCATGATAGCCAAGTACCCCTGTCCCAGTAGCGGATGGGTTTCCATTTTGTTTGCGCCATAATTTAAAAAAAAAAATATTCCCAAAGCCTTGGCAACATCTTATGTACACAATACCAACACATTATGTCATCATTCATCCTCACATTTTGTTTTTGTTTTCCTCATACAAAATATTTTTCAAAAGGAGTCAGGGGTTTATTTTGTCCAGACTTGCCTATACATCCCTATTCTGAAACCCCACTACATCAATGCAACAGCAAATCACATTCACTACACTGCATATCATTAACAATGAGTTTTAAGAGTGAACACAGAATTACAAAAGCTTGAGCATTTGTAATAGATTAGAAAAAAGTTGCAACTAACATTTCCCTTGTGCATTCAATTCTAGATTTATTCATAGTCAAATCGGGTTTTGTATCTTTTCAATTCCCACTTGCAAATGTTATCTATGATGTAATCACACAGAGCTATATTTCATTTACCAGCTTACACTGACTTAACACAAATATAATATTATACATGATTATTTTAAATATGTGCTGTTGAATCTTGGCTCCTGTGAAAGAAAGAGTAGCAACCAGAGAAGATTTATCCTACAGTAGATCTAGCTATCATCTACTGTATCTACAGAGATATATTCCCTAAACTACATATTTTATGATCAGTCATTTCACATTATCACTTGACAAGTGTCATTCTTTATGTGACTGGACGATGATCTACAACACATATGAATGATGGGATTCAGTCACTAATAAGGAAATGGGCTTTGAAGCTTGTTCCAGATGTGGGGGAAGTATTTTAAAGCTGGACCTGCTCAGTATGCTTTAGATTTGTTTAAAGTAGAATGGAAAAGCAAACATTTCCTCTCAAGTGGGCTCCCAAGTGGCACAGCGGTCTAGGGCACTGCATCTCAGTGCTAGAGGCATCATTACAGACCCTGGTTCAATTCCAGGCTGTAGCACAACCGGCTGTGACTGGGAGTCCCATAGGGTGGCACACAACGGCCCAGCATCGTCCGGGTTAGAGTTTGGCCGAGGTAGGCCGTCATTGTAAATAAGAATTTGTTCTTAACTGACTTGCCTAGTTAAATAAATTAAATAATGTGTCTGTCAGATATTTTTGTCCCGAAGCAACCTCTTATATATGGCCCAACTAAAGCCATGCTTTTTGGACTTATTTGAGGCACTTACCGGTATTTCCAGCATTCCAGCATTATGCACAAGGTTTACTGCATGTAGAGAATCCTAAGATCTAAAGGTTTTTCAGTATCAGGGACTGGGAGACTAGTCCGAATCGAGGGAACGATGAACAGAGCAAAGTACAGAGAGATCCTTGATGAAAACCTGCTCTAGAGCGCTCAGGACCTCAGACTGAGACGAAGGTTCACATTCCAACAGGACAACGACATTAAGCACACAGCCAAAACAACACAGGAGTGGCTTCTGGGCAAGTCTCTGAATGTCCTTGAGATGCCCAGCCAGAGCCCGGACTTGAACCCGATCTAACATCTCTGGAAATAAGTTAAAATAGTTGTGCAGCAACGCTCCCCATCCAACCTGACGGAGCTTGAGAGGATCTGCAGAGAAGAATGGGAGAACCTCCCCAAATACAGGTGTGCCAAGCTTGTGGTGTCATACCCAAGAAGACTCTGTAATCACTGCCAAAGGTGCTTCAACAAAGTACTGAGTCTGAATACCTCATGTAAATGTTTTTGCTTTGTCATTTTGGGGTATTGCGTGTAGACTGATGAGAAAAAAAAGTTTTAATCCATTTTAGAATAAGGCTATAGTGTCACAAAATGTGGAAGTGGGTCTGAATACTTTCCGAATGCACTGTACTTCCATGGTTTCATTGACTCTCCCCTTCAAAGAGCCGTTGAACTCACCAATTCTGCTGATCAAAATGAGATTTGAGTCTTGGGGTTGTGGGTTGATGTGGGTGTGATTTGTTCGCTTTATCATACCCTGGCAATTACTGTTGTTTGTCCCTCTTGAGTCACAGTAGAAACAACTTAGCCACTACCACTTTCTCAAAATAGTCAGAGTTAATAAAAAAAGAAATAAAGAAATCTGTAACTACTTTTGATGTTTTTGAAAAAGAGGTTAATGTCACGCAATTTCTCAATTAATAAAATTTGCATAAGAAAGTCAGTGCATTGCAGACAGTATTGAGTCAGCTGCTGCTGGCTGTGCTCAGGACTGATTTCTAAGAATGTCTACAACTTCAGCAGGAAGCTGTCAAACTATCCTAAATAAAGCACAAGCTGCTACACGCTGTTTATCAGTGCCTAAGATCACTAGCTAGCTAGCTGTTCCAGCTCAGAGTTTGTCAATCAGTTATGGAAAAAATACCCAATTGTCATCCTTGAGAAAAAGTAAAGCTACCAAAATAGAAAAGGACTCAAGTAAAAGTGAAAGTCACCTAGTAATTTTTTAAAAGTGTACTTGGTTTTAAATATACTAAATGTATAAAGTAAATGTAATTGCTAAAATATACAGTATCATAAGTATAATTCCTTATATTAATTTTAAGCAAACCAGACGGCACATTATATATACAGTGGGGAGAACAAGTATTTGATACTCTGCCGATTTTTCAGGTTTTCCTACTTACAAAGCATGTAGAGGTCTGTAATTTTCGTTATAGGTACACTTCAACTGTGAAAGACGGAATCTAAAACAAAAATCCAGAAAATCACATTGTATGATTTTAAGTAATTAATTAGCATTTTATTGCATGACATAAGTATTTGATACATCAGAAAAGCAGGACTTAATATTTGGTACAGAAACCTTTGTTTGCAATTACAGAGATCATACGTTTCCTGTAGTTCTTGACCAGGTTTGCACACACTGCAGCAGGGATTTGGGCCCACTCCTCCATACAGACCTTCTCCAGATCCTTCAGGTTTCGGCGCTGTCGCTGGGCAATACGGACTTTCAGCTCCCTCCAAATATTTTCTATTGGGTTCAGGTCTGGAGACTGACTAGGCCACTCCAAGACCTTGAGATGCTTCTTACGGAGCCACTCCTTAGTTGCCCTGGCTGTGTGTTTCGGGTCGTTGTCATGCTGGAAGACCCAGCCACGACCCATCTTCAATGCTCTTACTGAGGGAAGGAGGTTGTTGGCCAAGATCTCGCGATACATGGCCTCATCCATCCTCCCCTTAATACGGTGCAGTCGTCCTGTCCCCTTTGCAGAAAAGCATCCCCAAAGAATGATGTTTCCACCTCCATGCTTCACGGTTGGGATGGTGTTCTTGGGGTTGTACTCATCCTTCTTCCTCCAAACACGGCGAGTGGAGTTTAGACCAAAAAAGCTCTATTTTTGTCCCATCAGACCACATGACCTTCTCCCATTCCTCCTCTGGATCATCCAGATGGTCATTGGCAAACTTCAGACGGGCCTGGACATGCCCTGGCTTGAGCAGTGGGACCTTGCGTGCGCTGCAGGATTTTAATCCATGACGGCATAGAGTGTTACTAATGGTTTTCTTTGAGACTGTGGTCCCGGCTCTCTTCAGGTCATTGACCAGGTCCTGCCGTGTAGTTCTGGGCTGATCCCTCACCTTCCTCATGATCATTGATGCCCCAGGAGGTGAGATCTTGCATGGAGCCCCAGATTGAGAGTGATTGACCATCAGCTTGAACTTCTTCCATTTTCTAATAATTGCACCAACAGTTGTTGCCTTCTCACCAAGCTGCTTGCCTATTATCCTGTAGCCCATCCCAGCCTTGTGCAGGTCTACAATTGTATCCCTGATGTCCTTACACTGCTCTCTGGTCTTGGCCATTGTGAAGAGGTTGGCGTCTGTTTGATTGAGTGTGTGGACAGCTGTCTTTTATACAGGTAACGAGTTCAAACAGGTGCAGTTAATACAATAAATTAGTGGAGAACAGGAGGGCTTCTTAAAGAAAAACGAACAGGTCTGTGAGAGACGGAATTCTTACTGGTTGGTAGGTGTTCAAATACTTATGTCATGCAATAAAATGCTAATGAATTACTTTAAAATCATACAATGTGATTTTCTGGATTTTTGTTTTAGATTCCGTCTCTCACAGTTGAAGTGTACCTATGATAAAAATGACAGACCTCTACATGCTTTGTAAGTAGGAAAACCTGCAAAATCAGCAGTGTATCAAATACTTGTTCTCCCCACTGTATATATCAGTATTTATTTTACTGATAACCAAGGGCACACTACAACACAGCATTTACAAATTAATTAATGTTTAATGTGTGTTTAATGAATCCACTAGATTAGAGGCAGTACGGATGACCAGAGATGCTCTCTTGATAAGTGTGTGAATTGGACAATTTTCCTGTCCTGTTAATAAGCATTCAAAATGTAACGAGTACTTTTGGGTGTCAGGGAAAATGTGTGGAATAAAAATACTGTTAAGTTCCAAGAAATGTTCCATACCAACAAAAAGCTGATATCTCAATAGTGTGCACAAATTTGTGTACATCCCTGTTAGTGAGCATTTCTTATCCACCTGACAGGTGTGGCACATCAAAAAGCTAAACAGCATGATCATTACACAGGTGCACTGTGTGCTGGGGACAGTAAAAGGCCACTGTGCAGTTTTGTCACACAACAAAATGCTACAGATGTCTGCAGTTTTGAGAAAGTTTGCAATTGGCAGGCTGACTGCAGCAATATCCACAATATCCTCTGTTGCCAGAAAATGTAATGTCCATTTCTCTACCATAAGCTGCCTCCATTGTCGTTTTAGAGAATTTGGCAGTACGTCCAGCCTCACAACCGCAGACCATGTGTAACCACGTCAGCCTATGAAGCAGCTGAATAATCTCTGTACAAACTTCCAGAAACTGTATCAGGGAAGCTCATCTACATGCTTGTCGTCCTAACCGGGGTCTTGACCTGACTGCAGTTTAGCGTCATAACTGACTTCAGTGGACAAATGCTCACCTTCGATGGCCACTGGCATGCTGGAGAAGTGTACTCTTCAGGAATGAATGCTGGTTTCAACTGTACAAGGCAGATGGCAGATAGTGTGTATGGTGTCGTATGGGCAGGAATAAGCTACGGACAATGAACACAATTTTATCAATGTAGGGATACCGTGTCGAGATCCTGTGGCCCATTGTCGTGCCATGCAGCCACCGGCATCCCATCATGTTTCAGCATGATAATGCACGGCTCAATGTCGCAAGGATCTGTACACAACTGCAGAGGCTAAAAATGTCCCAGTTCTTCCATTGCCTGCATACTCACCAGACATGTCACACATTGAGCACACATTGGCCACAATCAACAGCCTGGTCAACTCTATGCAAATGAGATGTGTTGCAATACATGAGGCAAATGGTGGTCACACCAGATACTGACTGGTTTTCTGATCCACATCTCAACATTATTTTTAAGGTATCTGAATTTCCAGTCGTGAAATCCATGGATTAGGGCTGTAAACTGTAACTCAGTAAAATCTTTAAAATTGTTTCCTGTTGCGTTTCTATGTTAGTTCCGTGTACATTATTTTCTTTAGGAATGTAGTGAAGTTAAAATTATCAATGAAATATAAATTGTAAAGTACAGATACCCCAAAAAACAACTAAAGTAGTACTTTACAGTATTTATACGTAGGTACTCTCCACCACTGTTGTCAATGAAGCTAGCTGGTAGTAGCTCGCAGGCACAATGAACAGACAGGCCATATTAGCTAAATCAGCTTTCAAGTTACTGGAGAGTGGCGATGTGTGTGTTTTGGTGATGTTTCGCATTTACAGCTTTCTCACTATCTCTTACCAGTGTGCATCTGTTAGGCAGTGTTTTATATGGAATCATATCACAAAACAAGTTGTGGAGGGACACAAAATGCTCTGTGTCGGTTTTGAATTATTTTGGAATATTGACAAGTGGCAGTGTAAATGCAAGCGTGCATCGTCTCAATTGTCAATATGACCAAAACAGTGGCAGACTTGAGTAATCACTGTCAAACACATCAATTGCGTTGTCTTATGTAAACATGTCCGAGGCCCGAGGTGCTGTGTAATGGTTAGGTCTGTCTCACTGTTTGAAGGGTGTTATGATTGGATAGAACTTAATTAGCACAGCTTCATGAAGGGTTTCCCTAGGTGATACAATCCCGTGTTAGTGGGTAAGTGACATGATTGTAATCCAAACCCAACCCTCATGTAAGTCGTGAGTTACACAAATCTCACAAAACTGTTTTGAAATATACTGACTTTGGCTCAATCCCAACAGTTTGCAGTTTGAAATGTAACAGTCACATTTCCTTCACATGTTTCCTGCAATTTCTATGGGATTAATGATTAACAAGTGGCAGCAATAAAAAAAATGAAAACCCCTATTCTGAACTAATATTTATACCAAATGTTTTAAGGTCTATGCACAGATCAGCTACAAAGCAACCCATCCATAGGAATACGGGTATTTTTTTATCCTCTACGACACAATAAGCAATAAAAGAGTTACTTCAGCTGCATTGCAAGACAAATATCTTCAATCTCTAACGTTAACGTTACTTCAATAACGAACTATGACAATTCTGACTTTTTTGAAGGAGCAAGTCAAGTTTACAAAATTGTTCATTCAATTTCCAGTAACATTAAATGCTTTAGCTGAATTCTTTACTTCCACTGGGTTTCACAAGATGATAGCCTTGCTTTCTGGTTTGCGCAGGAGTTCTTAAACATTAAACAAGACAAATTACAATTCGTATAACTGTGAACCGCACACATAGAAAGCTAAATGCATAGCTAGCTGGCCAATGTTAGACAGATTTTTGTCAATTAACTTCATGACAAAAAAAATGGCATTATAATTTGTCTCTACAGCTAACATATTCCTGTTAACTGTAAATGTTTTGCATGATTTGTTATAAAGTTATAATTCCTTACATTTGCTTCAATCCTAGTATTTTTCTCATCCATTACTCTTCAAGCAACTCTCCAGGGTTGGGTTACAGAACATCATTCTCAATTAGCTTTGTTTCGAGGGCCAACTAGACGGCTGTAAAGGCACTACGCCTCACTCAAAGTTGAATTGGATATCATTACGACTTGATGACCAAAATTATCCTACTTAAAAAAATATATACATTTGAGCACTGGAATAAATGTTCCTGACTAATATCGATGCGATATAGGCCGTTTACAACCCCAAAAATTGCTGCAACTTACAATTCCTTTGGATAGAATCAACTTGAGCAAAGTGATGTGTAGAATCAATAAAAGTACTATTCCCGGCCAAATAATAGGCCTTGTGCAATTAAGCTCCACCCACCAAACACACACGCACAACCAGACATTAATTGATTGATTGATTTCTTAGGCGCACAGAACAGGTAGGCTGGTTTCATATACTCCTTCGTATGTGTCTTCTCTGCAGAGATCCGCGAGGCGTTCAAGGTGTTTGACCGTGATGGGAATGGCTTTATTTCCAAGCAGGAGCTAGGCATGGCCATGAGATCCCTGGGATACATGCCCAACGAGGTGGAGCTGGAGGTCATCATACAGAGACTGGACATGGACGGTGAGACACGCACACACACACACCGACGAAAATACTCAGGGCACGCACACAGGCACACACACAAGCACCCACATGGGTATGCATACACACATTCATGTGTGCTCGCAAACCCACTAGCATAACAGATGTCTTCGCCCCACTGTCATCAACAGGTGATGGTCAGGTGGATTTCGAGGAGTTTGTCACTCTCCTCGGACCCAAGCTGACAGCAGCCGGAATGCCTGACAAGTTCCACGGAACCGACTTTGACTCCGTGTTCTGGAAGGTAAGTAATAATTACCCGCATCTCTCCTGCTGATTACCACTGACAAGCTGAAGCAAAGTCTTCTGGGTGATCAGGATGCTTCGCTATAGCTGTCATAAATTATTTATTATTTATCGCGTTTATCTGAGTCTTTGTGACTTGGAACAAAGACAAATGTAATTGCCAGATTTGGTTGGATGGTTAATAGGACAGTGCCATCCCTTTCCTACGCTTGTCTTATTATCAAATGAAGTGAAATCTATGTAGATGTAATCAGGCATTGATTCTGTGACAGTTTCCCAGATAATTACCCTCCCATATTGAGAGTAATAGGAGTCACCAAGTATTTAGAGACTGATTCAGGCTTCCCTTGACAATGTCTATGCCTAAGCAGTGTTGTGTTCAATCTAAAACAAACACACACGTTGTAATGTGTGTATGGAAGTGTATGTTCCCAAGTCAAGACAGTCATTCAATATGTCACCGGCATCAATGGGCAGTGTTGTGCTTTTCACTCCATTGGGGTGAAAAACATAAAATCATCCTTGAAACAGTATCTCCACCATAGTGACAACAGCTTGTGATTGTCTGTGCGTGTGTGCTTGTGTCCAGACTGACATGCAGAAGCTGACGGTGGAGGAGCTGAAGAGGCTGCTGTACGATACGTTCTGCGACCACCTGACCATGAAGGACATCGAGAACATCATCAAGACCGAGGAGAGTCATATAGAGAACGCAGGGGCCTGCCAGGTGGATATAGACAGTAAGGGATCTTATAGTACACACTTTGTAGTAGACACTTTATAGTTCACACTTTATAGTTCACTCAGACCATGCGTCTCAGGTGGATATAGATCATAAGAGACTTCTTGTACACACTATAATACACTGTGTATAATTTTTTTTTTTTTGAGACAGGCATATAGATTAACTGAGAGGGAGTAACAGGTGAGAGATATGGAAAGTTGACGTGGTGGGAAAATGCATAGCCCGGAGGTAGCTGCGTTATATGTACAGTAGCTCTTTTCCTCTAAAATACCTTCCTTGTCCTCTTGCCTCCCTTCCCTGTCAAGCAGCTAGTCCAACGCAGCAAGTCAAGCAGACGTGTGTACGCAAGAGCCTGATATGTGCTTTCGCCATTGCTTTCATCATCAGTGTCATGCTTATCGCAGCCAATCAGGTGCTGCGGAGCGGCATGAAGTAGACGGGGACACCTATGGCCTCCTGACCCTCTGAAAGAGACTAATGTAAGACACCTGGACAAATGACTGAGGAAAAACTTCTAAACAACAACCAAAACCCAACCATGACCAGAACAACAACAATGACAAAAACAACAACAGACGATCAAACCAACATTAAAATAAACTGAAAGGAAAAGAATACATGGCTCTCATCCAATTGACTTCATGGGCATATTTCCCAACTTGCTTCTTAAACTCCTTTCTGAATGGAACCCATTGCGCCCCTACTATGTGGGCCTGGAGGATGATCATCATCTGTGCATGAAGTGCATGGATTTAACCAGTCGTCTCTTGAAACATTTGTAGAAGTTATTATAAGTGTATATCCATAGAACTGTGTAACAAACATAGGTGTGTTTTAAATCACGTATGGTCAACTGTGAATTTCACTTTTGTTAATGGGGTTGGGGTCGGAGGTCAAGGTGTCAGGTTAAGGACCAAAGTTCAGTGGTCAGGGGAGGGAATGGAGAATTTGTTTTTCTGTACTGTGTACCAAATTTTATTTAATGATAGGAATACTTCACAGTTCTGCATGAACATAAGGGCTGTTTAGTAGACTACATGCTCGTATTGTAAAAGTAGTTTGTTGGGGAACTGTTCTTATCGACGTACTGTGGACTATTAACTTCACTGAGCACCCCATGACGATCATCATAGTATATCTTACTGCCAATGAAAAACAGCTCAGACGTGATGGATTGTATTAGCATATCACTGAGAAATCCTAAAGTATGTTATTGATATTTGTTATATGTGCATAACCTAGTGCAGGTAGCTAAGTGGTTAGAGCTTTTTGCCAGTAACCGAACGGTTGCTGGATCAAATCCCCGAGCCAACAACGTACAAATCTGTCATTCTGCCCCTGAACAAGGCAGTTAACCCTTCTGTTCTCCGGTAGGCTGTCATTGTAAATAAGAATTTGCTCTTAACACATTTGTTTTTATTAACATACAAAGAAGAGGGTTGTATAAGATGAAGATGGAATATATTTTGTGCTCCTTGGTCAGTCCTATTTACATGGCTATATTGAGCAATAAATCATGAGTATATACATATCACATGTGATATCACCGGCCAGACATGATCTATATAGTCCTTTAGGCTCATCTATAGGGCAGCCCTGCACTGGAGAATCAAAGCAGGAGCAATTACTGCTTCTGTCCCATGGTAGGTTCTTGTTGTCCTTGGGATGCAAAGCCCGGACGTCTATGAGATAAAAGAAACAAACAAAAATAACTCATCTTTAAAGGACCTAAACAGTTATTCTGAAACTACCAGGAAGTTTAACAAGACAGGCTAAGTGGGTGGGGAGCTTATATTCATGAGCTCACCATGACTGACAGCTTTTTGAAAGCTCTATGTCAAGCAACTTGGATGTTTTGAGAAGTGTTGCAGTAAAATCATCTCAAGCACATTTGGTGATACACAAAGTAACTCAAACAACGTTAAAATTGCATCAATTCTATATATATTTTTTATACATCTCCTGTTTGGAATGTCTCTTGTGGTGAGGTTTACAGCAGCACTGACAAATTTGTTGGCTTTTGTTCCATGCTGGCTGAATACCTAGCTAACCAGTAATGAACACCAGACACGGATGAATGGGGTAACATATACAGTAAGTAGCTTTGCCATAGATGAAGAGGGTAAACTTTTAATTATATTTACTATCACCCTACAGTCAAAATTTAGCACCAGTAGAGTAGCTATATGCACCACGCCTCTCTGCAAACACATCTTTTATATTGGTTACAGGGCAGAACGTATGTAGGTAAGATAACATCATGTTACAATTGGTGTAATAAAATGAGAGTTAAAGGGATGTCACCTTGTACCCTTAATAATGATTCCAAGTGTTTAACATGGGGGAGGGGACCAGTAACTTTATGATAAAACTTTGTCAATGTAGAAGCAACAGTCATTTTTCATGGTCATCATAGTTTGATGACCAAAGTTTCCTTCAGATATTTCATGAAAAACTTGATTAAGGCACTACTGAAACATCAGGTTTCTATCCTCTTTCATTCTGGAGCTATACCGCAGCTATACTGAACATCACATGGCCCGTGAAGCTCTGCAATAAAGCACTACTCCATGCCTGTGTAACATTTACGCTATCCAGGTGGTCTTTAAAGTGTTCTGCATGTTTGCCAATGTTGCCATTGAATGACGTCCATGAATACTGAGAGAATCTGTATACATCTGTAAGATACAAATGTCAACCAAAGCTATGAAAGTAAATCACTGTATGTAGTTAAAGGTCTCTTACAAAACACAAGATAATGAACATTTAATAGCGCATCATTAGGGCCTAGATTCAATCAGTTCCAACGCTAACCAGCGATATCTGACAACTGCATTGCAGTTTCATTGTTTTGTTGAGGTGATGTCACCTTAGGTGATGTAACTGTGCTGGAGCTATCAAATTGGTGAGCCGCTGCTCTTGTCGTCATTGTCACGTTTGACGTTTTACTGCACTGTTAGGAGCTAGCAACAAAAGCATTTCGCTGTACCCACCATAACATCTGCTAAACTGTGAACGTGACCAATAAACTTTGATTTGATACCACACCCGTCCTTAAACTCCCACCTGTGTTATAAGTTCAGAACGAGAAAATGTAGCCAAAATAGAAAAAATGACACTCAAATTGAAAATCATTGAAGTAAATAATGAGGATTTATACAAAAATATATACATTACCGCTCAAAAGTTGGGGGTCATTTAGAAATGTCCTTGTTTTTGAAAGAAAAGCTGATTTTTTGTCCATTAAAATAACATCAAATTGATCAGAAATACAGTGTAGACATTGTTAATGTTGTAAATGACTATTGTAGCTGGAAATGGCAGATATTTTATGGAATATCTACATAGGCGTGCAGAGGCCCATTATCAGCAACCATCACTCCTGTGTTCCAATGGCGCGTTGTGTTAGCTAATAAAACATAATTTTAAAAGGCTAATTGTGCCCCGGGGCCTCCCACTCCTCTTTCTATTCTGGTTAGAGCCAGTTTGCGCTGTTCTCTGAAGGGAGTAGAACACTGCGTTGTATGAGATCTTCAGTTTCTCTGCAATTTCTCGCATGGAATAGCCTTCGTTTCTCAGAACAAGAATAGACTGATGAGTTTCAGAAGAAAGGTCTTTGTTTCTGGCTATTTTTAGCCTGTAATCAAACCCACAAATGCTGATGCTCCAGATACACAACTAGTCTAAAGAAGGCCAGTTTTATTGCTTCTTTAATAAGCACCACAGTTTTCAGCTGTGCTAACATAATCGCAAAAGGGTTTTCTAATGATCAATTAGCCTTTTATAATGATACATTTGGATTAGCTAACACAACGCGCCATTGGAACATAGGAGTGATGGTTGCTGATAATGGGCCTCTGTACGCCTATGTAGATATTCCATAACAAAAAATCTGACGTTTCCAGCTACAATAGTTACAACATTAACAATGTCTACACTATATTTCTGATCAATTTTATGTTATTTTAATGGACAAAAAAATTGTTTTTCTTTCAAAACAAAGGACATTTCTAATTGACCCCAAACTTTTGAACCGTAGTGTATATAAACGCAACATGCAACAATTTCATTGATTTTACTGAGTTACAGTTCATATGAGGAAATCAGTCAATTGAAATAAATTCATTAGGATCTTTCACATGACTGGGAATAAAGAGGAATCTGGGAATCTGTTGGTCACAAATACCTCAAAGAAATGGGCCTCAGGATCTCGTCACAGTTTTTTTTGTGCATTCAAATTGCCATCGATAAAATGCAAAATTCCTGCCCCAACCATAACTCCACCGTCACCAATGCGGCACTGTGTTCACAACGTAGGCATCAGCAAACCGCTCGCCCACAAGACGTCATACATTTTTTTAAAGAAATACACGTGGTCTGCAGTTGTGAGGCCGGTTGGATGTACTGCCAAATTCTCTAAAACAATGTTGGAGGCAGTTTATGGTAGATACATGAACATTAAATTCTCTGGCAACAGCTCTGGTGGACATTCCTGCAAATTGCACTCTCCAAATTACATTCCTGCCAATTGCATGCCTCTTTAAAACTTGAGACATCTGTAGAATTGTATTGTGGATGACAAAACTGCACATTTTAGAGTGGCCTTTTATTGTGCACCTGTGTAATGATCATGTTGTTTAATCAGCTTCTTGATATGCCACACCTGTCATGTGGATGGATTATCTTGGCAAAGGAGAAATGATCACTAACTGGGATGTAAACCAATTTGTGCACAATTTTTTTTATTTTATTTAGCTTTTTGTGCACATGGAACATTTCTGGGATATTTTATTTCAGTTCATGAAACACGGGACCAACACTTTACATGTTGCGTTTATATTTTTGTACAGTTTACATCAGCCAAATCAAGGTGTAGATTACAACATACATACAAGTGTTTGAACTTGTTACAAGGCTGCATGGGATTATTACTGCCAGCCGCATTCCACACTGAATACCACTGCTGGCTTGCTTCTGAAGCTAAGCAGGGTAGGTCCTGGTCAGTTCCTGGATGGGAGACCAGATGCTGCTGGAAGTGATTTTGGAGGGCCAATAGGAGGCACTCTTCCCTCTGGTCTAAAAAAAAAATCCCAATGCCCCAGGACACTGCCCTGTGTAGGGTGCTGTCTTTCGGATGGGACGTTAAACGGGTGTCCTGACTCTCTGAGGTCATTAAAGATCCCATGGCACTTATTGTAAGAGTAGGGGTGTTAACCCTGGTGTCCTGGCTAAATTCCCAATCTGGCCCTCAAACTATCCCGGTCACCTAATAATCCCCAGTTTACAGTTGGCTCATTCATCCCCCTCCTCTCCCCTGTAAGGTCGTTGCTGCAAATGAGAACGTGTTCTCAGTCAACTTACCTGGTAAAATAACGGATAAATAAATTACTAATGCAATAGCTTTAACGCAGGAAGACGCTTGCTGATTTGACAGCTCCAATGCAGTTACATCTCTGACATCGCCTAAATAAAAACAATTAAACAAACTGCTATGCAGTTGTCAGTTATCACGGGTTAAGGCAGAATGGGATTGAATCTAGCCCTGGGTTCTGTTGTTGGATCTCTGAATGTGGGCATGATGACATGGATTATATTGGTTGGAGATTTGACTATTCAGCTGTGAAGTGTATGAATCAGAGATGAGATCTCAATGTAACGAAAATAATAGGACAAAGCATTGGAGAGATACTGTGGAGCATGAACAAAATAACAAAAATAAAATGCCCTTCTCTATAATACTGAAATATGTATTGGAGGCTGAGGATATTTAATTTGTATTGAATATAACTTTTTTGTGTTTGACATGATTGTCAGAACCAGTATTTGTGTATTATGAACAAGCATACCACCGAGGTGATGGAATAATGATTACTGTCCTGTCTAAAAACAGTCAGGACAACAATTATCTCACGTGCATGAGCATTTTGTTAAAGGCATCAAGGTTGCAAGAGGACATAATACAATTGCACATGGTCAATTTAGTTGTACTTTAAACAAATGTATTGAAAACAAATGTAGCACTTTGTAGTACTGCGCAAAACATACTTGTCTATGTTTTGAATAGTTACTGTTTTGTACATTTTCCTTATATCATCAAAAGAATGCAATGATGAAGAAGAGTAGATGACCCCGCCTAATTTGTTGTTACATTTAACTGGTAAATCTGTTGTTGGTACGTTCAGTTAGTGCGACAGTTGACTACACTGCTTAATTAAATGTCTTTATTTTTTACATATTCTAATGAGACGACAATATGTTGCCCTTTGAAACCGAGGGTCTGGAGAAGGTTGTTTGACGACCTGTTACATTGCCTTATCCTCTGAGACACTTTGGCATTGTACGTTTAAATAAAGTGTCAACGAAACATAGTTTATTGTCAAAGCAAAGCTGTACAGAAATAGAAACCAGTCAAATATTTATTTTCTTTTACAGGTGAAACAAAATGTGTTGTAATGTATAAATGTTGAGTCTACTGAATGTTCTAGTTCCATTCATTGTATTGTAATTTGATACTGTTTCTGGATCTTGCAAAAACATGTTACTGTATATTTTCCGCCCCCTGTGACATATGTTCATTGATCACACCAGATGTCTGTCTGTCGTGGGATGGTATTTCACATAAATAAAGTATATTAATGCGCAACTATTGATGAGTGAAAATTACATAAGACCTACAATCATAACACTGTCTTTGAATGATGACCAGCTCTATGAACAAGCGCTATTTGACATGATGACATTTCAGATAGTACCTCAACTTAAAAACTGACGTGTTTTCTTGGGTTCAGTAGATTTATGGATTGCTATTATATTCCATCTCAAGTCGCCTCTTGGCTTTCCAGAGTCTCTAGGTCCCAGGTGTGCAATCTGTCACATGTGGTTTAAGACTTTAGATAGTATGTCCCTTTGATGATGCTTACATTGCAGTATCACTAGTGGGCACACACATTTGATAGTCAGTCCATGTTGTATCTGTGGATCCCAGCTGATCACTATGATGCCTGTTGCCATCCTCTGAGATGTTTTGGATTCTAGCCTAGTATCATCACCAATCCCCCAGGCTTCATATCACCTTCATCTGTCTCTTTGAAGGTTCTGATGGAAGTCAGGCTGCTGTAAGACAAAGTAGAACATCCCCTCATACATAACCAACATGGGAATAGACTGAGAGGTGTAACTCTACAGTATGGGGCATGTGCTATGCTCTTGATACAATTTGTCAAAATGTTGAAGGATATCGAACCTCGGCATCCAGCTGTTTTGATGTCGTTGGCTATTTGGGAGATATGGCTGAAGGGACTTGGTGACGTAGTTAAAGCTTGTGTATGCAGGTCCATCCCTTACAAAAATGCAGTATTGCATTCGACTTTGATATTTTGTACACAGTAATTGCAGAATAAATGCAGTTTTACTGTACTCTAACTGCAGTTGCAAAAGCAAAAACATTTCGTAGGGGACTGATCTGGGGGTGAATGGTTATGTGTCCCCGTTAAAGAGGCTTATTTTCAGGGTCTATGGTCCACATTCCCATCCAAGGGTTTAGACCCAACTTATCAAAGGAAGTGAAATCCATGTAGATGTTATCAGGTGTTAATTCTGAGACAGTTTGCCAGATAATTACCCTCCCATTTTGACAGTAATAGGATTTACCAAATATTTAGGGACCGATTCAGGCTTACCTTGGCAATGTCTATGCCTAAGCAGTGTTTTTGTGTTCAATCTAGAACAAACACACACGTTGTAATGTGTGTATGGAAGTGTATGTTCCCAAGTCAAGACAGTCATTCAATATGTCACACGCATCAATGGGCAGTGTTGTGCTGTTCTCTCAGGCTAGAAAGTCCAGGATCAACTTACCATTCCTAAATCTTAACCATATCCATTGGGGTGAAAAACATAAATCAACAGTTCCTGTTTGTCTGTGCGTGCGTACGTTCTGCGACCACCTGACCATGAAGGACATCGAGAACATCATCAAGATCGAGGAGAGCCATATAGAGAACCCAGGGGCCTGCCAGGTGGATATAGACAGTAAGGGATCTTATAGTACACACTTTGTAGTAGACACTTTATAGTTCACACTGTATGATACACACTTTAACATGCGTCTCTGGTGGATATAGATCGTAAGAGACTTCTTGTACACACTATAACACACTGTGTATATATTTTTTTTTTGAGACAGGCATATAGATTAACTGAGAGGGACAAACAGGTGAGAGATATGGAAAGTTGACGTGGTGGGAAAACGCATAGCCCGGAGGTAGCTGCGTTATATATACAGTAGCTCTTTTCCTCTAAAATACCTTCCTTATCCTCTTGCCTCCCTTCCCTGTCAAGCAGCTAGTCCACCGCAGCAAGTCAAGCAGACGTGTGTACGCAAGAGCCTGATATGTGCTTTCGCCATTGCTTTCACCATCAGTGTCATGCTTATCGCAGCCAATCAGGTGCTGCGGAGCGGCATGAAGTAGACGGGGACATCTATGGCCTCCTGACCCTAGACAAATGACTGAGGAAAAAACAACAACAACAACAACAACCACAACTAAACCCCTATCCAAGGGTTTAGACCCCGCTTCTCCATCTCATTCTTAGGGAAGACAACATCTTAACACCAAAGAATGTATGCATTTCTCACCATTCTTGTTGTGGCATGGATTCCACCTCAGAACCTCTAAATTGGTGCCACAAAGTGTTTAGTCTGCCAGAAAGCTAAACCAACAAGAAGAAATTTAGCTAGCTAGCTTTAGCTACTAGGGGTAGCTAAGGGTTGAGTGTTGTGTTGTTGGGGTTCATTGAGACAGGACTGCTATGAAGGTCTGGCTGCATTTCACTTTAGGTAACATGAATGTGGTATTAGTCTAACTAATCTGCTACCAAGCAAGCTAGCTATCAATCTCACTGTGTTCCACTCACTGTCTGAAGGCCTAGCAAAAACTGTCTAGTCTTTTAAAAGCTGTCTGTCTATGCCACCCAAAAAGCTAACTTTTTGCAACAGGAAAATACATCTGATTGTGGGTTGCTGTAACATCAGTAGCTAACTAGCTAGCTCTCGACTCTAACTAGCTAATGTTAGCTAGCTAACTTGAATAGCTAATTCTGTGAAACACAATAATAGCTACATCCATGTATTGTTGTTAAGCTACCATAGCTGCTCTCTGTGCAAGCAATTGTGATACAGCTATAGCTTTATACCCCCAAAGCTGATGGGGTGGCTTGCCCAGTTAACCTGAACTTAGCTAGCTAGCTAACTAACTAAAGTAGCTAGAGTATTTGATTACCTTATTTTCTATTGTTAGGCAAGCTAGCTAACTGGCTAGATATCTATCCAAATTCTAGCCCATAATCATAATCCTAGTGTGTCTACTACAAAACAATTATATTGATGAGAAAGAGTAACTAAGAGGAAGATTTGGCATTAGACAATTCATTATCCTATGTGAGCGATAGCGCATGGTTAATACTCATCTTGGGGGTCTGTGGGTTATAATCAACATGAAAGGTGTCCCATCAACATTGCGCTGATATATTTCAACAAATGTGCAGGGGAGTCTAATGTGTTGTTCTTTTTTTCAGAAAATAATGCTTGATGGTAGACATATATTTCCTGGTGTTGTTACGTGTACTCCTGCTCTCCCTCTCCGGTGCTAGACGTCACCGATCTACTAACCACCGGTCCTAGCAATCCATCTTTATGCACACCTGTACCCTATCATCAGTCACACCTGGACTTCATTATTACCTTCATTACTTAACATTTATCTAGCACTCTGTTTTGTCAGTCATCAGGTAGTATTGTTTGTGTTTCCATGTTTTGTATCATTGTATCATGTTCATTATCATTAAACTCACTAACTGCACCTGCTTCCTGACTCCTTGCGTCTACAGGAGTGGAGTACATGGGGAGCCAGCTGGTGTTGTCAGGGCTGTCTATCCCTCTCTAGATGGACAGAATGCTGGATAAAGACATAAATGACGCTAAATAGGAATTTAATACAACTTTATAATCCATTGGTTAGAATGGAAAATATGTCTTCACTCTTTCCCATCGCCAACAAATACACAAGTTGACACAGGGTCAGCAGCAGTGCAGAGGCCCTGTATGGAGAGCAATTGTGGGGGGTTAGGTGGCTTGATCATGATCAAGGGCACAATGGCAGAAGATGGTACATGGGATCAATGAGCAACAGCCTTCCAGCTGCCAGTACAATTCCACTCCCATTTTTTCTTGCCCGGACCGGGGCACATTTCTGGTTCAGGGGCAAATTCTTATATTTGTCCGATCAATACACAGCTGATTCCTATGATCAACGTATCAAGCTTTGATGGTTTGAATCAGATGTGTAGTGCTAAGGCAAAAACAAAAATGTGCACCACTTTGATTCCTTACGATCAGGATCAGGAAACTAGGGTGCTCTAGGGCTAGGCAACTACAGGAGCAATGAATGAGTGTGGTGCAATGACTACAATGGTCCAAGCCAAGGATGACACAAAAATGGGTATGTATTTGAACTGGCAGCTGGAAGGCTCCCATGTACCATTTCCTGCCATTTTACCCTTGAGCAAGGCACCCCTACACTCTCTACTCAGGGGTGCTGCACTGCAGGGTGTTGGGAAAAACAGAGGACAGATTTCCGTTCTAACCAATGGACAATAAAGTATCTATTCTCTCCTTGTTCTTTGCACATCTCTACACCCACACCGCTGTTGCCTCTATTGCACCACTGTACAAGTAGTCCTTGTATTGTACTACACTGCCATTACTGTATGTATGGCTACTAGTATGTATGGCTACTATTTAATTGTGCTGTTAACTATTCCGTATCTTCAGAACAAATACACTTTGAATTATTACTATGGCTCTACATTTGGAAGTAGCCTACTTAAATATTTGACACTTTGAAATACTAATTTCTCTATTACTATGACTACTTTGAGTATTATTGTGAATGACTTGTTTATTGTGAAAAATTGTGATCTTGTGAGAAACTAATATATCGTATTATAAAATGTTTACTTTGCCAACAAATGTGAGAGCCGGAATTAGACAGCTGAAATTATACTTTTGAATTTGAGATTGAAATACAAACTGAAATCTTGACACTGACAGGCCTATAACATCTCACCTGTAGCCTAATATGAAATGAACTCATGCAGAATTATGTATTTCTTGCAGTACAATGATACACCAAATGTTATTTTTGTCTCAGGAAAAGGAGTGGAGCAATATGGTAAGATTTCTTTCAGTAATTTGAGCAAATGCGAATATGGGTATTTTTAATCAGTGATTGGTCCTTTTACAGCTGTCAGTATTTCAACCACGTAAAATATGCATCAGAAACAGGATTTAGATTTCAGTGGTTTTAATCTGAAATTGTTTGCCAGGGAAGAATATTTAGGCTACGCTGTTTAGAGATAATGCATATTCTCCCCGGGCCCATCAAGAGAAGCAACATTGAAAGAGAAAGCTTTACAGATGTCAGCTAGATGATTGCTGCATTCATTCTTTAATTTAAGACATTTACTCTTGTCTGTACCAATGTATTTGTTGTGTACAGCAGGGGCCTCTATTTTTTTTAGCTTTGAAATAGGCATATTCTTCTCTTCTCCTATCCCCTGCAACTCTTCCCCAGGTCCTTAGAGTACAAGAGATACTTGTACGTTCTGTATGGTCATGTTCTGACCTTAGTTCCTTTATTATGTCTTTGTGTTAGTTTGGTCAGGGCGTGAGTTGGGGTGGGTAGTCTGTTCTTTTTCTATGTAGTATTTATGTGTTTGGCCTGGTATGGTTCTCAATCAGAGGCAGGTGTCGTTTGTTGTCTCTGATTGAGAATCATACTTAGGTAGCCTGTTTTCCCCATTTTAGTTGTGGGTGATTGTTTTCTGTCACTGTGTCTTCACCAGACAGAACTGTTTAGTTTTCGTTCGTTCTCCTTGTTATTTTGTTTTTGGTGTTCAATGTTAATAAATTATCAACATGGATCACGTACCACGCTGCGCATTGGTCCTCCTCTCTTTCTCCAGACAACAACCGTTACAAGTGCATGTTTTCTGTCAATATGCACTACTGTTCACAAGTTTGGGGTCACTTAGAAATGTCCTTGTTTTTGAAAGAAAATCACATTTTTGAACAAATTGATCAGAAACAGAGTGTAGACATTGTTAATGTTGTAAATGACTATTGTAGCTGGAAACGGCTGATTTTTTATGGAATATCTACATAGGCGTACAGAGGCCCATTATCAGCAACCATCACTCCTGTGTTCCAATGGCACGTTGTGTTAGCTAATCCAAGTTCATAATTATGAAAGGCTAATTGATCATTAGAAAACCCCTTTGCAATTATGTTAGCACAGCTGAAAAACGGTTGTTCTGATTAAAGAAGCAATAAAACTGGCCTTCTTTAGACTAGTTGAGTATCTGGAGCATCAGCATTTGTGGGTTCGATTACAGGCTCAAAATGTCCAGAAACAAATAACTTTTTTCTTAAACTCGTCAGTTTATTCTTAAAGGCTATTTCATGTGAGAAATTGCCAAGACACTGAAGATCTCATACAACACTCTCTACTTCTCCCTTCACAGTACAGCGCAAACTTGCTCAAATACCAGTCCCCACAGCCAACAGTGATGAGGCGACATTTATAAGTGACCCCAAACCTTTGAACGGTAGCGTACTTGGTCAAATAATGGTTAATAAAGAACTCTAAGGGGGGCCCAATAAAATCTGTGATTTTTTCCCTCAAATTCTGTTTTATATTTTCCCAAATTATGTTCTGATTTATTTTTCCTTGTTTTAGATTTTCTTTGTTTTTCACTCTTAAAATTACAATTGTTCATTGAATAACAACGAAATTGGATGTTCTGAGTCCATGTCAGTGCTTACATCACATCAGAAAACACTTTTTGTGGTTCTGGAAGAACACATTCTTTTTGAGGGAGAACTACAAAAAAAAATGAAAGACCCTCACCAGGATAGGGAAGAGAATAATTATCTCTGGCCCCCTTCCGTGCTACCGAAGGGGTTCGTAACGTTTCAGCCGACTCAGCCGACAGATTACACGAGTAATCTGAAGAAACTTTGCAACGACAGGAATTTCTCTTTTTGTGACAACTTTGATTTGCTGTGGGAGCAACCAGCACTTTTTTTTAAAGAAACGGGATTCACCCTAACCGCAGGGGTTCCAATATTATTTCCAGCAACATCACAAACTGTGTTAGAGACTGACAGGCAGGTTCTGGTAGTGCTTCAGTTCTCCCTGTCAGAATAAGCAACAGAGGACTTGGAAATCAAATCAACTCCTATAGAAATGGCACTATAGTTATTGTGAGTAACCTAATTTATGTTCCTTTAACTCCACCTTCTAGTGAGTTTAAGCAAATGGTCATCTTCTACCATTCTGATAGATTGGAGAATGTGAGAAACAAGATGTGTGCAAACCTGGTGGCCAACTACAAGAAACATCTGATCTCTGTGATTGTGAACAAGGGTTTTGCCACCAAGTACTAAGTCATGTTTTGCAAAGGGTGTCAAATACTTATTTCCCTCATTAAAATGCAAATCACTTTATAACATTTTGACATGCATTTTTTCTGGATATTGTTGTTGTTATTCTGTCTCTCACTGTTCAAATAAACATGTCATTAAAATTATAGACTGATAATTTCTTTGTCAGTGGGCAAACGTACAAAATCAGCAGGGGATCAAATACTTTTTTCCTCACTGTAGAATTAATTGTAATATTATTCTATTGGTTTTTAAATCAATCCACGATTGTGCACCCCAATACATGTCAGACATGCTTTTAAGTGATGTACCCAGTATGTCCCTCAGGCCTTCTGGCACTGTCTTTTTAACTACGGAGAGGCATCCTTTAGTTACTTTGCCCCCAACCTCTGGAATAGCCTGAGGGGGGCTGAAACTCTGGACATTTTTTTTAAAAGAGATCTTAAAACACAACTTTTTTGCTTTGCTTTTTCTTAGGGTGCTTTTTAGACATTCAGGTTTTACTGTTATAGTTTTTTTTATTCTCTTATATTTGTTATGTAGTAATTATTTTCGTTTTTATTTTCATTGTTTTTATTTTTTCCTGTGAAGAAAATTGTGTTGCATTCCATGTGTGAAAAGTGCTGTATAAATAAACTTGATGATTTGATTTAATTTGAGTGTAATTCCCCTTTTCTGCTTCTGGCCCTTTAATTGTGCATCTAGGGAGTGAGGGATGTGCCATCTAATGTGCTGGTCTTATGATGGTTCTGTACTGCTTCTGCTCATTTCATGGCAAAGTTTGCAAATTACAAATAATACAAACAAATGATATACTTACTCATGATATACTTCTGCCAGGTAAGCCAAACTTTTCAGCAAACATTTAATTGAGAAGGTTTTGTGGAAAGTACTGTATTTCTGTCAACCCCCAAGATGGTTATCACATCAACTGGATGCAGCAGAGTGATAAACAATCGTGCTCACCACATAGACAGACGGGCAATATTGCTGGAAATTAATTGTCAGATAGTGTCAGGTTTGCCTTTTATTAAGCCAATACTGGCTTACCAGGCATGAGATAATTTCTATTTTGCGTTGATTAGATAGTAGCTGGGAGCTTGCGGTGTCTGATACGCTACTTCTGAGATTTGTTTCCGACAGTTTGGGGTGAAAGCTGCATGTACTTTCATGATGAGCTACTCATAGGTGGGCTGCAATTGACCTGTTGGAGACCCCTGATGTTTGGACGGAAGAGAACCTGCAGGCCTAGCGTTATTTGACTAGACAAGTCTAAGCCTATGAAATTACACTACCGGTCAAAAGTTTTAGAACACTTACTCCTTCAAGGGTTTTTCTTTATTTTTACTATTTTTTACATTGTAAAATAACAGTGAAGTCATCAACACTATGAAATAACACATATGGAATCATGTAGTAACCTAAAAAGTGTTAAACAAATCAAAATATTTTATATGGAAGATTATTCAAAAGTAGCCACCCTTTGCCTTGATGACAGCTTTGCACATGCTTGGCATTCTCTCATCCAGCTTCATGAGGTAGTCACTTGCAATACATTTCAATTAACAGGTGTGCCTTCTTAAAAGATAATTGGTGGAATTTCTTTCCTTCTTAATGTGTTTGAGCCACTCAGTTGTGTTGTGACAAGGTATACAGAAGATAGTTTATTCAAGTGCAGTCGCAAAAACCATCAAGCGCCACAAGAATGGAAGACCCAGAGTTACTTCTGCTGCAAAGGATAAGTCCATCAGAGTTACCAGCCTCAGAAATTGCAGCCCAAATAAATGCTTCACAGAGTTCAAGTAGCAGAAGAGAAGAGACTTGCTTGGGCCAAGAAACACGAGCAATGGACATTAGAACGGTGAAAATCTGTGCTTTGGTCTGGTGTCCAAATTTGAGATTTTTGGTTCCAACCGCTGTGTCTTTGTGAGATACGGTGTGGGTGAACGGATGATCCCCGCATGTATATTTCCCACTGTAAAGCATGGAGGAGGTGTTATGGTGTGGGAGTGCTACACTGTGATTTATTTAGAATTCAAGCACACTTAACAAGCATGGCTCCCACAGCATTCTGCAGCGATTTGCCATCCCATCTGGTTTGGGCTAAGGGGGACTATCATTTGTTTTTCAACAGGACAATGACCCAAAACACACCCCCAGGCTGTGTAAGGGCTATTTGACCAAGGAGAGCGATGGAGTGCTGCATCAGATGACCTGGCCTCCACAATCCCCCGACCTCAACCAAATGTAGATGATTTGAGATGAGTTGGACTGCAGAGTGAAGGAAAAGCAGCCAACAAGTGCTCATTATATGTTGGTACTCCTTCAAGACTGTTGGAAAAGCATTCCAGGTGAAGCTGGTTGAGAGAATGCCAAGAGTGTGCAAAGCTGTCATCAAGGCAAGGAAGAATCTCAAATATAAAATATATTTTGATTTGTTGAACACTTTTTTGGTGTTAATTTACAGTTTTGATGTCTTCACTATTATTATACAATGTAGAAAACAGTAAAAATAAAGAAAAACCCTTGAGTGAGTAGGTGTTCTAAAACTTTTAACTGGTACTCTATATATATATTTTTTACATATATTTAACCCCTTTTTTTGCATTTATTGTGTTATGCACAAAACTACCTTCATACATCCATTCGTTCATCCGGTTATCTTCAGACGAGTTCAGTGACACTTGTGGGAGTCATAGAGAAAAACGAAGCACACCATCATGTTCATGAGAGTCTCATCTTTCCATATTAGTTCATGGGCTAAACTGTTCAGACACTAGAGACGTCTTTGTGAAAATACAGATTTTCGGGATGTCTCATCATGGTCTGACAAACATCGCTCTTGCACTGCCACCTTTCACTGCAGTTGCGGAAGTGTGACACTGGCGGGTGAGGTGGATCTCCTGGAACTCCCTCTCTCTATTCATCCGTGAGTGTGTGTGTGTGCGTGTGCCTGCCTGCCTGTGTGTATGGAGGGGACTATTAGTACCATGTTGGTAAAAAGCCCTGTTGAGCCTGTTCACACCAACACATATAAATGGATATGTTTCACCTCTACGTTAATGATGACTATTTCTCCTGTGCTCCTCCGTTGAAATCAGAGGCTGTGTCTCTTCCGAGTGGCGCAGCAGTCTAAGGCACTGCATTGATCCCGGGCTGTATCACAACCGGTCCCATAGGGCACCGCACAATTGGCCCAGCTTCGTCCAGGTTAGGGGAGGGTTTGGCCGGGGGGCTTTACTTGGCTCATCGTGCTCTAGCAACTCCTTGTGTCGGGCCGGGAGCCTGCAGGCTGACCTCGGTTGTCAGGTGAACAGTGTTTCCTCCAACACATTGTTGTGGCTTGCTTCCAGGTTAAGCGGGCGGATGTTAAGAAGCACAGTTTGGTGGGTCATGACTCTACCTTCGCCTCCCGAGCTGGTTGGGGAGTTGCAGCAATGAGACAAGATCGAAATTGTGGAGAAAAAGGGGGTTAAAAATGTTAAATAAGAAGTTAGACTCTTCATAATTTTACTACAGAAGTCCTTTCTCCCCAGAGTGTGGTTTGATTACTTTGTTAAAATACAGTTCACATATGCTTTGCAAATGGTCATAATCAAACGCAAACAACTAGAGATGAAGCTGATGTAGTTCTCTATACCTTAGATGTACTGTTATTGACTAGGATTAAGTGGCCGGAACTGTCAATGTCAACTCCACCTGCATTGGACATACAGCCATTATCAACGAGCTGCCACACAACCAGAAAAATATCCTTCCTTCACCGGCTAACAAGACCGAAGTTCACATATTTCACAGTATTGTTAGCACGCTATTTAGGTTGCTATTGTAAGATATGGTCTGGTGCAACATATCTGGCTACCCAGCTCCACCCAGATATGCTACCACCAAATCTGAATCATTAAATCTCTAACTCAACCTTTAACTTTCCTCACTGCCCCTGAGCCCTCTATTTCACAGGTCAATGACTGTGGAGAAATCAACCAACTGCAAGGAAACCAAGCAATGTTACGTTTCCAGCCAGGAGGAAATGTCACTACTGTAACGGCCGTCGTCGGTGGAAGAAGGTGAGGACCACGGTGCAGCGCGGTAAGTGTTCATGATTTTTTATATAATCAAACTGAACACTAAACAAAATAACAACTAGGATGACCGAAGAAACGAAACAGTCCTGTCTAGTGATGACACACAAAACAGAAAATAAACACCCACGAAACACAGGTGGAAAACGGTTACCTAAGTATGATTCTCAATCAGAGACAACTAACGACACCTGCCTCTGATTGAGAACCATACCAGGCCAAACTCAAAAACCAACCTAGAAAAATAAACATAGACTGCCCACCCCAACTCACGCCCTGACCATACTAAAACAAAGACAAAACAAAGGAACTAAGGTCAGAACGTGACAACTACTTTTGACCCATTAGTCAACACTGGGTTGTTTCTGTTAAGGGGATAGTATTTGATTTTGTCAGCAGAACGAAAAAGGTGTTTGGAGAAAGAAGTATAGGTCCAGTGAGAGTTGGTTTTATAGTTCATTCTTAAAAGTGTAAGCCGTTTTGAGGTGGGAGGGGGAGTTCTAAGCTGACATATGGAATTGTTTTAAGGTGGTCATACTATGGATCATTTAGCTATTTGATTTAGAATTTTAGGACCCCTTTAGGTATCAATCATTTTTTACAAATTATTTGATCAAATATTGCATTTGGCCTTTACTACTATAGCCCAGAGAAATGCATTGAATAGCACAGTCATTTGATTTGATTCATTAGGATCCCCAATAGCCAACGCCAATGGCGACAGAAGGTCTTATTGGGGTTCGAAGTACAACAAAAAAGACATTACAGACAAAATACTTTACAATTTACATACATTTAAAAACATGAACATGTTTGTGTGTGTGTGTGTGTGTATATGCATCAGTTCAAATCAAATTGCATTGGTCACATAAACATGGTTAGCAGATGGTAATGCGAGTGTAGCGAAATGCTTGTGCTTCCAGTTCTGATCGTGCAGTAATATCTAACAAGTAATCTAACAATTTCACAACAACTACCTTATACACACAAGAGTAAAGGGATGAATAAGAATATGTCCATATAAATATATGGATGAGCGATGGCCGTGCGGCATAGGCAAGATGCAGTAGATGGTATAGAGTACAGTATATACATATGAGATGAGTAATGTAGGGTATGTAATCATTATATAAAGTGACTAGTGATACATTTATTACATCCAATTATTAATTAAAAAAGTGCTAGAGATGTGAGTCAGTATGTTGGCAGCAGCTACTCAATGTTAGTGATGGCTGTTTAACAGTCTGATTGATGGCCTTGAGATAGAAGCTGTTTTTCAGTCTCTTGGTCCCAGCTTTGATGCACCTGTACTGGGCCCCACCCCCGTCCCAAAGCACTCACAGATGGCCCAGTCCTCGCAAATCAGTCCCTCCCAGCTGCAGTCAGAGCAGTAGATGTTCACCCCTCGTGTCCAGTCTGCAAATGAATCGCGCATGCGGGAAGCCGCCGCTGGCTGATCCCGCACTGGCTTATATTCAGGGAAGATGTAAATGTAAAATGTTCTTTGTCTGAAATAAATCACTGCACAAAAATAAATCACTACATTTAACTCACTTACTCAGTCACTTACTCACATTGTCCACTGTGTGTGTGCCTCTCAGTGACTTTATAAGCTAAACATCTAGCTGGCTAGCTCATCATGTCTCAGTCTAAACTGTACAATCAAAAATACAGAAAGAAGTGGGAATCAAACCCTAAATTCAAAGACTGGTTGAAGCCGTTTAATGGAGATGATACACGGGCATACTGCCTGTATTGTAAGGCTGATTTCTGCGCCAAACTTAGTGATTGATGTAAAAAAAACACATGACAACTCAAAAACATACTCAAAAGACAAAAGCCTTATAACAGTTCCACCCAAAACAAGCTGCCATTTGTGGCAAAAAAAAAATTAGGCCACCGTGGCATTAGCTATCGCTGAACACTGTTCGATGCTGGCATGTGATCACATTGGAAAAGCATGTAGCGCTGCTTTCTCAGACTCCACTGCTGCTACCCACTTCAAAATGGACAAAGTGCACAGAAATGATCAATGGTGTTCTAGCACCATACTTTCTGAAAAGTTGGTCGCAGTTGTGGGTGACCAGCATTTCAGCCTCCTCCTCAATGTGTCCACAGATGTAAGTGTTTCTATGTACCAGGGGCTTGTGATAAGGTACTTTAGTGACACCAAGCAGACAATTGTATCAACATTTCTGGGGCTTGTTGAGTTGGAGGGAGGAGATGCCAAATCTATAGCCCATGCTGTTGTGGCTTTCCTCGAGAAGTGTTGTCTTAAAAAGAGAAACTCCTGGGGATAGGGACTGACAATGCCTCTGTTATGATGGGGATTAACAATGGGGTCCATAAAGTGCTGAAGGAGGAGTATGACCTCAAATATCTGGTTCTTATTTGCTATGTGTGCCACTCTCTGCATCTTGCTCATTTGTAGTTCTAAACATATTTAGGGTGTTTTTTACTCACTTTTTGTCTCTCCCACAACGTTATTCCTCTCTCCTACTGCGTCCATCACAATTACATGCACATGGCCAAATATGCAAATTAAGGGGATGACGTCATTTAGCACAGCCAATAGCTACTTTCCTCACTGAGGAGTTGGCAACACTGGAGCCCACAGGTTTTGGTAGCGGGCCATGTCAGTGGAACTGTATTGTCCGCAAAGCGAGCAAAGAAGTTGTTTAATTTGTCTGGGAACAAGACGTCGGTGTCTGCGACGAGCTGGTTTTATTTTTGTAATCCGTGTTTGACTGTAGAACCTGCCACATACGTCTCGTGTTTGAGCCGTTGAATTGCGACTCTACGTTGTGTCTCTATACTGACGCTTAGCTTGTTTGATTGCCTTGCTGAGGGAATAACTACACTGTATTCTTTCATATTCCCAGTCTTCTTGCCTTGGTTAAAAGTGGTGGTTCGCGCTTTCAGTTTTGCGCGAACGTTCACATCTATCCATGGTTTCTGGTTAGGGTAGGTTTAGCAATGGTCGAGGGTTTTAGCAGCGCGAGTACAACATTCAATATGTTGACAGAATTTTGGGGTTTTTCCCTCAAATTTGCTTTGTTAACTTCTTCGATATAGGGGGCGCTCTTTTAATTTTTGGATGAAAAACGTTCCCGTTTTAAACAAGATATTTTGTCACGAAAAGATGCTCGACTATGCGTATAATTGACAGCTTTGGAAAGAAAACACTCTGACGTTTCCAAAACTGCAAAGATTGTCTGTGAGTGCCACAGAACTGATGTTACAGAAAAAAACCCAGATAAAAATACAATCAGGAAGTGCCGCATTTTTTTAAACAGCCTCATGGCAATGACTCCTTATATGGCTGTGGAGGAGCTAGGAGTCAGCTTACCTTTTCCACGTTTTCCCCAAGGTGTCTGCAGCATTGTGACGTATTTGTAGGCATATCATTGGAAGATTGACCATAAGAGACTACATTTACCAGGTGATAGCTTGGTGTCCTCCGTCGCAATTATTGCGTAATCTCCAGCTGCAGTATTTTTCCGTTTGGCTCTGATGAGAAACCGACTGCCAGGAATGATTTTTCATCTAATAGAATTGTGAAAAACACCTTGAGGATTGATTCTAAACAACGTTTGCCATGTTTCTGTCGATATTATGGAGCTAATTTGGAAAAAAGTTTGGCGTTGTAGGTGACTGCATTTTCTTTTTTTTTTCTTAGCCAAATGTGATGAACAAAACGGAGCTATTTCTCTTACACAAATAATATTTTTGGAAAAAATGAACATTTGCTATCTGACTGAGAGTCTCATCATTGAAAACATCCAAATTATTTTATTTGAATGCTTTTCTTGTTTTTGTGAAAATGTTGCCTGCTGAATGCTAGGCTTAATGCTAAGCTATCAATACTCTTACACAAATGCTTGTGTAGCTTTGGTTAAAGCATATTTTGAAAATCTGAGATGACAGTGCTGTTAACAAAAGGCTAAGCTTGTGTTTCAATATATTTATTTCATTTCATTTGCGATTTTCATGAATAGGAAACGTTGCGTTATGGTAATGAGCTTGAGGCTATGATTACGCTCCCGGATACGGGATTGCTCGACGCTAGAGGTTAAAATCCCCAGCTACAGTAAATGCAGCCTCAGGATACGTGGTTTCCAGTTTGCATAAAGTCCAGTAAAGTTATTTGAGCACTGTCGTGATATCCGCTTGGGCAGAATATAGACCGCTGTGGCTATTATTGACTAAAATTATCCCGGGAGACAGTACGGTCAGCATTTGATTGTGAGATATTCTAGGTCAGGTGAACAGAAGGACTAGAGTCCCTGTATGTTATCACAGTTGCACCATAAATCGTTAATCATAAAACATATAACTCCACCTTTCTGCTTCCGGAGAGATGTTTGTTCCTGTCGGCGCAATATACTGAGAAAACAACTGACTTTACAGAGTCAGACAGTATATCTTGAGAGAGCCATGTTTCTGTGAATCAGAGTATGTTACAATACCTGGTGTCTCTCTGAAAAGCAACTTTTGCCTTCAGCTCATCATTTTTATTATCCAGAGATTGGACATTAGCGAGTAAAATACTCGCGAGTGGTGGGGGGTGTGCACACTTCCTAAGTCGGACCAGAAGACCTCCTCGAGTACCTCTTCTCCGTTGGCGTTGTTTTGGGTCAGCCTCTGGAATAAGTTAAATTGCTCTGGGGAGAGCAAACAAAGGATCTGCTCCAGGGAAGTCGCAATCCTGCTCGTAATGCTGGAAGTTCTGGTGAGGTACTTCCGCTCTAATATCCAGTAGTTCTTCCCGGTTGTATGTAATGACACAAAACAATTCCTGAGCTAATAACTTAAAATATAGTACCTAAAACAAACAATATACTGCAGAGTTGCTTAGAAGCTAGTTGCGATGCTGCCATCTCAGTCGGCGCCATCATACAGACAGAGAGGAGTGCCTGGAATGGCAACTGATCAGCCTCTGACCGCAAGGCACTAAAGAGGTAGTGCGAATGACCCAGTACGTCACTGGGGCCAAGCTTCCTACCATCCAGGAACTCTATACCAGGCGGTGTCAGAGGAAGGCTCTAAAAATTGTCAGACTCCAGCCACCCCAGTCATAGTCTGTTCTCTGCTGCCTGTGACTGGAACAAATTGCAAAAATCGCTGAAGTTGGAGACTTTTATCTCCCTCACCAACTTCAAACATCTGCTATCTGAGCAGCTAACCGAGCGCTGCAGCTGTACATAGTCTATCGGTAAACAGCCCACCCATTTTTACCTACCTCATCCCCATACTGTTTTTATTTATTTACTTTTCTGCTCTTTTGCACACCAATATCTCTACCTGTACATGACCATCTGATCATTATCACTCCAGTGTTGTTAATCTGCAAAATTGTAATTATTCGCCTACTGTAATTATTTGCCTATTCGCATGCCTTTTGCACACAATGTATATAGACTCCCCTTTTTTTTCTACTGTGTTACTGACTTGTTAATTGTTTACTCCATGTGTAACTCTGTGTTGTCTGTTCACACTGCTATGCTTTATCTTGGCCAGGTCGCAGTTGCAAATGAGAACTTGTTCTCAACTAGCCTACCTGGTTAAATAAAGGTGAAATAAAAAAATAAAATAAAAACTTTTATTTCTTATTCTTATCCATGTTTTTGTTAAACTGCATTGTCAGTTAGGGGCTTGTAAGTAAGCATTTCACTGTCAACACCTGTTCTATTCGGTGCATGTGACTAATACGATTTGATTTGATTTGAGTGGCTGCATCAACGACCCTCCGACCCAACCCTTCTTAAGTCAGGAGTTGCACATGTATGTCACGGCAACAGCAACACAGCTACGTCTACACTCTAGTTAACCATCATATACTAAAATCTCCACATAAGACACTAGCCAGCCAGCCGCATATCATGAGTTAGAAGATTATGAATATTATTAAGTTATTATTTGATACAAGCATTGAAGATAAATCACCGTCAGTAAAACAAATTGCCCTCGCTACCTAGAAGATTTACATCAATCATCAACAATCAGCTGATAGCCCACCCTCTTTTCCCTCATGTCAATCATATGTTTAGGAGGCAGTGTAACTAGTGTGCTTACAATTTATGATGTGGGAGTGGGTTGTTGCTGAAATAATTAGGCCTATTTTCACTACAGAGGCTTTTAGTATGTTATGAATTTCAAGGTATGATTTATGAAAGTCACCCCAAAAATGTAAGGGTGAGTAATATACATTTTCATTAAGGCTGAAAGACTACCATGTTCCCGATGTCTGATGTCCTGTCTGTCAGGTGTTGGTTGAGAAGTGAGTATATTCTTATGCAGGGCACAGTTATGGACCATTGTCAAGATGGGAAATTCATCAGAAGTCACCTAACATCCTAATCTAATTCAATCAACACTACTATTCTATTTTTGTATATTATGTAATTTTATTTGTTGTTTCCTGTTTGGACCCCCAGGAAGAGTAGGAGATCCTAACAAAATTCTACTAAATATTTAGTACAACTAATATCCCAGGGGGATGTTGTCCCTTGGGTTGGAAATACTAATTTGAGAATTTGATTGTGATGGAATTATAATTGAGGATTGATGTGTTTCTTTAATGCGAAGCTAAGAAAATATGAAGAAATGAAATGTCTGTAATAACCTTATCACTAGCCCTAACCCTAACAGCAGCCAGTAACCATAACCCTAAGTCCACATCAAGGTTCATCCTTTACCTCAACTATAACCATAACCTTAACCGTAGCCCTAAACTGAACCATTTTCGACCCCTATGCCAAATACTATGTTTTAAATATGCTGGTTGAATAAACTTCCTAAACTATCATATTTTTTTTCCAGCCCAGCCACGCTGTTAGGTAATTTCCTGTCCCAAGCTACTGTATAGGTGTGGTCACTCACAGAAGCTCATCAATCATAGACTGAATACATGTCCATAGGTCCTGTCAAGCATTCATTTGTATCATTCCACCATTGGGGTGCCAGGACAAAGAAGAGCTTTGACTGGGCTCAGCGGGAGCTGACCCCCATAGGGGTGGGATGGCCAAGAGGTGGCAGAACGGAGTGCTAGGTATGGAGGGGAAGTTCCCCTTGCTGCTCCGTAGACATGTGCCAGGGTCTTGAAGTGGATGCAAGCTACGGCTGGAAGCCAGTGGAATGTGACATGGGAGATCAGCGGGGTGACATGGGAGAACGTGGGAAAGTTGAACACTAGGTGGGCTGCTGTTTTCTGGATAAGTTGCAGGGGTTTGATGACACAAGTGCGGAGCCCAACCAGAGAGTTGCAGTAGTCTAAACGGGAGATGACAAATGCCTGCATTAGGACCTGCACCACTTTCAGTGTGAGGGAAGGTTTTACTCTATGGATGTTGTAGAGCAGGGGTATTCCCTATGAGGTCCGGAGCTTGCTGGTTATCAGTTGTACCTGATACTTATTTGCACCCACCTGGTGTCCCAGGTCTAAATCAGTTTGTGATTTAAAAAAGCAGTTGAACTGGCTTTGAGGTCCAGAGTTTAATCTGAGGGTTGTAGAGCACGAACCAGCAGGAGCTGCTTTGTTTGTAGAGAACGACAGGTTGTTTTGTGCAGGGCCACGCCAAGGTTATTTGCACTCTGGGAGGGAGACACTGAAGTTGTCAACCGTAATGGAGAGGACTTGGAGCAGGTAAGATTCTGGAAGGAAGAGCACCTCCACCGTGTCAAGATTGAGCTTGAGGTGGTGGGCAGACGTCCAAGCTGAGACGTTTTCCAGGCATGCAGAGATTAGTGTAACCAGTAGCTGAGTGTCATTTGCATAGCAATGATAGGAGAGACCATTTGAGGATATGACGGAGCTGAGTGACTTTGTATAGAAAAAGAGGACAGGGTGTGGAGAGGCTGAGTCGCCCAGCCCTGAGAAGGTGGAGAGGAGGAGAAGAGCATCTGATGATTCACATTCTCAAACGCAGAGAATATATCTAGGAGGATGATAACAGAGGAGAGAGTCAGCTTTGACAGAGCAAAGAGCCTCGGCGACACAGAAGAGAGGGTTAGGGTCAAGAAGATCATTCTGACAAAGATAACAAGAGAGTTGGTCATAGACAGCTCACTCAAGTGTATTGGAAATAATAGAAAGAAGTGATACCGGACTGTTTGGCATCAGAGGGGTCAAGTGTTGGTCTCGAGGAAGGGAGTGACTCTGGCCATCTTGAAGTCAGAGGGCACTCAGTCAGTGGTCAGGGATGAGTTGAGGGAGATGAGGATTGGGAGAAGGTCTCCAGAGATTGTCTGGAGAAGTGAGGAGAGGGTGGGGTCGAACGGGCAGGTTTGACAAGCAGCTGGACATCACCTGGAAAGAAAGAGATCAGAGTGTAGGGTAGTTCTGCGTGAGTGGGACTAGTGGACTCAAATGTAAATGTATACATTTTAGCAGACACTCTTATCCAGAGCGACTTACAGTTAGTGCATTAATCTTAAAATAGATAGGTGGGACAACCACATCTCACAGTAATAGGAAGTACATTTTTCCTCAATAAAGCAGCTTTCAGCAACAGAGCTAGTAAAGGGGGAAAATATTGCAAGTGTTACTTCACAAAAGGGTGAGTAGAGGGTGCGAGATTATTTAAGATACTCTTTGAAGAGGTAGGGTTTCAGATGTTTTCAGAAGATGGACTTTGCTGTCCAAGCTTCAGGGAGAAGCTGGTTCTACCATTGTGGTGCCAGGACAGAGAATATGTGAATGAGGAACAGATGTCATCAACCTTATTTTCAAAGTGGTTGACAAAGTCGTCCGAAGAGAGGGAGGACGATCAAGGAGGGAAGTGGAAAATAATTTCTCAGGGTTAGAGACAGAAGCTTGAAATTTAGAGTGATAGAAAGCGGCTTTAGCAGCAGATACAGAGGAAGGTCCTCCGGAAGTTTTGTTTTACTCCATTTTCGCTCAGATACCGAAAGCCCTGTTCTGTGAGCTCGTATTGAGTCACACAGCCATGGAGCTGGAAGGCCGAAGGCAGGCGTCGAGAGGTTGAAGTTGCCTAGTATGATGTGTGGTAAGGCATCGTCAGGAAATGAGCTTATCAAGGTGTCAAGCTCATTGAGGCACCTGGTGGGCGATAGATTACATCATGAAATTCAAATGAGGAGATGGACAGGTGAGAGAGAGGGGGAAAAGATACATTCTCGAATAAAAATAAATGAGTAGCCCTGTGCCACCACCGCGGTGACCAAATTCTCTCAGACTATGAGAGAACACATATTCAGCTGACCAGAGATTAGCTTGAGTGTCAGTGTTCTCTGGGGTAATCCATGTCTCCGTCAGGCAAACATGATCGGTAGTTCCAAACGCTGCTGGAGACCAGAAATTCCACACAGGTTGTGTGCTCAGGGTACACTACGAAGGTTTGCAGCAAAGGGGTGGGGAGCACACAAAGTTGACAAACCTACAAAAGAGCAAAATGAGAATCTGAAAATAACTAGGTGAGATACTCAAGTGAGAGAGTAGTGTGGAGCTTTCCTCTCTTTCTCAAATATCGCTGAACTGTGTTTGTTTCGGCAATGACACTGCCGCTGTAAAAACAGGGGAGACTAAAGTACTAACGCTTATTGCCTAGCAGAGGTGAAGGACACGCCTCCCATTAATAATTGCTGATTGCCTGGCAGAGGTTAAGAAAACACCTCCTACAACACACCCACAAATTAGCAAGATTACAACACAAATTGGCCTGAAACTAAGTCAATGTATCAGCAGTCATAAGCTCTGAGCAATTAAACATTTCAAACAATAATGATTACATATGCTACTAGGGATGCATTTAGACAGGCAACACGATTATTATATTTTTTCACTAATTGGTCTTTTGACCAATCATATCAGCTCTGAAAAATATCTTGATGTGAAAAGATCTGATGTGATTGGGAGAAATACCAATTAGTGGAAAAAATATCACAATTGGGCTGCCTGTGTGAATGCAGCCTAGATAGAGAGACAGCACTTAACTTAAATTTACTTAGCAAGACAATATCACAAACAATTGATTTAATGAAAATGTACAAACCTTGTACAACTTGATATATTATTGGCTTAAGTTAGAGCATTTTCCAACTGTATTTAACATGTACCTCAACACGACAGTCAAGTGTGACTATCAAGTACTGTATCAACCCCAACACATCCTCCTCAATCATATGGATAGATGTGGTTCCTGTCACACTGAGTAGGACATTTGCATGGCATGTGGTTTTTGGGTGTAGTTACAGAGGTTGGCAATGTGATATGCCACACAGGTGCGTAGGCAGGTCATCAGTCATCCAGTTCAGGATTGGATGACACCTCACGTTCTCTGATATTAGCTGTGTCACTGAGTGAAATGTGTTTGTTAAAATTCAGTAACACTTTATTTTACTTTCACTGTAAGTCTCTTATTCTGAATGGTGATCTTCAGTAGTGGTTTCAGACCATGAAGGCCTTATTCACAAGACCCTATGTCTCACTGGTCACCCCCAAAGCCAATTCCTAATTTGGTCGTCTTTCCTTCCAGTTCTCTGATGCCCATGACTGGAATGAATTGCAAAAATCTCTGAAGCTGTAGAATCACATCTCCCTCACTAGCTTTAAGCACCAGCTGTCAGAGAAGTTTACAGATCACTGCACCTGTACATAGCCTATCTGTAAACAGCCAATCTATCTACCTACCTCATCCCCATACTGGTATTTATTTATTTTGCTCCTTTGCACCCCAGTATCTCTACCTGCACATTCATCTTCTGCCGATCTACCATTCCAGTGTTTAATTGCTATATTTTTATTACTTTACCACCATTGCCTATTTATTTCCTTAACTTACCTCATTTGCACTCACTGTATATAGACTTTTTGTTTTCTTTTGTTCTACTGTATTATTGACTGTATGTTTTGTTTATTCCATGTGTAACTCTGTGTTGTTGTATGTGTCGAATTGCTACGCTTTATATTGGCCAGGTCGCAGTTGCAAATGAGAACTTGTTCTCAACTAGCCTACCTGGTTAAATAAAGGTGAAATAAAAAAAATAAACTCAGTCTCCTCTGAACAGATGATGTTGAGATGTGTCTGCATTTATTTGGGCTGCAATCTGAGGCTGATAACTGTAATGAACTTATCTTCTGCAGCAGGGGTAACTCTGGGTCTTCCTTTCCTGTGGCGGTCATCATGAGCCAGTTTCATCATATCGCTTGATGGTTTTTGCGATTGCACTTGAACTTTCAAAGTTCTTGAAATGTTCTGTATTGACTGACCTTTGTGTCTTAAAGTAATGATGGACTGCCATTTATCTTTGCTTATTTGAGCTGTTCTTGCCGTAATATGGACTTGGTCTTTTACCAAATATGGCTATCTTCTGTATACCACCCCTACCTTGTCACAACACAATTGATTGGCTCAAACGCATTCAGAAGGAAAGACATTACATATAATTAACTTTTAACAAGGCACACCTGTTTATTGAAATGCATTCCAGGTGACTACTGACTGCAGCAACAGTTCTAACAAAGTACATTGTAACATTACGTCTCAAGTCGTCCATTCAAGTATGCAAGATCATAATAGGGACTCTCCATATCATTTGTCAGTGTGCATTGGTGCTTTAACTTCTAGTGACACCCCATCCCGTGAACAGGACCGTTGTCATCATCTAATCACACTAATTAGCATAACGCAACGGACATAAATCTTCCTAGAAAATATTCCTATTCGTGAAAATCACAACTGAAATATATTGGAACACAGCTTAGCCTTTTGTTAATCACCCTGTCATCTCAGATTTTCAAATTACGCTTTACAGCCAAAGCTAGACAAGCATTTGTGTAAGTTTATCGATAGCCTAGCATGGCATTATGCCTTGCTAGCAGCAGGCAACCTTGTCACAAAAATCAGAAAAGCAATCAAATTAAATCGTTTACCTTTGATGAATTTCGGATGTTTTCACTCACGAGACTCCCAGGTAGATAGCCAAAGTTAATTTTTTCCCAAAAGAACATTTTTTGTGGGCGAAATTGCTCCGTTTGTTCTTCACGTTTGGCTGAGAATTCGACCGGAAATTGCGGTCACTACGACACCGAAAAATATTCCAAATTAGCTCCATAATATCGACAGAAACATGGCAAACGTTGTTTATAATCAATCCTCAAGGTGTTTTTAAAATATATATTCGATAATATATCAACCGGGACAATTGGTTTCTCAGTAGAAGTGATTGGAATAATGGCTACCTCTGTATTTTATGCGAGAATTTCTCTGGGAGCATCATGTGACCACTTGCGCAATGAAGCCGCCTATGGGTATTCTTCAACATAAATGCGTAAAACTACGTCACAATGCTATAGACACCTTGGGGAATACGTAGAAAGCTTAATCTGGTTGATAGGGCATTCACAGCTCAATAGGGATGCATCAGAACGCAGGGCTTTCAAAAGATGAGTCACTTCCGGATTGGATTTTTCTCAGCCTTTCGCCTGAAACATCAGTTCTGTTATACTCACAGACAATATTTTTACAGTTTTGGAAACTTTTTTTTTTTTAAGGTGAGTTGAATATTCGAGGTGATGTTTGTATGTAGAAATATATTATTTAAGAATGATATGTATTACAAATGACGGCTATTTATCCATTGAGCAGTAGCCATTGTTTTTATTCATACTGTTTGTAGACAATAGCTTCTGCCCTCTTAGATTATATTTGACCCTTTTTATTATATCAAAACCTCTCAGACTAGAAAGTATGATTAGAAAGTATGATTAGAAACTTTGGCCAACTATGTTCAAACTATGATTAGAAATGCTAATTAGAAACTATGATCAAACTATGATAATAAACTATGAACAACTATAAAGCCATGTCTGTGTGAGTGATGGTCTATTATTTTATTGTGTAATATTACTCTCTCTCTCAATGTATAACATTTCACTCAATGTGTAACAAAGTAACAAATATCTAACAACGTTTAATTGTTTTGTATTGTAACAGTTATGAAAGACAATGACATCACATATTTAGGGAATTATTCATATAATGAGTTACATATTGTGCATCTATGATAACTTTATGTAATAGATCCTCTCTCTCGCTGCCCCTCTCTCACTGTCTCTCTCTCTCTCTCTCTCTCTCTCTGCCTCTCTCTCTCTGCCTCTCTCTCTGCGCCACTCTCTCTCTGCCTCTCTCAGGCTATTAAAAAGACATGACATTGACTCCTGAGTGTTGAACCTTTGCCCACTCTATAGCCACCCTGGTTATTATATGACCATGAGGGTCATCTACGAACATTGGAACATCTTGAATAACGATAAGGGACACTTGTACTCTTAAATGTCCACTCAGCACAGCCCTCTGAGCATGGTTCCTCTCTAATTTTAATCGTGGATTTATGACTTCTAGGGAGTGTTTCTTAGATGCTGTGGTTCGGTATATGCATTGATGGGTCTTACATTTTTGGACTGGGTATCTCTAAAAGACAACTTCTGATGCAAAAAAGGGTTTTAAGAAATACATTTGGTTGATTGAAAATGTTGTATTATTATACAAATAATATAACAATATTATTATTATTATCATAATCATTATTATTATTATGTTACAGGTGAGACATACCCAGAAATGTCAACGTTATGTCAAGTGTTCAAATTCAACTCCAACTTACAAGAATGAGTTTACAAGGCAGTGATGAAAACCGTTTATATGAGAAATAATTCAAACATACAATGATACATATATATTTGATACAATTACTCATTCAAATCTGTTGTTACAAAATCACTTCCCATTGTGTTAATTTCAAGGTTTCACAAACAGAAAACAACTATCTAGGTAATGTTTCTCTGACTAACACACTGTAGAGTTTCCTATTTACTAACGAACAATCAGTAAGACAAAACACAAAAAGTTGTAATGTAATCTGTATACATGTCATTATATACTGAAAACAGGTACATTCTGAAAGATGTTGATGTTGTTGATGTGATAACAATTTAGGATAATACTGTTTATTTGTATTTTACTTAAGGTATTATATGTCATGTATTGTCATGTTGTGTCTTGTTTCTGTCCTTTCCCTTCACCCTGTCTCCCTCTGCTGGTCGTTATTAGGTTACCTTTTCTCCCCCTCTTTCCCCCAGCTGTTCCTTGTCTCCTCCTAACTACCTCGTCACCCCTTTTCCCACCTGTTCCCTTTTTCCCTCTGATTAGTCCTCTATATCTCTCTCTGTTTTTGCTCCTGTCTTTGTCGGATTCTTGTTTGTGTTATTCATGCCTGAACCAGACTATCGTCATGTTTGCTGCAACCTTGTCCTGTCCTGTCGGGATCTGCCGGTCCATCTGAGCCTACCTATGTTTTGTCATTAAAGAAGCTCTGTTTACGTTAATTCGCTTTTGGGTCCTCATTCACGCACCGTAACAATTATATATGTCTCATACCATGCGAATACACTACCAAACAATGCAAGCAGATGTGGAATTAACCCCAAAACATTTGTGTGTCTTTCACACCAATAGGCTTGATCAGATCTTCTTTCCTATTCAGGCAAAACTCCACCAAAAATAACATTGAAAACCTTAACATGGCTACTGGCAATGTCTTTATTTCGTCACCATCCATCAATGATTGAAGTGGTTATTTTTCTTTGTACATGCACCGAGCTTCCAATGGCTGGAGCCAATCAAAGGGGTACATGAAAAAGACCCAAATAAAACATGTGTGAAAAGATGTGGTCAAAGTATGAAGCTATGCTGTTTTTGTTGTTGTTGTGTTTTGTTTGTTACAACAACCAGGTCTTCCTAACATTTTGCCTAAACTTGTAATCCTTACATCCTGAATGTATATGTACTATAAAATCAGCACCTGGGCACACATTGGGAGGGGTGGGACCACATGCCCTTCTAAGTAATTGAAGCGAGAACATAATTGCTATATTCTAATTAAAATCATTGACCTATAAGAGAACACATGAGCAAAGCAAAGCATGACACATATATAATTACAACAACATTATTCTTAATGAGAAATATAATCTAATAAACAAATGTTTGCATCACGAAAGACATGACAACCGTCTCCAACGTTGTATTTAGCTCTGTATAAAACGTTCATATTGTCAGTAAGGCCATTGAGAATAACAGTAGACAATAGTTATTGTGGGTAGTTTTGGGATAAATATAGTGAAGCATCATGAATGTTAAAGATTTGTTCAAAGTGTGGATTTTGAAAGAGGGGGATTAGAACCCCAAAGCAATAGTGGTCAGAAAGATCATACAGGTCATTTCAGATTCAGGTTTAGGGGTGCTAATAACTTTATGGAAACCACTATTCACACTATGTGGATTATAAACATGTACAGACACAGAGAACCATCACATCAAGAAGGTGTAACAGTGATGAATGGCTAATCAATGAACAATGGTAGTCTTCTGTAACAAGCAATACTTATTTAATATGTTTACATACATGCATGACTGAATGGTTTCACAAACTCCTTTAAAGGTTCTGTAAGTAAGTTGCAACAGGCCTCATTTAGCAGTCTGAATTAACCCTCCAGTTGTGTTCCGGTCGAATTGGACCGATTGACAAGTTTTCCCTCTGAAAAATGTAGTTAATTTAATCTGATTGTCATAAGGTTCCATGACTTTGTCCACACAGGGCATCTGAACACACAAAATACATTTGGATGATTTTCATTCCATTTTGGGTGTTTTATTTAACTTTTGTACACCTGTGGTGTTCCCGGTCAAAAATGACCGGGCATTAGAAATGAATGGGTGAGACTACAATTAGTGTATAAAATTGAGTTCAGGCACATGCCCATTCATCAGATGGACACACCACCTCTCCCATACCCCAACATGCATGTGTGTTTGAGCACACACACACACACACACACACACACACACACACACACACACACACACACACACACACACACACACACACACAGATCCAGAAGGCAGTCGTTTGTCATCGCCCCTCACACAGCTCTCACAGCACCACCACCACACGTCTCAGAGATCACATTCGTGATTACCTTGAAGCTGCACCCAATTATAATTAAGGAGAAGATGGGGCCTACCGCATCAGGAGAGAGAGAGGGAAAGTGTGTGAGAGAGAGGGATGACAGTAACATTAGGCGATAATATATGTATGTATTATGGATTTATTATAAGCTATAATTGGGCGGTCATTTTGAAACGAACACACAGGCTGGTTAACCTAGACACACCAAAACATTAATGTTTAGAGAAGCTTGGGGATTATTCCACATTAAGGGGTAAAGAGCTGATTTACCTAACTCTGTACAGACCAAAGGAATTTCCAGAGCTAGCTATCCCTGAGACTGTGTATGATAACTCCGACTCGTACGTCCTAATGGTATATGTTGTAGATGTTAGCTACAGAGGGAGTTTACAGTATGTCAAAGAGCTATATAAAGGCAAAGAGAGCAATGAATTGACCCACGTGACCTCAAAGAGGGTCAGTCTACTTCATGATAGAGAATGCAGGGATGTGTACTGAACCTGTATCCATAAACAACTAAGTGATCTATGGTCAAATGCATCTAAAGGCTTTAAAAAAGTGGCATCTGCATTCATATAGATGATTTCGCCACAGTCTAGGACCAGTAAGAACATCACTTGAATTATCTGCTTTGTACTATTAAGCATGAGGCCTGACCTGTTTCTTTATAAGAAGCCCCTTTTTATATTCATCTTTTTAATTAACTAACTCATCAATATGTTTTTTTTTTTTACATGACAGCTTAACTATACATATACAACATACTAGGTACATACACTTCAGTCATTAGAATCATTTTTGCACACTCTAGAAAACAACATATACTTAATTTTACACGTATACAATAGTAATTTAAGGTCAATAAAGGTTTTCTGCAAAATAACAAAAGCATAATGTAGTTCAGATAGAGCATGATCAGCAGGGCGGGCGATAGAGTACACAAACGTATCGTCTGCATACAGGTGCAGGTAAAATGTTATTATTATTATATGTACATTTTCCTGACAAAACAATATTATTGATGTATACAATATAGTTGTTTGTTAGACATTCTAACATATAACACAATATCTAGGCGCTAAAAAATGTGTATGCAACATTTGAACATCAATTTCATCAATTGCCAAGAAACTTAAGATCTTGTACAACACTGTGTACTACTCCCTTCACAGAACAGCGCAAACTGGCTCTAACCAGAATAGAAAGAGGAGTGAGAGGCCCTGGTGCACAACTGAGCAAGAGGGCAATTACATTAGAGTGTCTAGTTTGAGAAACAGACTCAGTGCTCAACTGGCAGCTTCATTAAATAGTACTTGCAAAACACCAGTCTCAACGTCAACAGTGAAGAGGCGACTCCGGGATGCTGGCCTTCTAGGCAGAGTTCCTCTGTCCAGTGTCTGTGTTCTTTTGCCCATCTTAATCTTTTCTTTTCATTGGCCAGTCTCAGATATGGCTTTTTATTTGCAACTCTGCCTAGAAGGCCAGCATCCCGGAGTCGCCTCTTCATTGTTGGGTTAAGGGGCCAACAAACCATTCACGTTAACTATTTAATATATTGGGTATTGATGATTAAAGGTTAGACAGTTTAAAAAAAAAAACATTGGTTTAAAGATACATACAGACACGTTCAGAGTCAAAGGTCATGAGATCCTCGGATGCCCCAGGACACAACCGTTTTCAGACAGGTGTTTTTAAAGACACACACTCACACAAACACATACATCTTACAGTCATTTACATGTTCCTTTTAAATACAATATTTTCTTCAAAAATGTTAATTCCCAAAATGCCTACTGTACATATAAAAATTATTAAAAAGTTTACTATGCAGTATTAAACTATAACTCTGTTTTTTTTACTAAACCTTTATATAAATCCTAAATATTATTATCACACAACACTACATATTAATACCCATTAAATGTTTATATGTATAATTATTTTGTTGTAGGAAAGACTGAATGTAACCTGGCACCCTGTCTCACACACACCCACATACACACACTCTCCTTTGACGGAGAGACATAGGTCCAGAGGAAGAGAGACAGAGAGAGCCTGAGATTTCATTAAAGGTAAATTACATTTTAAAACCCTTTGTTTCTTCAAAAATGTTACTACCAACATTAAACATATCACTATTATTAAAAGATCACTATGCAATATTAAACTATACCTCTAAAATGTTTGTTTTTTACAAAACCTTTATATATATATATATATATATATATATATATATATATATATATCATACATATTATTATCACACATTACTACAAAATATATATTTAAAATGTATAATTATTTTTAATTGTCCGAAAAACAGTTAAACATTTTTTAAACTATTATTATTTTCTTAGAAAAGAAGGCATCGGGAAGGGTTCTCGCTCTCTCTCTCTCTGCTTGTAACCCCACAGCTTGTAACCTGACACCACCCATGCAACCAGGCCTCACACTCACCCCAAGGGGGAGAGAGACATAGAGAGAGGCAGGGATTTCATTCATTGAAGGTAAATCACAATACACTTAGAATTGGTCTAGGAGGCATGTTTTCTGTAGTTTTCTGTGGTTTATCTGCTTTAGACATTGTATTTGGTATTTTATTAGGATCCCCATTAGCTGTTGCAAAAGCAGTAGCTACTCTTCCTGGGGTCCACACAAAACATGAAACATAATACAGAATGTCATAATACAGAATAGACAAGAACAGCTCAAGGACAGATCTACATACATTTTTTTTAAATTCACACGTAGCCTACATATCAATGCATACACAAAAAAAAACTCTCTATGTCAAATAGGGGAGAGGCGTTGTGCCGCGAGGTGTTGCTTTATCTGTTTTTTGAAACCAGGTTTGCTGTTTATTTGAGCAATGTGAGATGGAAGGAAGTTCCATTTAATAAGGGCTCTATATAATACTGTGCGCTTTCTTGAATTTGTTCTGGATTTGCGGACTGTGAAAAGACCCTTTGTAGCATGTCTGGTGGGATGTGTGTGTCAGAGCTGTGGATTTTTAACACATTAATGTTTCTCATAAAAAAAAGAAGTGATGCAGTCAGTCTCTCCTCAACTATTAGCCAAGAGAGACTGGCATGCATATTATTTATATCAGCCCTCTGATTACAATTAAGAGCAAAACGTGCCGCTCTGTTCTGGGCCAGCTGCAGCTTAACTAGGTCTTTCCTTGCAGCACTGGACCACACGACTGAACAATAATCAAGATTAGACAAAACTATAGCCTGCAGAACTGGTGTCAAAAAAACAGAGCATCTCATAATTACGGCTAGACCTCTCCCCATCTTTACAACCATTGAATCTACATGTTTTGACCATGACAGTTTACAATCTACTTGTTCAACAGCCACACCATTAATTACCAGATTCAGCTGAGGTCTAGAACTTAAGGAATGATTTGTACCAAATACAATGCTCTTAGTTTTAGAGATGTTCAGGACCAGTTTATTACAGTTTATTATTATTATTATTACCCATTCCAAAACAGACTGCATCTCTTTAAGGGTTTCAGTGACTTCATTAGTTGTGGTTGCTGATGCATATTTGTTTGAATCATCAGCATACATGGACACACATGCTTTGTTTAATGCCAGTGGCAGGTCATTGGTAAAAATAGAAAAGAGTAGAAGGCCTAGAAATCTGCCCTGCGGTACACCACACTTTACATGTTTGACATGAGAGAATCACATATGTTTTTTCAACAACAGGTTATGGTCAATAATATCAAAGGCTGCACTGAAATCTAACAGTACAGCTCCCACAATCTTCTTATTATCAATTTCTTTCAAACAATCATCAGTCATCTGTGTCAGTGCAGTACATGTTGAGTGCCCTTCTCTATAAGCATGCTGAAAGTCTGTTGGTAATTTGTTTACAGATAAATGGCATTGTATTTGGTCAAACACAATTTTTTCCAACAGTTTGCTAAGAGCTGGCAGCAAGCTTATACTGTAGGTCTGTTGTTTGAACCAATAAAGGCAACTTTACCACTCTTGGCTGGCGGAATTACTTTGGCTTCCCTCCAGGCATGAGGACAAATACTTTCCTCTAGGCTCAGATTAAAAATATGACAGATAGGAGTGGCAATAGAGTCAGCTACCATCCTGAGTAGCTTTCCATCTAAGTTGCCAGGAGGTGTGTCATTATTGATCAATAACAATCATTTTTCCACCTCTCCCATATTAACTTTACAAAATTCAAACTTGCACTGCCTTTCTTTCGTTATTTGTTTTTTTAGGCATGAATACAATTGCTCACTGTTCATTGTGGGCATTTCCTGCCTAGGTTTGCCCACTCTGCCAATGAAATAATCATTAAAGTAATTGGCAACATCAAGTGGTTTTGTGATGAATAAGCCATCTGATTTGATTTGTCTTTCTGCCCATAATTTCAATGAAACTTTTTTTCTATTATTCTTTATGTCATTGATTTCTGCTTCATAATAAAGTTTCTTCTTCTATTTATTGAGTTTAGTCACATAATTTCTCAATTTGCAGTAAGCAGGCCAGTCAGATGTGCAGCCAGACTTATTAGCCACTCCTTTTGCCCCATCTCTTTCAACCATATAGTTTTTCAATTCCTCATCAATCCATGGAGCCTTAACAGTTCTAACAGTCAGTTTCTTAACATGTGCATGTTTATCAATAATTTGAAGAAGCAATTTCATGAATTCATCAAGTGCAGCATCTGGATGCTCCTCATTAATCACATCAGACCAACAAATATATTTAACATCATCCACATAGACTCGCATGTATGATCTCTTATGTACTATTTTAGGCCCAGTTGTTGGAACTTTGGCTTTCCTTGATATAGCCACTATATTGTGATCACTGCATCCAGTGGGTACAGATATAGCTTTAGAACAAAGTTTCTACAGCATAAGTAAAAATATGATCGATACATGTGGACGATCTTGTTACTGTATTGTTTGTAAACACCCTGGTAGATTAACCTGAAACAGATTACAGTCCTCTTGAGCGGACAGCTTGATGAAAAACAAATTAATATTCAGGTAGGTCCCCAATAAAGTAGCACTCTCTGTTTAGATCACATACACTATCAAGCATTTCACACATATTATTTAGATACTGACTGTTAGCACTTGGTGGCCTATAGTAATACCCCAAAAGAAAAGGCATTAGATGTGCCAAGTGAACCTGCAACCACAATAACACTTGACATAAGATCTTCGCTAAGCATTGCAGGGATATGGCTCTGAATATATACAGCAACACCTCCCCCATAAGCATTTATGTTTCTTCTATAAATGTTATATCCTTGTATTGCTACTGATGTATCATCAAATTAATTATCTAAGTGAGTCTCAGTGGTTATAACTATATGTTTGGATCAGAATCACCGTTATCTAAGTGTCTAATATATGAATGTTATCTGATGTTAGCAAGTTATTGATTTCATGAACCTTATTTCTAAGGCTACATATATTAATATGATCTATTTTCAGCCCTTTCCTGTGTAGCTTATCAGAGATAGACATAATACTGAAAAGAGCAGATGAAGAAAGAGAAAAATACATAGAAAATATATGCAGTTACATCCAAAACCATGTTGTTCCGTCTTGATTGTCCCTTGAGATAGTCTGATTTATATGTCATTGTTATCATGGATTTACACACAGAACTGATGTCCTCTCTCAATGACTTACAGATTGTTGTCATCTTGCCGTTATCCTGTTTCAACTCATCGAGCTGACCATGGGAGAACTGCACACTGTTCTTCAGGTCCTGGACCTCTCTAGTCAGGTCGTCCATTCTTTTATTAGTAGAATCTACAAGCATTTGGACAAAACACTTTAATATATTTCCTTGTTGTTGTAACAACTGCTTGTAGGTCTATTTTTGTTCATTTAAAAGACCCTTCACGTGTGATAGAGATACACCACTGTCCTCAACGGTACTCCCGCCGGCTTTGGTCTTTGTCATGGTAGCTAGCAACGTAGGTTACTTTGTTTCTCCTTGCAGTTCCAGACAGGGAAAGTCACTGGGAAAATTGAAAACAACAAACAGCCACAAACCCTGGACAATCCGCAGTCCCAGCCACAATGGCTAACCATGTCGCGGGCTGCATTCAGAACACCTCACTAGCTTTATATGCAACTAACTAGCAGCTAGGCTAGCTGCAACGCCAAATAGCTCCTCAGACCAGTCCTTGGTCAGTAGGATCACTGGAAAGAGACAAGCAGTCCCAGCAACTTATGCCAACTGCGTCACAGGATCCAAATTAAGAAGCTAGGTAGCTAGCAATAACTTTCCAATACACTATCAAACAACAAACTTTCCAAAGAAGCAAAACCAAGCTCTTCCTCGTTCCGCGTTCAACTTGTCATAGGACACGTCTAACACTTACTTATACTCAGGCAGACATACCCAGCAAATACCTTTCCATTTCACAAGATCCCTAAACAGCAGATCCATAAGTTCACTTCATAAATTCCCAACTTTTTCAAATTGTCAAACTCAGGCCTTCCCCATTCACTACATACATTTCCAACTGTTTCAAATGTTCAAACACATTCAACAGTTCACCAAGTTCACTACACATCAATCACCAGGACATTTTTATTGAAAACATATGCTTTAATTCAATGGAACAGCTGCACTATCATGTTACCTAAGCAGTCACTTCATAGTGTGAGAATATCCGGACAGGATGTCCATAAAAGGGCATAAACATATGACACTAAAAATAGATCATCAATCACTTTTTGACACATGTCGTCTATTATATTCTCTCTTGTCCAGATTGCCTAAATCTGCAAGAACTCACTTACTCATTAGGGAAATACGAAAAGCTAACTTAAATCACTGGCAAATACCAACAGCAAACACTTAAATAAATGTCAGGTTCCCAGTTAGCTCATAGCAACACATTAAGATCCACCTGCCTCACTGAGCCCAAGCAATGTAATACGGTCCTTCTCATGCAGAACCCTGAGTGGCCATTTAAACCCCTGACTGAGGGAAGTGAATTACCCTGGACCCTGGCATCCCCCTTAACACTGACAATCACACTCAGATTGCAAGGTTCCGGCGCCAATCTTCACCTGATTCCAAATATGAGCCACTAAGGATGGTGTCAAAATCGCTCTATTTTCTCTGGGCCCAGCATTAGAGATTACAATATGAAGGAAACAATGTGGTGGATGAAGAAAAGTGTTATGTTTGGTATTATCTATACTGCGATTAGGCCTGTGATATTCTACGTGTTGTAAAAATAGTGGCCTATATGTTGTATGTTTGTCTACGATTACTGAGGATTTTTATCACTTAAGAATGATGAGGTATCTCTCTCTAGCACTCTGTACCTACATGAGTAGCCTATGCTCAACCATCACCAAAAAAGTTAAATCCATGGTGAACAGTCAGGTTTCCCACCTACCTATATGTTGTGGTCGGAAAAACTTATTTGTGCTCCCATCTACAGCTGTATTCCTTTCACTCACCAACAACAAGCCAACAGGCCCTACTCTACACATCATCAGAGAGAGAGAGAGAGAGAGAGAGGGTGAGGGTGCAAAGAGAAAAGGAAGAGAAGGAGAGAGAGAAGAGAGAGACATCTCCGGGGGATGACAAGCGTACATGTTTTCATAGTGCCATAGAGTCATCACAGTCACAGATAATAAGTCTAAGCATACACACACATTTTTGGTACCTGTCCAAGGAGGACCCCCACACACACATGTGCACGCACGCATGCACGCACACACGCACACACACACACACACACACACACACACACACACACACACACACACACACACACACACACACACACACACACACACACACACACAGATCCAGAAGGCAGTCGTTTCTCATCGCCCCTCACACAGCTCTCACAGCACCACCACCACACGTCTCAGAGATCACATTCGTGATTACCTTGAAGCTGCACCCAATTATAATTAAGGAGAAGATGGGGCCTACCGCATCAGGAGAGAGAGAGGGAAAGTGTGTGAGAGAGAGGGATGACAGTACTCTGCAACACAGGGGGATGAAGACAAAAAATATTTAAAAAATATACAAAAGAATCCTGGGGTACAGACAGAGAGAGACACTCAGAACTCACAGTCACATTTCAAAGGGAAATCACAAGGGAAACAATATGTTTGGTGAGATAGGGAGTATTATGTCCCCTGCCTCTCGCAGGCTATTATTCACCACATTCAGCTAAAAGGAAGTCAATTTGATGAGAAGCCAGAGAAATCGCAGCAGTGAGGAGAGCTGCTTCAGATGTGCCCGACACCTCCAGGGGGATTTTCTCTCTCTTTTTTTCTTACCGCTATTTCTATTCCTTATTCCTCTTCAACGGCAAATGGAATTCAATCTTATTAAATGTGATTTCGGACGAGGCCGGGGAGGGCTGGGTCGTCTGGTAAATGGGGGATGAGGGAAACGCTATTAACACAGGACTACATTTCATCTTAACTGACTTGCCAGTTAAATAAAGGTAAAATCAAATAAATGAGCATGGATTGAATTGCACAGTAGGCTATATCAGTCAGAGAGATTATCTTGACTGGAAAAGCATTCAAGCTGTTATTATTATTTAGTGATACAATCATAGTGTTCTTTATAAGATTACCTTTAGTTGTCATGTACTGTCATGTTGTGTCTTGTCTCTGTCCTTTCCCTTCACCCTGTCTCCCTCTGCTGGTCGTTGTTAGGTTACCTTTTCTCCTCCTCTTTCCCCCAGCTGTGCCTTGTCTCCTCCTAACTACCCATTCACCCCGTTTCCCACCTGTTCCCTTTTTCCCTCTGATTAGGTCCCTATATCTCTCTCTGTTTTTGTTCCTGTCCTTGTCGGATTCTTGTTTGTTGTGTTTCATGCCTGAACCAGACTGTCGTCATGTTTGCTGTAACCTTGTCTTGTCCTGTCGGAATCTGCCGGTCCGTCTGAGCCTACCTATGTTTGGTAATTAAAGAAGCTCTGTCTAAGTTAATTCGCTTTTGGGTCCTCATTCACGCACCGTAACAGAAGAATCCGACCAAGAATGGACCCAGCGACTTCGGATCCTCTCCACTCAGCCGTCGGGATCCAGGGAGCGATGCTAGGCAGACACGAGCAGGAAGTGTCTGCTGCTCGACATGCCGTTGAGACCCTGGCCACCCAAGTCTCCAACCTCACAGAACAGGTTCACCATCTCCGCCTCGATCCACCGGCCACTTCCAGGGCTTTCGAATCTCCGGAGCCCAGAATCAATAACCCGCCGTGTTACTCTGGGGAGCCCACTGAATGCCGCTCGTTCCTCACCCAGTGTGATATTGTGTTTTCTCTCCAGCCCAACACTTACTCCAGGAGCACTGCTCGTGTCGCCTACGTCATATCTCTCCTTATTGGACGGGCTCGTGAGTGGGGCACGGCAATCTGGGAGGCAAGGGCTGAGTGTACTAACCAGTATCAGGACTTTAAGGAGGAGATGATACGGGTTTTTGATCGATCTGTTTTTGGGGAGGAGGCTTCCAGGGCCCTGTCTTCCCTATGTCAAGGCAATCGATCCATAACAGACTACTCTATTGAGTTTCGCACTCTTGCTGTCTCCAGTGGCTGGAACGAGCCGGCCTTGCTCGCTCGTCTTCTGGAGGGTCTCCGCGCAGAGGTAAAGGATGAGATTCTCTCCCGGGAGGTTCCTTCCAGCGTGGATTCCTTGATTGAACTCGCTATTCGCATTGAGCGACGGGTTGATCTTCGTCACCGAGCTCGTGGAAAGGAGCTCGCGCTCTCCGTCGCCCCCCTCTCCGCATCACTACCATCTTCCTCTGCCGGCTCGGGTGCTGAGCCCATGCAGCTGGGAGGTATCCGCATCTCGACTAAGGAGAGGGAACGGAGAATCACCAACCGCCTCTGTCTCTATTGCGGTTCCGCTGGTCATTTTGTCACTTCATGTCCAGTAAAAGGCCAGAGCTCGTCAGTAAGCGGAGGGCTACTGGTGAGCGCTACTACTCCTGTCTCTCCTTCAAGATCCTGCACTACCTTGTCGGTCCATCTACGCTGGACCGGTTCGTCAGCTTCCTGCAGTGCCTTAATAGACTCTGGGGCGGAGGGCTGTTTTATGGACGAGACCTGGGCTCGGGAACATGACATTCCTCTCAGACAGTTAAAGGAGCCCACGGCCTTGTTCGCCCTGGATGGTAGTCCTCTCCCCAGGATTCAGCGTGAGACGCTACCTTTAACCCTCACTGTTTCTGGTAATCATAGTGAAACCATTTCTTTTTTAATTTTTCGTTCACCTTTTACACCTGTTGTTTTGGGCCATCCCTGGCTAGTTTGTCATAATCCTTCCATTAATTGGTCTAGTAATTCTATCCTCTCCTGGAACGTCTCTTGTCATGTGAAATGTTTAATGTCTGCTATCCCTCCTGTTTCCTCTGTCTCTTCTTCACAGGAGGAGCCTGGTGATTTGACAGGGGTGCCGGAGGAATATCACGATCTGCGCACGGTGTTCAGTCGGTCCAGGGCCACCTCTCTTCCTCCACACCGGTCGTATGATTGTAGTATTGATCTCCTTCCGGGAACCACCCCCCCCCCCGGGGTAGACTATACTCTCTGTCGGCTCCCGAACGTAAGGCTCTCGAAGATTATTTGTCTGTAGCTCTTGACGCCGGTACCATAGTCCCCTCCTCCTCTCCCGCCGGAGCGGGGTTTTTTTTTGTCAAGAAGAAGGACGGGTCTCTGCGCCCCTGCATAGATTATCGAGGGCTGAATGACATAACAGTGAAGAATCGTTATCCGCTTCCTCTTATGTCTTCAGCCTTCGAGATCCTGCAGGGAGCCAGGTTTTTCACTAAGTTGGACCTTCGTAACGCTTACCATCTCGTGCGCATCAGGGAGGGGGACGAGTGGAAGACTGCGTTTAACACTCCGTTAGGGCACTTTGAATACCGGGTTCTTCCTTTCGGCCTCGCTAACGCTCCAGCTGTCTTTCAGGCATTAGTCAATGATGTCCTGAGAGACATGCTGAACATCTTTGTTTTCGTTTACCTTGACGATATCCTGATTTTTTCACCGTCACTCCAGATTCATGTTCAGCACGTTCGACGTGTCCTCCAGCGCCTTTTAGAGAATTGTCTTTTTGTGAAGGCTGAGAAGTGCACTTTTCATGCCTCCTCCGTCACATTTCTCGGTTCTGTTATTTCCGCTGAAGGCATTAAGATGGATCCCGCTAAGGTCCAAGCTGTCATTGATTGGCCCGTCCCTAAGTCACGCGTCGAGCTGCAGCGCTTTCTCGGCTTCGCGAACTTCTATCGTCGTTTCATCCGTAATTTCGGTCAGGTGGCAGCTCCTCTCACAGCCCTTACTTCTGTCAAGACGTGCTTTAAGTGGTCCGTTTCCGCCCAGGGAGCTTTTGATCTCCTCAAGAATCGTTTTACATCCGCTCCTATCCTTGTTACACCTGACGTCTCTAGACAGTTCGTTGTCGAGGTTGACGCGTCAGAGGTGGGCGTGGGAGCCATTCTTTCTCAGCGCTCCCTCTCTGACGACAAGGTCCACCCATGCGCGTATTTTTCTCATCGCCTGTCGCCGTCGGAACGTAACTATGATGTGGGTAACCGCGAACTGCTCGCCATCCGGTTAGCCCTAGGCGAATGGCGACAGTGGTTGGAGGGGGCGACCGTTCCTTTTGTCGTTTGGACTGACCATAGGAACCTTGAGTACATCCGTTCTGCCAAACGACTTAATGCGCGTCAGGCGCGTTGGGCGCTGTTTTTCGCTCGTTTCGAGTTCGTGATTTCTTATCGTCCGGGCTCTAAGAACACCAAGCCTGATGCTTTGTCTCGTCTCTTCAGTTCTTCAGTAGCCTCCACTGACCCCGAGGGGATTCTCCCTGAGGGGCGTGTTGTCGGGTTGACTGTCTGTGGAATTGAGAGGCAGGTAAAACAAGCGCTCACTCACACTCCGTCGCCGCGCGCTTGTCCTAGGAACCTTCTTTTCGTTCCCGTTCCTACTCGTCTGGCCGTTCTTCAGTGGGCTCACTCTGCCAAGTTAGCCGGCCACCCTGGCGTTCGGGGTACGCTTGCTTCCATTCGCCAGCGTTTTTGGTGGCCCAATCGGGAGCATGACACGCGTCGTTTCGTGGCTGCTTGTTCGGTCTGCGCGCAGACTAAGTCCGGTAACTCTCCTCCTGCCGGCCGTCTCAGGCCGCTTCCTATTCCCTCTCGACCGTGGTCTCACATCGCCTTAGATTTTGTCACCGGACTGCCTTCGTCAGCGGGGAAGACTGTTATTCTTACGGTTGTCGATAGGTTCTCTAAGGCGGCTCATTTCATTCCCCTTGCTAAGCTTCCTTCTGCTAAAGAGACGGCACAAATCATCATCGAGAATGTTTTCAGAATTCATGGCCTTCCGTCAGACGTCGTTTCGGACAGAGGTCCGCAATTCACGTCTCAATTTTGGAGGGAGTTTTGCCGTTTGATTGGGGCTTCCGTCAGTCTCTCTTCCGGCTTTCACCCCCAGTCTAACGGTCAAGCAGAACGGGCCAATCAGACTATTGGTCGCATCTTACGCAGTCTTTCTTTTCGTAACCCTGCGTCTTGGTCAGAACAGCTCCCCTGGGCAGAATACGCCCACAACTCGCTTCCTTCGTCTGCGACCGGGCTATCTCCTTTTCAGAGTAGCCTCGGGTACCAGCCTCCGCTGTTCTCATCTCAGTTCGCCGAGTCCAGCGTCCCCTCCGCTCAGGTTTTTGTCCAACGTTGCGAGCGCACCTGGAAGAGGGTCAGGTCTGCACTTTGCCGTTATAGGACGCAGACTGTGAGGGCTGCTAATAAGCGTAGAACTAAGAGTCCTAGATATTGTCGCGGTCAGAGAGTTTGGCTCTCCACTCAGAACCTTCCCCTTAAGACGGCTTCTCGCAAGTTGACCCCGCGGTTCATTGGTCCGTTCCGTATTTCTCGGGTCATTAATCCTGTCGCAGTTCGACTTCTTCTTCCGCGATACCTTCGTCGCGTCCACCCGGTCTTCCATGTCTCCTGCATCAAGCCCGTCCTTCGCGCCCCCGCTCGTCTTCCCCCCCCCCCCCCATCCTTGTCGAGGGCGCACCCATCTACAGGGTCCGTAGAATTTTGGACATGCGTCCTCGGGGCCGTGGTCACCAGTACCTCGTAGATTGGGAGGGGTACGGTCCTGAGGAGAGGAGTTGGGTTCCCTCTCGGGACGTGCTGGACCGTGCGCTGATCGAGGATTTCCTCCGTTGCCGCCAGGTTTCCTCCTCGAGTGCGCCAGGAGGCGCTCGGTGAGTGGGGGGGTACTGTCATGTACTGTCATGTTGTGTCTTGTCTCTGTCCTTTCCCTTCACCCTGTCTCCCTCTGCTGGTCGTTGTTAGGTTACCTTTTCTCCTCCTCTTTCCCCCAGCTGTGCCTTGTCTCCTCCTAACTACCCATTCACCCCGTTTCCCACCTGTTCCCTTTTTCCCTCTGATTAGGTCCCTATATCTCTCTCTGTTTTTGTTCCTGTCCTTGTCGGATTCTTGTTTGTTGTGTTTCATGCCTGAACCAGACTGTCGTCATGTTTGCTGTAACCTTGTCTTGTCCTGTCGGAATCTGCCGGTCCGTCTGAGCCTACCTATGTTTGGTAATTAAAGAAGCTCTGTCTAAGTTAATTCGCTTTTGGGTCCTCATTCACGCACCGTAACATTAGTACCTCTGCTTGAGTACTCGGTTACTTGTAAGCTGGTTATTAAATGTTTTTAGTTGTGAAATTGAAATATTCTACTGAAAGAAAATGTACTGTTACCAATCGTTCTTCCTCTTATCTCAACCAAATATCTTGGCATATAGGATTGGAATTTAAATAATATCCTTTGGAGATTTTGTGCTGTCAAATTTTGTGCTGTTATGGTTCTGTCTCCCTATCTATCCACAAAAGCTACAAGCTACGCTTGGATCATCAGACAAGATCTCTCACCAGGATCTGAGCACCATGATCATTTACTATTGTGACTTTACCACACTCTTCACAGTTTACTATCCCTCTTATGGTCATTTAGTGCACTCATGTGGTTATAACTACCACTACCATTATCAATCATCAAAGTAACTGAACTGAAAGGCCGTTTTGAAACGCACATGATTTATGGAAATAAACAGCACAATTATAAAACAGTGCATCAACTCGTAATTTCATAACAAAATTACAATTTTATAACAGATCACAATATCCAGCAATTGTCAAAGAGTCCAGCCAACCTAGTCATAGACTGTTCTCTCTGCTACTGCAAGTCTAGGTCCAAAAGGCTCCTTAACAGCTTCTAACCCCAAGCCATAAGACTGCTGAACAGTTAATCGAATGGCTACCCGGACTATTTCAGGTCTTTCTTGGAAAATAGATTTTATCTCAATGAGAAAAACCTGTATAAATAAAGGTTACATAAAAATTATTATAATTTTTTTTGCATTGACCCCCTTTTTTTAAGCTGCTGCTACTCACTGTTTATTATCAATGCATAGTCACTTTACCCCTACCATATGCATATTACCTCAATTACCCCGACTAAACTGTACCCCCGCACATTGACTCGGTACCGGTACCCCCTGTAATATAGCCTCATTATTATTGTTTTTACTTTAGTTTATTTAGTATATATTTTCTTAACTGTTATTTTTTCTTAAAACTGCATTGTTGGTTAAGGGCTTGTAAGTAAGCATTTTCAGGGTAAGGTTGTATTTGGCGCATGTGACAAATGCAATTTGGTTTGATTTAATTATATATTTGGGCACAATTTAACACTTTAGTAGCTTCCTCCTTTGAAAAAGCATTTCAAAGTTGTATTTTAATCACGTCTCTTTCACATGTGGTTGGATCAGAATCACCATTATAATCACTGGCCGGTACGGAGAATTAAGTAAAACCACATGTCCAAATCTCTGTGTCCATCCATGGCTAATTTAGGAAAAGGCCAACTTTATCTAGCTCACGATAGATAGCCTACACATATAGAGGGGCGCTATTTCGCTCGCTCGGATGCTTTCTCTGGGGGAGATACTTTTTAAATATGGTATATGTGGACACCCTTTCAAATGAGTGGATTCGGCTATTTCAGCCACACTCGTTGCTGACAGGTTTATAAAATCGAGCACACCACCATCCAATCTCCGTAGACAAACATTGGCAGTAGAATGGCCCTACTGAAAAGCTCAGCGACTTTCAACGTGGCACCATCATAGGATGCCACCTTTCCAACAAGTCACTTCATCAAATATCTGCCCTGCCAAGTCCAAACGTAAGTGCTGTTATTGAGAAGTGGAAACGTCTAGGAGCAACAACGGCCCCGAAGTAATATGCCACACAAGCTCACAGAACGGGATCGCCGAGTGCTGAAAAAAAATTGTCTGTCCTCGGTTGCAACACAACTGAGTTCCATACTGCTTCTGGAAGCAACATCAGCACAAGAACTGTTCGTCGGGAGCTTCATGAAATGTGTTTCCTTGGCCTAAAAGCCTAAGATCACCATGTGCAATGCCAAGCGTCAGCTGGAGGGGTGTACAGCTCGCCGCCATTTGACTCTAAAGCAGTGGAAACGCATTAATCTGGCTGTCCGACGGATGAATCTGGATTTGACAGATGCCAGCAGAACGCTACCTGCCCCCAAAGCATAGTGCCAACTGTAAAGTTTGGTGGATGAGGAATAATGGTCCGGGGTTGTTTATCATGGTTCAGGCTAGGCCCCTTAGTTCCAGTGAAGGGAAATCTTAATGATACAGCATACAATGACATTCTAGATGATAATGTGCTTCCAACTTTGAGGCAACTGTTTGGGGAAGAAACTTTTATTTTTCAGCATGACAATGCCCCCGTGTACAAAGTGAGGTCCATACAGAAATGGTTTGTCGAGATTGGTGTGGAAGAACTTGACTGGCCTGCACAGAGCCCTAACCTCGAACCCCATCGCACACCTTTGGGATGAATTGGAACACCGACTGCGAGCCAGGCCCAATTTCCCAACATCAGTGCCCGACTTCACTAATGTTCTTGCGGCTGAATGGAAGCAAGTCCCCGCAGCAATGTTCAAACATCTAGCGGAAAGCCTTACCGGAAGAGTGGAGGCTGTTATAGCAGCAAAGGGGTTATGGGATGTTCGCGAGCAGGTGTCCACATACTTTGGTCATGTAGTGTACATTCAGCCTCTTTTGAATTTAAGGACTATTATGAAATACAGAGAGACAAAAGATATATTATTTTAATGTGTTTTTTACCCTTTTTTTATTGGTCAATTTTTTAGGGAAGCTCAGCTTCCCTTGGCATCCATGAATACAACGCCACTGCTCCAGAGAGGAAGTTCCAGAGAGAAAGTTGGCTTCGGTTACCTTCTCTTTGAGGGTTCCGATATAGCCCAGATAGAGCCTGGTGATTTCACAGATGGTAAGCAGAACCACCCCAGTCACAAGGAGAGCTTGGTAGTAACCAGGCAGGTAATACAACTGTGACAAGAAAGACTAATAACGCATTATTGATTTGGGTATGCTATAAATACTAAACAAAGCATTGTGGAACCTTGGGGCGACCTCTGTGAAGTCATACGAAGAACCCGTCTTCTGATTCAACATGACAACAGCTGAGACCTACCAGCATGGGAACTGGAATATGTTGAAGTAGAGGAGCATCTGAAGGGGAAGGTGGGACACCAACTCATTGATTAGAATATAGAAACAAAGCGATAGATTGACCATAAATCAATGTATATTTGAAGTATATGAATTTGAAGTATATAAATACTTTCCTGAATATCCAAACACTCTCCAAAAGGATGTGAAATATTTTCATAAAATACCTCTTCAAATACATTTCAGAGTAACAAATATATTGAATACATAGGCTATTTGAAACGGGCATCATATAGTATTCTGCCTATTCTTGGAATCAGGCCTAGCTGTTTTGTCATCTTGCTCCCTGTTGTAGTCACTGCTAAAGTCCCCAGTCCTGTTGTTGGTGAACACAGACCCACTGACGGAAGCCAGGACCATATGCAGGTTCTTGGGTGTGGGGGAGTAGAACACAGGCATGGTGGCTGCCCAATAAAACCATGCCTGCTATCAGTTTGTTTGTGTGGGTGAAGGCAACAACAGTGTGTTTGTAATGGTGTGTGTGTGATTGAGGGCTGTAGGGATTCGTTAGTTAACCAGACAGCAGTGTCTGCTGATTAGATTTTCAGAGTGGAGAGAGGAGAGATGACAGGGGGATTAGTGCCCTAGACAGACATAGCTGCGTGGTGGCTGTGGCTCTGCACTCAGTACCTTGTTAGGGTTTTAATACATGGGAATAGAAGGTTTCATGTCAACCAAGTTTTGAAACGTCAAATTGAACATTCCTTGTGAAAAAAACAACAATAGATAAAACCCATCAATAGGGACAATTTTCCCAGCCAGATCATTTGGTTCCGTGGAAGTTGTAGGAACATATGTTTTTGGTTTCATATTGATTGTGAGAACGAAGCCATATGTTCCTGACTGGTAAAACGTAACATTTTTTTAATGTTCTGAGAACAGAAGTGAAAAGTACATTTTTAGGTTGCAGAGGGGTTCTGAGAATATTTTAGTCTGGTTGCTTGAAAGTTTTCCTGGGGGGTTTTATTAATGCCCTGAGAACGGAAATGATTGCTACTTTCGATTTAAAAAAATAACTTCCTTAAAACATTCACTGAATGTTTCAATAAAACACCATCTTATTTTAGGTTAACTCTTTAACTACAATCACAGATAGGACACATGGAAAGTCATTTATTATTTATTGTGACACAGCATCAGTGAGATTTGAACCTATAATCTTCTGTTCTCTATTGCTGGAATTATTCCACAGCGCCACCAGGATGGCGCTAAAATGTTATTTTTTTTACACATACAAGGCTGTTCATTTTAGTCTATTCAAACAGACCCAATTTCAAAGAAAACAAGCACTCATTAAGATCAGGTATGCCCAATAAGTGGCCGCGGCCAACACACCTGAACACACTTTCCAAATTCAGGATAGAGTTTTGTTGATTATGAGAACCGAATGGATATGTTTTTATTAAGATTCTTAGAATCTTAGAATGTTCTGTGTTTTTTTATGGAAAGTGTTCTTAACGTTATCGGAACAATTTGAGAACATTACTTTAAATTGAACAATGAGAAAACCTGTAGGGCCTCCCGAGTGGCGCAGCGGTCTAAGGCACTGCAGTGCTTGAGGTGTCATGAGAAAGCGGGATAAGCACTGCGGTGGTTGGCTATCATGAGATAGCGGTATACATTATTTTTTCTTTATCTGTAGGACAGATTATGCTGAAATTCCCACAGAAGAACATTGTTTCTTAGCATTCTTGGAACAATTTGAGAACATGACTTTATATAGAACCATGAGAAAACCTGTATGGTACATTATGCTAAAGTACTGAAATTCCCACAGAAGAACGTTGTTTCTTAGCGTTCTTGGAACAATTTGAGGACATTACTTTACATAGAACCATGAGGAAACATGTAGGAAACGTATTGCTCAAGTACGGAAATTCCCACAGAAGAGCGTTGTTTCTTAGCGTTCTAGATCCATGAGTAAACATTCCCAATGTGAACTTTCAGGAAATGTTTTGTTAAAGTAATAAAATACCAAGAAATACATTTTTTTTGTGGAGTTCCTTAAATGTGCTGAGAATGTTCCAAAGCCAAGCAGCTATCCTGCACCATTCCCAGAAAGGTTGTATGCAAAATAACCGTAGGACATCTTATGGCAGGTTCTCTTTTAAATCAACATCACACATATTTGCTACACTAACTAATATCAATCGTTACCTGTTGAAACTTTGCTCTGTGACTTTAATGAGATGCAGATAAATCATGTTTTGATGAAAGATAGACAGTGTGGTAAGCATGTCATTAGGAATTAGAATACTAGATGGACATGAACCTTCTTATGATGGTATAAAGGCCAGCCGTTTAGGTCAGGGAGTTGGTCGACCATGGTTTGCATGTGCTGTGATAAGATAATGTGTAAAATAATGAATTTGAAGAATTTAGCTGCACTGTATGTTTGTTAGCTAGTTTGCCTGCCAGTTTAAGAGGAATGGTTCCATTTATTTTTCAAATGAACTGCCATTACTCTAATATTCCATTAAAACAACGCAGCAATAAACTGGCAGAAATCAGTTGGACTTGCAACAATTACTGATATTGTGTCATATAATAGCACTCATAGCTATCCAAGAAAACAACAATGGAGACATTTATGGTCTGCTTACATCTATTCTAGATGCTATTTAGACAGAAAATTGGTCAACAACCCATATCAACTGTATATATAATTATATGACAATATTTTAGGTTGACAATAATTCCACTACACAATTTCTGATATTTCACACACCTTACTTTTACTTACCTGCATAAATCAAATCTGGATTATGTCAATTCTGCCATTCACGCCAATTAGACGGGTTTGGATTTCTCCCTGGCCAATCTGGCTGCCATGTTCACCCCATTCTAACGTCAAGGGTTTATTACATAGTCATTTAATAGGATCTCTATAAAATGGTAGTAAGCCACAAAAAGTCAGTAAGAGAAACATTTGACGTAACTTGTGAAAACTTTTATTGACAAATTCATGATTCAATTCATGTTTAAATTACAGTGAGACGGTGTGGTAGGGCTCTGCTTTGCTCAACTGCACAGAGTCTGTCGTCCTCAGACTGAGGCCTGGATTATGTTGTGGCCTTGGGGCCTCACTCGTCATGTGTGACAGGGTGCAACGACAGAGTATGGCCACAAGATGTCCCTGTGCTTACAGCTCATCTCTGGGGGCACGCAGGGGAAAGTACTGAAACTGCTCCAGTACCTCCTCTCTCTTCTGAGATCTATTGTAGAAACCCAGCAACACCAGCAGACTGCTGATCTCATCCACCTTCATGTACTTTACAGGGACAATCTGATACAACACACACGCAAAATGTTTACATTCAGTACAGGCGGGGAAACCATAATGCAAGATTGAACTGGTTCAGAAAATATACAGCATCACTGTCATGCCTCTTTCTCTTTAACTGTTTCAAATCACACCTATATGTTCCTATTTTTTATTGTGTAATGTCTTCTTGCATAACTATTGCAAGAAGACATTACACAATAAAAAATAGGAACATATAGGTGTGATTTGAAACAGTTAAAGAGAAAGAGGCATGACAGTTTCTAATCTTGTCATGCTTGAGTCAAGGTCAGAAAATATATGTTATTTACCCAACCATTTAGCTGATAATCTTTGCCTGACCTTTAGACGATATTGTAGCGATCTTAAAACAACACCCATCAAGAGGTTCTGACTTCTTAGCGTAAGAGTTAAGGTGTTGGCTATACAAAAGCTGACCCTGGGTTTGAGGCCTTGTCAGGCCTACCCCCACAACCACTACATTGGTGTCAGAAGTGGGATGAGGCCTTTGGAGAGGCATTTACATGTAAGGTACTTGGTATAGAGAAGTGTGGGGACAAGTTCTCCCAAAGGAAGGAGCTAATGTAATGACCTTAACCCAACACTCAGTGACTTTGTTGAATGGTTTGTCGCTCTTGGCATAATGGTGAAAGTGTTGGCTTGTTAGTCACTGGACCTACTGTAGGTTCAAATCCCAGTCAGAGTTACCCTCTGAATTTTCAATGGGAATCATATCTTACCTGAACAACCTCATCCTTATCATTGTAGAAGATCAGAAATGGATTCTTCTCCTCCCCTGTATCATATTCCAGATTGTGACTTCAACTGAAAGGAGGCTCAAGGAACATATGTAGGGCTGGTTTCCTGAGCCCAGATTATTCCTAGTCCTGGACAAAAAAAAATCTATTTCAGTGAAGATTCTCCATTAAGCATGATTTTTTGTTATTGTCCAGGACTAGGTTCACTCTCTGCCTGTAGGATACGGGAACACCAACAAATTCAAGAACAATCTACTTGAAGTGAGATCAAACATAATTGAACATACAACACATGATGGATTTGAATGTAGTTGGACCCACATAAAACTGGGTTGTTGCTAACACACATTTTCTTGTTTATCTGGAAGGTCATGAGAAACTACAAAAGGCTTTGGGTGGGTCAAGTTTTGAAAAAAATTACATGAGGTACGATGTAACCATATGAGGCAATGCGATCTCCTAAGATATCATTAGAAAGTGACATAGCAACCATAATACAATTATAATCTAGCCTCATAAATCTATTGAAGATCTACACAGAAACCAATAGAAGGATACTACAATGCCCATCGCTCCATGAGAAACATATAGAGCTCAGGCATCTTCTTGATGGCTCATCCAACCACACTTGGACCATATGGGAAAAATGAACAGACAATGAGTATTTTTCATTCACAACCACCATGTCTAATCTGTTATCTCAGTTAGGTCAAAGATACTGAAGCCTTCATGTATCAACAATAAATGTGTCTTCCTCCTAAGTAGAAAGTGTAACAAAGGTATGTTCAGAGTAGAGAAGTAAATTCATTTCACTAATTTAATCACCACATCGTTCACATTTAACTTACCTTAAGTATGCCCTTGGCTATTACAAGTCTCTCTTCAACGGCTAAATCTGTGACATTTTCTTCTGCCGTCCTTCTTGGAGCAGAAAAGGTCAGCATGAGCAACAAAACGGCCCACATGTTTGAGCCTAAACCTTGCTTCTTGAGTCTTCAATGGAGTTATTCAACAACTGACACAGTAAACTACCTTTCGGGTGACCATGGACACATGTGCTCAGGTTGGACTGAACCAGGTGGCAGGGCCAAGGGGGGAAGAGGGTCCATTAGGAAAATGAGTCATCTTTTTAGTTTGGGTTTTCTTTTGGTTTATTCTCAATGACAGACATTATGGGAAATGGTCACCAGATGGGCATAATACTTGTTCCACTTGAAATGGCTTGAAAATAAATATAGATGTTAATGAACACTTTCTATCAGGATTGGTACCCCTGACGCCGTAAAATATCCCCTGTCTCTGTAGCAACCCTCGAGGACACCTGCATCTGTATCTCTTTTTCCCAGATCATGGTGCTAGTGAAAACCTACCTCATGGCACACTGCAGTGCATTTTCTTGAACTTGTTAAGCCTGCATGTATGACGGTAAAATACCTGCTAAACTCTGTGCTGCAGAGAATAGTGAAACATAGTAAAAACACTTTAGAATGTGACACTTTAGAACGTTTCTCTATTTCCCCACAGATGGAGCTACAGTATAACAACAGTATCTCAGGTTGAAATAAATGGTTACATTGAATAAGCATGCCTTTAATGCTAGAAGTTCCCTTGAAATGAATGCAGTCAAATCACATGACACAACAATACAGTAGATGACAAAAAAAGTATTCTGTTGTTCCATTCCATAGTAAAAAACCTTTGCTTTTCCTTTGTCAATGAAACAGAGGCATGACATGTACACTAGAGGGCGACAACAACTGACTATTATTTCCTGGCAGATTGGCGGGTAAAAATGTAGCCTACTTCCAAATTCTAGCCACAGACAATTATGTTTCCAAGAAAAATAAACCCTTCTGGATTGGAATGCTAAAGCAAAACCATCTCTCACTATAATTCCCAGGCTAGAGCTTAGAACTTGATGTTCAACCCTTAACATTCAGCAGTTCGATGTGTGCAAGCCATGATGTGTCAAATGGTGGAGCAGTCCTCATTTTAACAGAGTTTCCTCCCCTTGGCTGTAGCTGTAAATCCACAGCCCAAATTAAAAAAGAACAAGCCCCCTCCGACACGGAAAATAGTTATAGTTTTACTTTAATTTATCTTTATTTGTGTTATAAACCCAGCCATGTTTCTCACAATGTACGTTTGCTGGCCAAGATTGAGCAGCAGAACAATCCAAATACAATTAATTTTAAACAGCAGGAGAAGGAAAGAGAGAGAAAGGAGAAGATGGGGGTTGGGTATTCTTGGCATGCCTCTGTGAGAGTACTGTACATGTGTGGATGCATACCATATGTTTTCTCCCTGTATGTGTGTGTAGGCCTCCTTCTATGTTGGAGAGTATGTCAGAACGAGAGGTTACAACCATCCATCTGCTGACAATGAGAGGGACTAATGATGGTGTAGAGCTGTAGTGAGATAGGTCACATGGTGAACACTGATTCCTGTGAAAAGACAGGAAAATAAATGCAGTAAAAGGAACTCAGTCATACCCAACATAAATAGCCACATTGTCATGTTCTGACCTTAGTTCCTTTATTATGTCCTTGTTTTAGTTTGGTCAGGGCGTGAGTTGGGGTGGTTAGTCTCTGTTCCTTTTTCTATGATGTGTTTGTGTTTGGCCTGGTATGGTTCTCAATCAGAGGCAGGTGTCGTTCGTTGTCTCTGATTGAGAATCATACTTAGGTAGCCTTTTCCCACCTGTGTTTTGTGGGTGATTATTTCCTGTTTAGTGTTTTTTCATTCATTTTCATTTTTCATTCACCTTACGGGACTCTTACACTTACACTTACCACGCTGCGCTTTGGTCCTCCTCTCCTTCCACCGAAGACTACCGTTACACACATTCATGAACATAAAGGCACACGAACCTCCATGCATCTCATATCTTGTTCCCCAACTCCTTGTAGGATCTGTATGACATCTGGTATACATACATTATAGCAACAGGCCGATTTCCACACAGAATTGTTTTTATTTATTTATTTATTTCACCTTTATTTAACCAGGTAAGCCAGCAATATGGGGATGAGGTAGTTGGATGGGCTATTTACAGACGGGCTATGTACAGGTGCAATGATCTGTAAGCTGCTCTGTTAGCTGATGCTTAAAGTTAGTGAGGGAGATATGAGTCTCCAGCTTTAGTGATTTTTGCAATTTGTTCCAGTCATTGGCAGCAGAGAACTGGAAGGAAAGGCGGCCAATAAAGGAATTGGTTTTGGGGTGACCAGTGAAATAAACCTGCTGGAGCGTATGCTATGGGTGGGTGCTACTATGGTGACCAGTGAGCTGAGATAAGGCAGGGCTTTACTTAGCAAAGACTTATAGATGGCCTGGAGCCAGTGGGTTTGGCAACAAATATGAAGCGAGGGCCAGCCAACGAGAGCATATAGGTCGCAGTGGTGGGTAGTATATGGGTCTTTGGTGACGAAATGGATGGCACTGTGATAGACTGCATCCAATTTGCTGAGTAGAGTGTTGGAGGCTATTTTGTAAATGACATCGCCGAAGTCAAGGATCGGTAGGATAGTCAGTTTTACGAGGGTATTGTTGGCAGCATGAGTGAAGGATGAAGGATGCTTTCTAGGAAGCTGATTCTAGGAAGCTGATTCTAGATTTAATTTTGGATTTAGATGTTTAATATGAGTCTGGAAGGAGAGTTTACAGTCTAAATAGACACCTATTGTCATGTCCTGGTCTTAGTATTTTGTGTTTTCTTTATTAATTTGGTCAGGCCAGGGTGTGACATGGGTTTTGTGTGTGGTGTGTTTTGTCTTGGGGTTTTTGTTAGGTATTGGGTTTGTATCATAGTAGAGGTTTCTAGCATAGTCTATGGCTGTCTGGAGTGGTTCTCAATCAGAGGCAGGTGTTTATCGTTGTCTCTGATTGGGAACCATATTTAGGCAGCCATATTCTTTGAGTGTTTCGTGGGTGATTGTTCCTGTCTTTGTGTTTGTTGTCACCAGATAGGCTGTTTAGGTTTTCTCACATTTATTGTTTTGTTAGTTTATTCATGTATAGTTTTCTTAATTAAAAAACATGAATAACAACCACGCTGCATTTTGGTCCGCCTCTACTTCACCTAAAGAAAACCGTAACACCTAGGTATTTGTAGTTGTTCACATATTTTAAGTCAGAACCGTCCAGAATAGTGATGCTAGGCGGGGGGCAGGTGCGGGCAGCAATCGGTTGAAGAGCATGCATTTAGTTTTACTTGCATTTAAGAGCAGTTGGAGGCCACGGAAGGAGAGTTGTATGGCATTGAAGCTCGTCTGGAGGTTAGTTAACACCGTGTCAAAAGAGGGGCAAGAAGTATACAAAATTGTGTCGTCTGCATAGAGGTGGATCAGAGAATCACTAGCCGCAAGAGCAACACCATTGATGTCTACAGAGAAAATAGTTGGCCCAAGAATTGAACCCTGTGGCACCCCCATAGAGACAGCCAGAGGTCCAGAAAACAGGCCCTCCGATTTGACACACTGAATTCTATCTGAGAAGTAGTTGGTGAACAAGGCGAGGCAGTCATTTGAGAAACCAAGGTTGTTGAGTCTGCCGATAAGAATGCGGTGACTGACAGAGTCGAAAGCCTTGGCCAGATCGATGAATAGGGCTGCACAGTATTGTCTTTTGTCGATGGCGGTTATAATATAATTTAGGACCTTGAGCATGGCTGAGGTGCACCCATGACCAGCTCGGAAACCAGATTGCATAGCGGGGAAGGTACGGTGGGATTCGAAATGGTCGGTGATCTGTTTCTTTACTTGGCTTTCGAAGATCTTAGAAAGGCAGGATAGGATAGATCTGTAACAGTTTGGGTCTACAGCTTTCCAATCTTTAGGGATCTCTTACGATACAAAAGAGAGGTTCAACAGGCTGGTAATAGGGGTTGTAAGAATTGCGACGGATCATTTTAGAAAGAGAGGGTTCAGATTGTCTAGTCCAGCTGATTTGTAGGGGTCCAGATTTTGCAACTCTTTCAGAACATCAGCTATCTGGATTTGGCTGAAGGAGAAATGGGGGAGGCTTAGGAGTTGCTGTGGGGGGTGCAGAGCTGTTGACCGGGTAGGGGTAGCCAGGTGGAAAGCATGGCCAGCCGTAGAAAAATGCTTATTGAAATTCTCGATTATCGTAGATTTATCGGTGGTGACAGTATTTCCTAGCCTCAGTGCATTGGGCAGTTGGGAGGAGGTGCTCTTATTCTCCATGGACTTTACAGTGTCCGAGAACGTTTCGGAGTTTGTGCTACAGGATGCACATTTCTGTTAGCATTTGCTTTCCTAACTGCCTATGTATATTGGTTCCTAACTTCCCTGAAAAGTTGCATATCGCGGGGGCTGTTCGATGCTAATGCAGTATGCCACAGGATGTTTTTGTGCTGGTCAAGGGCAGTCAGGTCTGGAGTGAACCATATCTGTTCCTGGTTCTATTATTTTTGAATGGTGCATGCTTATTTAAGATGGTGAGGAAAGCACTTTTAAAGAAAGATCTGCTCGCTGAAGTGTTTTAGGGAGTATTTGACTGTGATGAGGGGTGGTCGTTTGACCGCGGACCCATTACGGACGCAGGCAATGAGGCAGTGATCGCTGAGATCCTGGATGAAGACAGCAGAGGTGTATTTAGAGGGCAGGTTTCCACACAGAATCTGGAGCAAGATCAAACATCCATCTAAAAAAGCTCTTCCCTCTTTCCTATCATGTCCATCGTGAGTGTACTAGACTCCCAGCACGCCATCCCGAACATGCATAATGAGGGGAACCAATCGGAAGCCCCTCTCTCTTCCCCAACTGATCTGCAGGCCCCTGTCTGTGTGTGTGTGTCTATCCGTCTCCTGTCTCTTAGTTTCCTCACACTCAGCAGTCGTCAGGGCTTGTTATAGAGACATACACTTCCTCTATCCTCTCTCTCCACTAATGTGGTGCTGCGGCGGGAAGCTTCACTAACAGTAACAGGGGTCTGGCTGTGTGTTTGATCCTGTCTGGGCCCTCAGGGCTGCAGAGGGAATTAAGGCCTTCCTCCCTGACTTTCTCTGTCTGCTGGAAACACTGCTGCCTGTAAAATAGGGTTGGTAACTGTAGGCATGGTAACAGGGTTGCACACTAGAGTTGCATATAAAATCATTTGGGGGCCCAGAGTTATTCCAGGTCAAGTAACATGGTCAGGGCAAACCACTGGCCCTACTTATGCTCAGGTCTAAGAACCAAAACAGCCTATACCCTCTGCTGACACATAATACATGTACATCTAATATAGGGATGATAAATTGGTGCTGAAATATGTCAATTTTGAGCATTTGGCAATGTGGCACGAACCGGAGGATAGACATCCTGCAATAATGATAATATTCCAGCTTTAAATCTTTGTTTTCAATTCAGCCATGTGCTAGACTGCACACAACCCCATAGAATCTAGTCACTAATCTCCACACCTAAAGAAAAGCTTTATGACCCTCAATGGAGAAAACAGTTGTTTTTTCTATTGTGGTGGTGTGAGGTGAGGGGTCTCAGTGTTTACATATTTAGATTTGAGAATAACTAGCGAGTTAGGGAGGAGGCGTGAGTTGACATCATGCCGGATGTGGGAGTTTTGCAATGATCGATGTCCAGCCGCTGACCACATCAGAGAGGCTACGGGGCAAACAGACTACCACTGCTGCTCCCCTCTCTAATCTCAGCCTGCTAATGGAAAACACATGGCCACAGTGTGTGTGTGTGGCTAGGAGGGGGTAATGGCTTCAGTGTGAGCCTGACACACACACACACACACAAAGCAGTGACGCGCACTCCCTGTGTTCCATTTAGCGTTAGAGAGTCAGACGGCCATTATCAACCCCTGGAGTCTCAGGCAGAAAGCTGGGTGGGCAGAACGGAAAGCCGTATCATCTCAGCAAATTAAGCCAGGATAAAGAGGGTGTGAATAACCATGACTTGGCTGGAAAAAGGAGAGAGCAAGACAGCGATAAGGCAAGCTATTTAGGCAAGGGGGAAAGTTAGGCAAGGGGGAAAGTTAGGCAAGGGGGAAAGCCAGAGAGGGAAAAGTCCATGGTGGCAACATACGTTTTAGTAATTCTTGGCACAGAAAATAGTCAAAAGAATGCCTGCATCTCATACAATGTACTCAATGTGTGCAACCGCTTGAGGCTTGAGTGTATTTATCAGTATGCTTTTGATTACATTGACTGTAGGACCATTGGTTCAGTGCATAAAAATATACGCTCCGTTGCTCTGAATCATTTCCCTCTCCAGCTCTTGGATAGAACAGAGCTGAATCTTGTGACCATTTTCCATCCCAATCTCTGGAGCATAGTGAGGTTCTCTACTCCAGGTTGGAGAGGAAGTTAAAAAGCTCTGGGTCTGACTCTGGAATATGTGAAAACCTGGAGACACACTGCCTCCTCTCTATAGATTGTGGATGGGGGTGTGGAAAGAGAGAGGGAAAGATGGAAAGAAAGAGAGGGAGACAGTGAGAGACAGAGAGAAAAGGAAGAGAGAAAGAGAGAGGGGAAGGGAAGGAGAGAGAGAACATTTGACTGACCTGTTTTCTATTAGAACCAGAGCTCCTTAATACACTCAGCAGAATTATGCTGACAAAGGGGGAAAAAATAGTTTAGGCTATTTAAAGTCCCAGACAACTGTTTGCGTACCCCTCTCTTTCCACCAGAAAACAATCTGGATGGAGAGGGATTGTAGATGGATTCCCAATTTATTCCCATTCATCAGTAATGTTTACGACAAGACAAGATGATAACTAATGAATCATACAACTATAATTACTAGCTAAGTGTCTGCATTACAGAAGACATGTGGTTGAATGCTAATAAGGTCATTGTCCGCAAGGAAATATGATTAGCATAATACAAAAATACTCATAGAAATCTGTCAGTTTAAGCTAGAGATGTCTGTTTTTCTTTGCACTGGATGCATCTCAATTTACCGCATCCGCCTATGTAACCGCATCCGTGGTGAAAGGTGATAGAGCGATGTTTGCCAGACCATGAGACGAAACTCTGTAGCATCCAAACGGTTTGGACTACAAACTATTATGACCCTTCTATGGAAAAAGACTCACAGATACGATGGTGTTCACCGTTTTGCTCTACGACCCCCACAAGTGTCTTAGGATTCGTCTGAGGTCGGTACAGCGGATCTGCCAACTTCTGTCTGTAGCGTATGAAACAGTTTGTGCTACACACTAATACACACAAATTACCCCTCTGTGTTTTGCTCTAGGAGGCCCACAGGCCTCACAAGACTCATCTGAAAGTCCATCGGTACCAGTTGAAGAAATGTATGGAAGCAGATATGGAGACAGTTTAGTAACAAAACTAAGGGGTTAAATACATAAATAAATAACCAATGTTTCCTGATCTTTCTTATATCGCTCAGATATAGGATAGACACTTCAGAACAATCCTCCTTTAGATTTAATGAAGGGACTATCTGTTGTCCCATGTAGTGAATCTGTTATTCTATGCATTTGTGTCACAGATCCCTCTGGAACTTTCATTACGCACACCTGTCCCCTATTCCCACTGATTAGTACTTGATTAAGTGTGCCCTTTGGTTTCCTTTGGGCTGTCAATTATTGTTCCAATGTCCGTTGGTGCCTGTGAGTACCTGTGCTGTGTGTTTTGGGCTTTCGTGCCCTTGTGGATTGTGCAGATGATTACGGGTCTCGTTAATCATTGTGCGCGTATTTATTCAAGGTACTTTTTTTTCTTTACTTTTCAACCCTTTTTTTTTGTATGTGTTTACGCCGTAATTTGGGCTGAATTAAAAACCCTATTACGCATTCCTGTGCCTGTCTCCCGAATCATTCATACCAACGTGACAATTTTTATGGTCTAATAGCAGTGAGGCTAAATAAAATGTGTCATCAAATAATATATATATATTTATTTTTGATACTTCAAGGGGTCTTCAAAGTCCAAATCAAATAGCAAAGTGATCCTTGTTATGACCTTCTTAAAACAATTCCATATAGCTTAGTAGTACCCCCCCCCCCCCCCCCCCCCCCCCCCCCCTCCCCCAGCTTAGACAGGGCTTCAACTCTTATGGGTCAATACTGTGCTGAGATAAATGTTTCATTGCAAATCAAAACTTTGTTAGCCTACCTATAAAGGCCTTGTTGTTTTGGTAGAGCAGATCTTTTGATTTAGTTATAATTTGCAGAAAAATGTATTATACTGATGTTTCAATATCTGCTGACACTTCAAACCCACATGTTAAGCATAATTACAGACCCCTTATTCATTTATTACTTACCCATAATCCCTTTTTGTCTTTCTATGACAAATATATCATAATACTGACCTGAACTTTACTAAAGAGAAGTGTTGCCGAATGTCTATTTGAGATGTCATGCAATGTGGTTGTCTTCAAACCAACATAGTATGTCAGAATATCCTATTTGAGTGTGGTGCCATTGTGAGGGAGTTTTGAGTTTTGGGCTATATTATACTATTATAATGACAGTGTTAAATCACAGAGTGAGTAGATGTCACTGGAAATATATAAACATACATGGGATCCCAGCGTTATTTCCTTATGGTGAAACACTGACCTCAGCATGCTGTGGTTAGTGTGTGTGTGTGTGTGTGTGTGTGTGTGTGTGTGTGTGTGTGTGGTTTAGGGCGAGGGAAAATGCCAGCTCCATTTCCAGTAAAAGTCATTTCATAGTTACTGAAGCTCCACATGCTGAGCATTACATTACATTACATTCAATGTGACAAAGCACTAAGATTAAACAATGTCTCTTGCTGTAAGACAATATAATATAATGTTATAGTGTGTTGACATGAACATCAGACAGTAGATAAGATACTTTTGAATGAAATGTGTATAGTTTTAAGTCAGGAATTACTATGAAAACTTATGTTGACTTGAGTGAACCTGTACTTCCCTCTCAATGCTGAAATACTCTGCTTAGTCCAATATATCATTTTACAAGTAGTGCACGTCATCCAGTGAGTCTCGCTCTAATATCCATAATGTATGGGAGAATATAAACACATTTTCTCCATGCATTCTAGCCACAGAAACATTTCTATTTTTTTATCCCATTTTCTTTTCTGCTTTGCATTGCAGAAAATATTTGTATTTTTTCCCTCACTCATACATTTCTTTCTTTCTATTTTATTTTTTTTGCAGCTAGGGCTGAAATGGATGCCAGATGTGGATGCAGTCTGTTCCTGTTACCGTGGTAACGCAGGGTTCTGAAAAGACCTTCTAGGTTCTAGGGCTGTTAGCTTGGCTGACTCACTGTTGCTGTTTCTATAGACCTGGCACACTACACAGCCGTAATATGTGCCAAGATCCAAGTTCTGTTTAGACTGTCAGTCAACTTGTCATTGCACTTCCCACCCACTCTATTCCCCCCTAACAGTTTGACTGTCAAACCTGGAAGTTATCCTGTGTGGTTTGTTTGTTTTTCTAATACTGTAGTTTACAAATTACATGAGAAGCTTTGAGCATCTAACTAACGAGTAAACACATATTTTCATATTTCTCTAACCAAAGTTTCACTTTGGATGGAATCATAACCATCCAACCATCTGTATACAGTACAGGTTTGCATCTCAATTTACAGGTATACTTCAGACCTCAGGCCAAAGGCATTGTTTAAATTCAACTAAAGTTGATATTTGAATTGGCCAAATCACAAGAAAAGAGATATACACTATCTGCAAACTTTCTCTTTGAAAACACTAGTACAAAAACGTTGTGTTTGAAGATTAGATTGCGCCTGTCATTCTCAAAAGACTGATTAAACGCAGATATGCCTTCTCATTCATTCCGGTCTTATAGGGCATGTTGAGGGAGAGCACCGGTGTGACAGATATTGCAATGCTGGGCTGAGAACCTCCACCATCTCTGTAAGTTCCACTCTGACAATAAGTTTGATAGCATTCTTACATTCAATAAGTTATATTACATTCTAACTTTCAGTAAGTTCTATACAATTCTACCCCGCCAGTTCTACAGCCAAACACTGAATACAGTAGTCGAGTGTTCTTTGGGATGTGGTGAATTAGTATTAGGACCTGCCCTAGCCTTTTGGGGGCGCTAGGCAAGATTTAATTGGGGGTACCCCCACCTCACAGGAAAAATATTTTAGTGGCCCCCTCGTGATGGTGGAGACTGGGCTCTAAAGTCCGACCAATTTGGTTGCATATGCAAATAAGTATTTTGCTGTGCGACCAGGAGTTTTTAGGCAATGTTGCCTATGTCACTTATGCCCAGGTTAGTATCACAAACTGAATTTGGCAGTTAGTGGAGGGAGGTCTATTTTAGAAAGGTCTTTACATTAAAAACACAACGTAGAAACGTCATGTGTCAATCAAGACACATTTAACTGCTTTCTATGGGTCTGACTGGGATATGTTTGGCTCAGACCTTCTCTTTGTGGTCACAGTGTGCTCTGAAGCTGCGGTCGACCTCTGTGTCACGTCTTGACTGTGCCCTAGTTTGCAGTCTAGCTGTGCATAGGGTGCGCTTTGTTTAGTCTATGCTACACACACACACACACACACACACACACACACACACACACATACAGTTAAAAAAACATGGAAGTGGAGTACCATGTCAGCAGTGCAGGCACAAGTCAATAACCCGGTCTTCTGGATTCAATTACCCGACCACATGATCCATCCATACACTCCTGCACAGCCTTCTGCCTTGCTCCTGGCTATATACCCTTCTATCCCCCAAAAGAGTACAAATATGCAGCGCATGATGCATTAACTTTGGGGTCCTTAGCACAGAGTTCCCACTGTTTTCCCCCATGAAAGGAGCTCTTGTCTCCCTCAGGAGGAGCCCAGCAGTTGTTCCTCTGGCTCTTCTGCCTCTTTGATGATCAAGTGTGACCGTGAAAAAGTCTCTGTATCCTCTTTGTTTCCAGGAGAGAGGCAGCCAGGAGTCACCGGAAACTGTAAAATATCAATTATTGCTAAGAGGATGGATGGTTTTAGGCTACAGATGGGGGAAGGGAGCTACAGTATATGTCTGGTTCTGAAATCAATACTCTAGGGCCACTGTGTGATGTTTGTGGGATAGTAATGACAATATTTTAGCATGCAAAAGGTTGACTGAGGGATAGGTTCACAGATTAATGTGAGAGGTGAGAATGTCCATATAGCTACATGTATCGCTTTTATTTCAAAGAAGTAAATAAAAAAAATAAAAAAAATTCAACGACAATAAAAAACTGAAAATCAGATCAGACAAACAAACAAAACAGAATGATGAGTTACAAATATACCATATCACTGATAATGTTTCTGCAGCGTTATGAGGCCCTGCTTAAAAATATGTACTGTAGCCTGTGAAAGCAGGCAGAGGCCAGTCAGTCAGATATAAAAAGATGTGTTTTCTGCTTGCTTAAATTGGCACTTTATAATCACACAACTCATATGGTTTTAGTTACACGTACTTAATAACAGTGGTAACACAATAATGCACATCCTGTATAATCCTTTGAAGTTTTGATATTGTATATTTCCTACGGACAAAATGATAGCAATTGGGAAAGTCGATAAGAAAAAGAGAGTTAGGCTATAGATTCCTGTGTAGCTATTAATGCCAGATAAGTTTCACTCTGCTTCATGCAGTTAAGTGTTAAACAAACAACAACATCAACAGGAAAAAGGGAAATGACAAGCCAAGGGCAACTTTACAAAGTACATACTCATACTGTGGCTGCAGAGAGCCTGACACAAAACAATCAAATGTAACATGAAAGCCAGTTCATTGACACACACAAAAATAAGTAGCAAAATAATTCATATAAGCGCAGCTTACAAACATATACAATTATACTGATACAAAAACACCTTCACGTGTCGAAAAAGAACACTGGCAAAGAATAGGCTGGCTGTACCATAACAAAAAAAATAAAATTAAAACATCAAAGGCACCAAAAAATCCATCAAATAGCTCTGAAAACTGTGGAATGTACAGTAAGTCTGAATCCACGGTCTGAACACCACTGCCACTTTTGTACTACTTTATATTATGCAGATTGGTTAATAGTTTTTTGCTTAAGTGTTGTATTTAAATTCCATACTCTTTTCTACGAGCCTCCTCTTGTAATGTAGTAATCCTCATATGTATAAAACCAGTCAAACTTAATGCAGTATGAAATGTTGATTGAACAATACATCCCTTTCGGGGTAAGTGTTACCCTTGAGGCCTCTTTAACCAATTAGCTTTAAATAGCTAGCATTATTCAGCTACTTAGCCACACTGGAATTCAAGTTAAGGAAAAGGCAACCTTCTAATGTAACATGACTAGATTGTCTGTCAGGTAGGTGGATGATTAATATACTGTTAAAGAATGATTGAAGTATCAAAATGTAAGTATAATATTTAATCTGGAATTCAAACATGACTTCAACCTTTATAAACAACATTATGATGTGAAATACCAGATAAGCCAAGGCCTCTCACAGACTGTTTCTAGTGGCCAAAGACCTAGTGGCAATACACCTGTCTCTGTGTGCTTCTTAGAAAACAATGGCTGCAGAAACAATGCACAGAAGCATTTGGTTTAAGGAACATTGCCTACCCACATTTATTAGTGCGTAAGAATCAAGCTGAAAACGATTGAGTGGGAAAGAATCTAAGACTAAGACATTTACACTAGCTGTTCAATAGGCTTGACGAAAGAACATAACAGCCTCTTAGCTTTTTTTAGGTGCTTTTACAGCATATCCAGGTAATATAGTGCGTGCCTTCAGAATACAGGGCTATTGCTCTGTTAGGAGGGGAATGACAACAAGTGCTTCCTTAAAAGTTTGCATTGATTACTCATTTCATTGTCAATAAACTGTGACTGACAAAATTGTGGAACAAATGTACTGTACTTCAGCTAAAACATTAGATTGTGGACAACATAGCAACAAAAAAATATACAAATAACTCAACAATCTCCTTTATGGAGTGTTCCTTATTGAAACTGGCTAATTTAAATCAAACAGACAAATACTGTATTTGTATTCTCAGTACCTTGTTTCAACTTGAGACCTCTCTTTGCATAGATTACATTTCTATTGTTGTATCACATACAATGTTGAGAAAAAACATTTTAAATTACAATTATTGTCGGAAATTCCTATATAAATATAGTGGTGGGCATTGGAGGGATATAGTAGAGATGGAAGAAAATAGAAGATGATTGTTTGCCGCTGTCAGAACTCTTCCACTGCCACAGTTATGTCCGACTTTGAAGTGTAAAACTGATACATTGCAGGTATATGAGTTCAATATAATACAAACACACTCCCACACCAATGAGAAGGACCACAATTTAAACAAAGTTCTATTTACTTTCCACTGGTCCCGGACACACAACACACACACACACACATAATAAATTCCTTTGATGAAAAACCACCAAGTCCTTTTGCATGTCTCCTTTGGAAGAAAAGTAATTAATTCCCCATTGTCATGTGTGTGAGTAACAATAAAAAACCCTGGTCAATAGGTCGGAGTAAAAAATTGTCTATTTGATTATCTGCGGTGGCATAATTGCTGTCTTTGTTGGTGTCTTAGTTTCCAGAGCAGTATCCAATGTCCCTTCCTTGCCTCTCTTTCTGGGAGGCTTTTTGATGGGTGTCTTCTTTGGCGTGACGTTCACTGCTCCACCAACACCCTCTCCCACCCTGGAGCCGTTCAAGTCCTGCTTCTCCGGGCTCTTGGGGTCGACCTCGGGGGTGGCTGGGTCCCTTGTGGGGACCCCCACACCCACCATCTTCTGGAGGCTGGTGGTGGTGGGCAGCAGAGGCTTGTTGGAGCTCTGATGGCCTGGGGTGGCCGGAGTGGTCCGCTTGGCCTTCTGCGGAGGAGTGGGCTTCTCCCGGTCTCCTCGGTCCCGGAAGGCTGGGGTGGGCAGGCCGTTGGTCTTTACCAGGCCGGTGCCCTCATTCCGGTTGATGCTCTGCGTCTTCTCCTTGAGCTGGGCCGCCAGGAGTGTGGCGGCCTCGGAGTTCATGTGTGGGTGGATCACTTTGGGGCTCTTGGGCGGCTCCTTGGGGTTCTCCACAGCGGCTGCCTTCTCGGCCGCCTTCTTGTCAGAGTTGGAGTTGTGGAAGTTACCGATCTTCTTGAGAGCGTTCTGCACCACTCCATTTATGTGCTCCATGTGGTTAATATCCTCCCTGGACCTTCCCAGCCGTTGGGCCTTGTGTTTGCTGGGGGAACCATTGACCTCCGTCCCCTTCCCCTCCTTGTTCCTCTTCTCCTTGGACGTCTCCTTCAGCCTCTGCCTCTCTTCGCTCTTGGCTGAGCTGTCGCTGGAGCTCCTGGTCGTCCTCTCCTTGGGCACTGTCAGCCCCTTACCCCCCTGGTTCAGCTGCTCCACCTGGGGGGGTGTGGTACTCCCGGTGTTCCCATGGATCCATGACACCTTCGGTTTGGTGGAAGGGTCTGGCGGGCGTGGTTTGGTGGTGGTCTTCCATCCCGGGGACGGTGGCTTGCCATTACCTTTGACCTCTATTGTAACTGTGCTGCCACCCCCATCCTCTTCGTCCTTGGAGTTCTTGGAGAGGTGTGCAATGCGAGCATAGAGGGCCCCAATGGCCGACTCAGAGCCACTGGTGGAGCCCTCGCTGTCAGAGGACTTGAGCAGGGTTGCTTCGCTCCCGTCCCCAGCCTGAGGCTTGTTGGTGGTGGTGCTGGTAGCGCTGGTGTCTTTCAGAGAGGTGTACTCCCCTGCATCGTCCTCACTGGGCACAGCTGCTGCGGATGGCTTCTCAGCTGCTGGCTTCTCCTTACTCTCATTCAGTGACTCTATGGGACAGTAAGATATATAATTGATGAGAGTCAGGTTTAGTTTGGACGGTAATGGTGATCATACGTAGGTGGTCAGAATATGAAGTTTATTTCCAAAACACTATATCCACACATGTTTTACTTTTTATTTTATCAGAAATGATCGCTTATGAGTACCTTCATGTGTGTGTAAAATATGACTGTTCTCAGATTTTGTATTCAAGACCAGTGGTGTAGTGGAAGGTATACGCAGGTATACGCTGTATACCCACTTGTTTTTCAGTGGGCATTGCCTATACTTACTTCTTCATTCCCACTGATAGGTATCAAAGTAGTGTAGCGGAGGTATAAGCCGTATCAATTAATAGGGCTGATGAAACAGATTGGAATGTTTTGCTTCAAATGTTGATAAACTATTATTTGTTCACATTTTAGGCGCAGCAATGTACACATGGCAGTAGACCAATCCGTGAATGTTCTAAAATGCAATTTGCGGGAAAACACCGTTCTGAAGTGCGCGCTGGAAATGCAAGCGGTTTCATGGCCAGAGATTGAAATACAGAGTTGGAAATACCCGTTACAAAGAGGTGGAATTTAAAGATGCAACAATTATCATGGGTTGGTAATATGATTAGGATAATGTCTTTGGCTGCTAGATAATGAAAGAAAGTTGAAAGAAAACCAATAGAACAGGAGAATGCATACGAGTAAGTCTTTATAAGTCTTTAAGCTACTTTGAATCAAGGTAAGACATGCCTCATAATATGAAGTAAAACGTCCAGGTTTCAAACAATTAAGGAACAGGAAAAATATAGTGATGCTATTGATAGGCCTAACTGCCTTCTGGTAGATGGAAATGCTTTCCTAAAAACCTTCTCTATTAAATGTTAACTAGCTACAAAGTAGCCCATGCCTATCTGTCAGAATGATATCATAATGATTTATTTGCATCAATCCAGTGGTCTTTTTTTTTGCAAACTCCATATCATGTCCTACAGAAACACAGCTAATCAAACAATTTTTACAAGACCTCAAAAGTGGTTTCCTGATGTGCATTGTTATGGATTCTTTTTTTTCTGAAGAAAATAAAAAGGTGTGACTTTGAGAATGAAAACCTGAAAAAATGGGGGAAAATCTGCAACCTGTTAATTTCTGACTCAGTTTATCTGTTTCAATAGTATTAGCCTACTGAACAGTACAGCTTGGGTTGACCTGACTGTGAAAGACCAATATGGGATGTATAATTTTAGGTCATTTTATGTCACTGTTTCTAATATAACGTTTCACACAGGGCGCCATTTGGAAAAATGTAGGTAAAATGAAAAGAAACACACTTCTCCAGGCACCACTACACCACAGTTCAAGACACTTTATATATCCATTGTTTAGCAGGAATGGAATGTTCATATCCTGTATATTTGACTAAGATATTTTGTCTCACCTAGTTATCTTTAGATGAATGCACTTACTGTAAGTCACTCTAGACAAGAGCATCTGCGAAATGACTAAAATGTCAAAAGTAAATGTTATACATACAGATCTCAAATGACTCTGAATACATTTGACTGTGTAAAACCTAGTAGTACTACTTATTTCTCGGAAAGTGAGGCGGAAATACAGCATTTTGCAAACATTATTTGTCTCTCTGAAATTAATCCATAAAGTAATAGATTTTAAACAAATACATATATGTTATTGCCATTATTAGATAGTGAAAAAACACTCTTTCATATTTTTTTTAGCCTCTCTGCGCACCGAACCCGTTAGCGGGATGAAATTCGACAACATAAACGTAAACGTAAACTCCGGTCCATTGAAGTTTCATACCGGAAGGAGCCATGCATGTTACGCACAGCATTGTTTTGGTAAAGCTGGACTGGTAAGTTCTTCTCATGCTAATGCTGTTGTTTGCAATTAATAATATAAAATAGTATTTGTGATTTGTTTTAATTTTAGTGGCAATATATAAAAATGTAATGTAATGAAATGTGAGATGTGTGTGTCTGCCGCCCCACCCCACCCCCACATGAAATAGCCTATTTGAGGCTGTTGAGGGGAGGGCAGGCCTACAACAATGGCCAAAGTGAAATGGAGACAGTAGATACAGCTGGTCTGTTGTACTATAATAAAGACAGTAGATCTAGCTGGTCTGTCATAATATAATAGAGACAGTAGATCTAGCTGAAATGTCATAATATGAAATAGACAGTAGATCTAGCTGGTCTGTCATAATATAAATGAGACAGTAGATCTAGCAGGTCTATAATAATATATTCAACCTTATGTTCCCTGTACTCTATATGTATCTGTTTATTATACCTGTTGATACAGGGCTCATATGTGAAACTATTCTAACTGAACATTTTCTTTCACAGTGACACTGACTCTGAATGGGAGCCCCCAGTGCCAAGGTGTCCATCCCCCACTGAAGCTGGTTCATCCAGCTCCTGCCACAAGTGGTGTTCATCTGCCCAAATTTATTTCTGCAGGCATGGATGTGCCTCAGGGCCAAAAGGGCACAGCATGGAGGCGTCGCTGTGTTCTTTGCAAAATGAAGTCCCCCATCACCTGCACCACATGCTTGGTGACCCTCTGCTTTACAGCAGAAAGAGACTGCTATGGCACATGGCATCAGCAGCACAATATTGTGTAGAGGACTGAGGGTCTTCCAAATATTGAAAGTGTTATTTTGTAAATGTTTCTATTTTTTTCATGTTTTTTCTAAATTTTTGGGGGGTGTGTGTTAGAATACCATTTTGGTATTTTGTATATAGTTATTCCATTCAAAATGTATAACCTCACCAATTTGGCCACTTGGGTACATTTGGGCTACTTGTGTGGGACACCTGGGTGACTTCATGATAAATGTCATGTAGCACACTCATTTTGGAAGTTCTCATTCTAAAACTTTGCACAAGTACTGTTGCCCTCTTATGTTTTCACTGAAATTGTCCCCATCATCCTATCTGAATGTTTGTTTTGTCTTGTTCATTTTAAAGATGATGATACAACAATAAAAATGAAAAAACATATGTTTTTTTCATTGTATTATCTAAACCAGATCTATTGTGTTATATTCTCCTACATTCAATTCACATTTACACAAACTTCTGAGTGTTTTCTTTCAAATGAAACCAAGAATATGCACATCCTTGGTCCTGGGCCTGTGCTACAGGCAATTAGATTTGGGTATGTCTTCAGGCGGAAATTGAAAAAAGTAGGGGGGTAGCTGTAAGAGGTTTTAAACATTAAAAGCTAATTTACCAACATTTCTGAAAATATGCAGTGCCTTCGGAAAGTATTCAAACACCTTGACTTTTCCAAATTTTGTTAGGTTATAGTGATATTCTAAAATGAATAAAATACTTTTCGCCCCAGTCTGAGGTCCTGAGTGCTCTGGAGCTGGATTTCATCAAGGATCTCTCTGTACTTTGCTCCGTTCATCTTTGCCTCAATCCTGACTAGTCTCCCAGTCCCTGCCGCTGAAAACATCCCCCCCAGCATGATGCTGACACCACCATGCTTCACCATAGGATTAGTGCCTGGTTTCCTCCAGACGTGATGCTTGGCATTCAGGCCAAAGAGTTCAATCTTGGTTTCATCAGACCAGAGAATCAGAGAGTCTTTTACTGAGGAGTGGCTTCAGTCTGGTCACTCTACCATAAAAGCCTGATTGGTGGAATACTGCAGAGATGGTTGTCCTTCTGGAAGGTTGTCCCATCTCCATAGAGGAACTCTAGATAAGAGAGACCATTGGGTTCTTGGTCACCTCCCTGACCAAGGCCCTCCTCCCCCGATTGCTCAGTTTGTCCGGGCCTTCTTCCATTTAAGAATGATGGAGGCCACTGTGTTCTTGGGACCTCATATAGACAGGTGTGTGCCTTTCCAAATCATGTTGCATGTACCACAGGTGGACTCCAATCAAGTAGAAATATCTCAAGGATGAGCTCAATTTCAAGTCTCATAGCAATCGAAAAACCTGTTTTTGCTTTGCCATTATGGGGTAATGTCTGTAGGTTTCTGATGATTTTTATTTATGTAATCCATTTTAGAACAAGAATGTAACGTAACAAAATGTGGAAAAAGTCAAGGGGTCTGAATACTTTCCGAAGGCACTGTATGTATAGTGGTTTTTAATTCAACTCTTCATATACAGTATTAGTGCATCAATATGGATAAAGGGGGCTCGATGAAGCTGCAACATCATTTAGAATGAGTGTACATCATATTTATCTTCTGGAATAATATCAAGAAATGTTGAGGCCTCCAAAAACAATAAACTCACGGGGGTGTCTAAACTAAATAATATATAAACTGATAGCCATGATGCTTTCCACCAAACTACAAGGAGAGATTCATGAATAGGATGACTTTACCATTATATTTCCTGTTCATTGTTTCACATCAACACAAGGGACAGGGCTCGATGGCACATGGTAAGGATAACTATCATATCGCTCTAATTAGCTTTGCAGAAGTGTGTGACTCAGTGCTCAGTCATCCTAGTACGTATTCTTCCTTTACACTTTGTGACAAACAAATTCCACTCCAAGTGTGTGTGTGTGTGTGTGTGTGTGTGTGTGTTCAAACATCTGTGTGTGTACATGTGTATGGGCATGCATCCATACGTGCCTAGATGTGTTTATTTGTGGAGTAGCTGTGGCTAATCACAGTGTTTATTGTTCTTTCCTGATGACTCACCTTCATGGGGCACACATTGTTTAGACAGGTCCGTTGTCGTTTGTGTCCGACCGTGTGCCTCTCTCTCTGTGTGTGTGTGTGTGTGTGTGTGTGTGTGTGTGTGTATGTGTGTGTGTAATGACTCACCTTCATGGGGTACACAGTATACGGGGCCATCATCGCTGGGTTCCTCGTCGAAGGAATCGAAGGACTCCTGGGAGGACCAGGAGGAAGGGCAGGGCTGCTCAACTACAGAAGGGGGCTCGATGAAGCTGCAGTTGAATGTGTTTTCCGGGTCGTGGTGGGCTACTGGGGGACAGGGAGAGAAAACAAACACAGAGAAGCAGGGGTCAGAGAGAATTAGATTGACAGGACTACCTTACAAGAACAACAGATCGAGAGAGATGTTGTGGAGTGTGTTGATGTTGTTAGGCACGGTACAGTCTGGCTTGAGTTATCTAGAATGTGTGACAATCTGCATGATTCTACATTCCTTGAACAAACTGCTATTTACTGAGAAATAAGTTCAAGTTTTTCCTTTAGTTATCATTCCAATAGACAGAATGCTCCATTTCCTAAATGTAGGTACTTTCCCTCCCTCCCTCCCTCCCTCCCTCCCTCCCTCCCTCCCTCCCTCCCTCCCTCCCTCCCTCCCTCCCTCCCTCCCTCCCTCCCTCCCTCCCTCCCTCCCTCCCTCCTCTTTAGATGTTGATGTATTCTGCTGACCCTTCAGTCTGGGGACAGCTGTGTTCGTGTGGGATGTCTGTGGTTCCTCTTCTCCTTTCCCCAACTGGCCGAGGACTGACTGTGTGTGTGTGTGTGTGTGTGCGTGTGTGTGTGTGTGTGACTGGGCGTTAACTGGACACTAACCACATCAGATACATCAATTTACACCCTCCCCCCTCTACTGGATGACACATGAGCCCATCCGTTTGTTCTCCACTAACACTAAGCTAAAACTCAACCCTCTCTTGGCTGGAAGTTCCCCTCCAACTCTCTATGTATTTGACATGATTTATTTGAACATTTTAAACACAATTCAGCCACCCAAGTGGATTTACTGCATTTAAAATCATTGTGGATAAATCAAAAAGGTTTTACAACGTATTTCCATTGTGGTCCTTATTGTGCTATGAGTTTATAGTATGGACGTTGTGGCATGGATGTCATCTCCCAAACTGTAAAACAACTGACCTCTGCTAACACCAACACAAGCAGGTGTGGTACAGCTCCAGCTAAATTAGTACCAGGAGATGTGTAAATGCAAGAGCAGCATTATTTTATTATTCTCACAGCACTTGTTAACTAAGCCTTGAGGTTTGGGGGGGGGGGGGGGGGGGGGGGTTGTACTAGGCTAACATATGGAATTGTTTTAAGATGGTCATATCATGGATCATTTAGCTTTTAGATTTGAGAATTTTAGGACCCCTGTAGGTATCAGATTTTCTTGGCAATACAGACAGTCCAAGAATGCATCATTAGGATTTGGATTTTGAAGTGTCTCTCCTATATTCCGGAGATATACGAAAGCTCAGGATTTTTATATATATTTTTTACACATTAAAACAAAACTAAATGTTTTAACCGGTATGGGGTTACCTTCAGTCCTGTGAGTCCTGTGACACTTGTGCGGATCGTAGAACAAAAGGGAGAACATCATCGTGTTTGTGGGAGCCTCATCTTTCCATAGAGTGGTGATATTAGTCTGTACGGTTTGGATGATACAGACAGAATTTGGCACATCGGCAGTACCAACTTCAGACAAGTCCTATGTGGATGTCATAGAGCAAAATGGACCACACCATCTTGTTTGTGAGTCTCATCTTTTCCATATTAGCTTGTAAGCTAAACCGGACACTACATACTGTACGTTTTCGTGAGAAGACTGATTTTCGGGACGTCTCCAGGTCTGACAAACAGTGACATAGGTGGATAGCAGTTAACCTCAGATGTTGAACAGACGGATTTTGATGGGAATCTTTTAATTTTGTTAATTAGATTGATGCAAGGGGACTTTCTATTTTGATGGGAATTTCAACTGAAAATGGTGGGTACTATGTGGATATCCTGCATACTGCAGAGTCAAGCAGAAAGTGACTATTTGTCTATTTCTCCATACTTCTGAAATTGTTCCAGGCAAAATATCTGGTGACATCCCAGTCTTGTTCAGAACTCTACATAATGCCGCCATGGTGAAGGGATTAAATGTATGAAATTGACTTGATGTAGATTAGTTGGATTGTAGCAATGGCAGCCGTTAGAATCAATATCATATAAACAGTGCCCATCCAAATATTTATCCACGGACACAGAAAAGAAAGGCCATGGAAATTCTTTCATAGCAGCTTTTCTTCCAGCTGAAATGGTTTTTGTTCAAATTCAATAAAGTCGATACATAAATAAATGGCAGACTTTCTGTTTGGACGGTATGCACTTCATGACTATTGTAACAGCCCTGCTATGCTAGAGTATAATGAACAGACGACTCCAATGCCATGGAGGTACAATAGCAGAATGTCCCAGTTGACTTAACCAATGTCTGTGCAAGACTATATTAGTCAGTACTGATGCAGTGTCCAATAGGTATAGCATAGGGCCTACTGTAAGTAACCTCAATTGACCAACTAACCAACTGGCTCTTTATTCCATACATTCTCTTTCATGATACAGTGAACAACTGCTGTGCTTGAATGTTCACACCAGACTAAAAGTCTGGAGCCGGATGGATTTTTCCGGGAGAGACAGGGCAGCAGCGAAAGCCCAAAGCTCAGCCTACAGAGTCCATTGGACAACTGTGCATTTCTGATGAACCCCAGCTGTACAGGCCTATCATAGCTGCCTGTGAGGCCAGCTACACTGGAACAGGTGGTCCCGCTCCACATCACTTTTCACAGGAAAGCATTCGGACATGCAATTGCATCCCAAATAGCACTCTATCCCCTATATTATAGTGTACTACTTTTGACCAGAGCCCAAAAGTAGTGCACTATACAGTATAGTGAATAGGGTACCATTTGTGACACACACACACACAGAGGACTACGGAATGGAAATGGGGGAAGGCAGCCAGCCGAGCGTGAGATAGCTAACTATAGTATAGGGCGTGGAATAAATATGCTTAGAATGGAATGACAAACTATAAGCAGTGTAGAGGTTTTAGAAGAGGAGGGGGGATGGGAGAATGTTTATGTATGAAGGAGCGGAGGAGCTATATGAGCTATGCAAAAGACAGAGCAATTGTTTTCTTCCTCCCTCCTCCTCCTCTTCCTCCTCCTCCTATTCCTCCTCCCTCAGTTTCTCTTTACATTTGTCTTGGATTGGGTGAGAGTTTGGGTAAAGACATCATAAATATTTTCTTCCCCCCTCCTCCTCCTCTTCATCTTCCTCATATTCCTCCTCCCTCTGTTTCTCTTTACGTTTGTCTTGGAACGGTTGAGTGTTTGTGTAAAGACAGCATAAAGGTTTTCTTCCTCCCTCCTATTCCTCCCCTTTTTCATCTTTCCTTTTGTCTTGCCACATCTGTTGTTGTGTGTTGACCACAGTGTGGGTAAATCATAGGTCTGACACGGGCTGGGGTGAATTTGGCCACTTCCTGTTTCGAGTCCAGTGGGCCTCCTGTGGAATGTTGAAGGGACTGACGGCGCCCCAGGGAGGGTAGAGTTTCAAAATGCTGGCAGGCAGGCCACGCTTCTGTGGGCAGGCAATGAGGAAAGCAAAGCAGAGCAGAGCGTCCTGGCTCTCGAGATGGAGGGAGAGAGCGAGAGAGAGAGAGAGAAGCTGACCAGTTTATCTCTCCTTATGAACAAGAGAGTCTATAACACTGGGAGAAGGACTCCAAAGTATATACTTAAATTCAGTCAGTTGTCATTTTATGGCTGTGTGTTGTCATGTCATGAAAACTTAGAAAGAATTGGTTTTGGTTTGAACCAAAAACTCTATTCTACTCTCTCCAAATTCCCAAAGTGGTAGTTTGTTCTCCTTGATTTGCTTGATCGCAACCCAGACATGGCATGATATGCTTTGTGCAAAAAATAATGAAAGGGCTTGTTTGTTTAAAAGGTCATACGCATAGACTTTTAACAAAAAAATCTGTTGCCTCTGGCGGATTGTTTATAAGTTACAGTAAACTTTGAGAGTGTTTGTGCAAAATGATCTTAAAATGTCCCATGATAACTGGATGACAAAGACAATACTGTTCCCGTGTGTTTTTCTACGCAGGCACAATGAAGACCGCTGCTAGCTGAAATAATCAGCTAAGGAAGTGGAGAAGAACATGCTACTCGTTGTGAAAGAGGAAAGAAACAAGGTCACCGCTTTTTAACTCCTTCCCCATCACTGATCTTAATTGGTAAAGGTAACTACAACATATCCCACAAATAGGGACTTTCTTAATTCCAAAATTTAGTCAGAGCACTGTCAGAGCTCTTCCATCCATGCATTCAGAACCAGTCTAGATAGCCATGATTCAAGTTAACTCCTACATAGCAGAGACAAAGCAGAACGGCACAGAATGTGGCCGTGTTTGAAATTTCTAGAGATTCCAGAAGGCATCTGGGTAGACAAAGGAGAGTTCCTCAGTATGTAGGCAACGTGTAATATCCTTTAAGCTGACTTGAGATGGGTCCTGATAGACAATCCTATCCCAGACCACGAGACCTTCCTCCACTTCCTTCTCTCCCTCCCTCCACACAGACAGACAGGAGCTACTCTCCCTCCTCTTCCATCCACGTTGACACAAACAGAGCAGCCTTTGATAAAGTATCACTCAACACCACTCAGACCTCCCGAGCACCACACCACTACACTGACCCATTCTCTCTTAATAACACTGCCTTCAGCCCAGCAGAGTAGGAACTCAACTCACTTTCTTAGGAAGGAGGGAAGGAGGGAAATGAGTAAAGAAAAGAGAGAAAAAAAGAGAAGGGCCTGTTTAGGGTTGTAATAATATGAACACATGGTATTTAAGGGTGCCAAGAATAATAAGCCCTGCAACCAGTGCATTCCTCTCAGATGAAACCCCATACCCATTTGGCAGCCACAGTACACTTTTCAACCCTATTCTTTGTCTGAAAACCACTCCACAGAGAGTCGCAGAGAGAAGTATCACAGAGCAAAGGTCAAATGAAAACGCTCTCTCCCTCTTGCTGAAGAGTTAAAGAGGCGTGCAAAGATTATGACACAGAAACTATGGGATCATCCAGAGACACATGGAGCATATACACAAACAAACAAGAGAGTATTGTATTGAAGAAAGTGGCTGTAGCTGGATCCCGAATGACACCTTCTATTCCCTATATAGTGAACTACTTTTAACTAGGGCCCATGGGGCTCTGGTCAAAAGTAGTGAATTATTTAGGGAATAGGATGCCATTTAGGATGCAGGCTCTGTCTTGGCATGGTTGAGGCGGTAGACTATGGGGAGGAGGGATTGGTGCTTACCGACTACTTTGGGCAGCTTCTGTCGTCTCAGTGGGATCTGGGGGAGTTTGGTGCTGATTCGGCTGAATCTTCCACACAGGATCCGCTTGGCTTTTTTGCTGTTGGTAGAGTTGTCTTGGTCAGGACTGAGGGAAAGAGGGAGGGGTGATGCCATGGAAAACATACTAAATTACGAAACACCACAAACTGATTCAAATGTGGGTAATGTTCATCTGTATTGACACGCTTGCAGTACAAGCAACATTTCATGGACCACGTGAAGAAAAAGACCACACACAATATCATACTGACCCATTTTTGATTTGGCTACAAAATGATATGCTACGCAGGGCCTGCCGTTCTTCCTCACCATGTGAACTAACCAGGAAAGACTTTAGGCCCTTATTGTAACTTATAACAAGGACCCAGATATAAGATAAAAGGGCAAACAACTATTTCAAAGGATAGAGCCATCTGCATGAGCTACTAGCAAGGAAGGCAAATGGCCCACTCTTCCCTTCCAACAAATCCCATCCCTCGCACCACACCAGGCCCGTGTCTGTCACTCACTTGTGGTCATCTTTATTTCGGCAGAGGCAGCAGCAGCAAAGCAGCGAGAGGAGGACAATGAGCAGAAAAGAGACCAGGGTTCCTGCCGCGATCACTCCCATCCGCTGGTTGGGCTCTGAAACAGCAGACAGACACAAGCAGGGATTTTTTGGGTGTGCCACACTGGTGCGGACTGCCAGTGCCAACCAGAGCCATTTGTATGTCTGGTACCAACTAACGTTACTCTCTGTCAGAACTCCCTGAACTCCCAGAATCAGAACTCTGGAGCTGAAATTCAATCTGTCCTGCACTGTGTTGACCCTCCACACTGTGGATATACTGTAGGCCTATCGTTAAAGCGGGAATTGAAGAGATATCCAAATTATCGACAATGTGGAACAGACAAATTGACTTCCATCTATTAAATCACCACCCGCATTATCTATCTCCTGTTGTGGATTCTACTTCTGAAATATCTGTCAAACCCCATCTTTTCACTTTTCTCTCACTCCTCTACTACACTCCCTATATCGCCATAATTCATTGATGATTTATTAGCACCCCTCCCTTTCTAAGCTGGATGCACTTAAACAGAACAGCAGTCCATCTGTTGCATAAGCATCTCTCAGGGTGTGACCGAAATGGCACACTATTCCCTACATAGAACACTATACTGTTAACCAGAGCCTTATGGGTCCTAATCAAAAGCAGTGCACTGCATACGGAATAGGATGCCATTTCAGACGCACCCTTAATTTCCACAGTATACATGCACTGTGCAGCCAGATGACGCCATCAGTGAGATAACCTATACTTTAGCAGATAGATAAATACTGCTGACCCCTGGCCCTCTACGCCCCTCTTCTGTCATAGAGGCTGTGGATGAATGGAAGTGTGGCCTGGGTGTGGCGTGTAAGGCCTCTGTGTTCACAGCTGGAAAAAGGAAGGGACTAGCCTGGCAGAGCCCAAAGGCCTGACCTGGTGACATCATCCCTGCTTCCCAACATGTCCATTTGGTAACCCTGTTTCCTCAAGCTGCTCTCCTCCCTCCATCCCTTCTCTTTTCTTCCTCCAGCTCTCTCTTCCTCTTCCTCTTTTCTCTCTCTCCAGCAGGACAGGAACAGGGCCAACAAACACAGAAGTAAAAAAAGGACACCAGGCAGTCTGGAAACACCGTTAGGCTCAACTACTACATTGACCTGAATTGACATGTGTGCTAGTGCTCATTGTCTCCCCCATAAGGCTCTGGTCAAAAGTAGTACATTATATAGGGAATAGGGTGCCATTTAGGACGAACTTGTCTCCGTCACCGCTATCAACTAGCTATTTAGACAAACAGTACAAGTAAAGGGTTTGGGACCTTCATGTGCAGTGCACACATTTGATATGTTCCCTATGGTTTCATGCAGGGGTGTGTTTTCTTTATGTTGTGCCTTTTTTTCCAAAATATAAAAATGTCTTTATCACTAGAAGCACCACGGTTTGATGCCGCAAGTACTCTGCTAAGAATGTATTTTTACATCTACATTTTAGGTCTTGCAGTGTGGCTGGCTTCAAAAACAGTGACCTAACATTCACCCAGATCTGTAGAAGTGAATGAGGTAATAAAGAGAGTGGTTCCCTTACGTAGTTTGCAGGTTGCAGGGTGTATATGTGTGTCTCTGTCTCTCTCTCTCTCTCTCTCTGTGTGTGTGTGTGTGTGTGTGTGTGTGTGTGTGTGTGTGTGTATGTGCACATGTGTGTGTGACTAAGGAAAGCGAGTGGGTTGGTTTCCTTACGTAGGTTGCAGGCCCCAGACATTGGGTTGCAGTTCTTGTCGTGACAGGAGCAGGTCTGGGCACAGTTCACTCCATACTGACCCATCTGACACGTCATATTGCAGCTAAAAGAAAGAGAAGACACTAACAACTTAGTTACTGTGTCCATGCGATGTGTCCATGCGATAAAACTATAATAAATATATTCACGTCACCAAATAATCTATTAAAGCACATTGTTTTGCACATTGCCGGAGGACAGCAAGTTTCCATCCTCGTCTGGGTACATTGACTTCAATACAAAACATAGGAGGCTTGTGGTTCTCACCCCATTCCATAGACTTACACAGTAATTATGACAACTTCCAGAGGATGTCTACCAACATATCAGAGCTCTGGCAGCATGAATTGACATGCTGTACACCCAATCAAAGGTTCAGAGAATGAATCTAATACTGAAAGCATAAGCTACAGCTAGCTAACACTGCAGTACATAAAATGTGGTAAGTAGTTGACTCAAAGTGAGAGAAAGACAATAGTTGAACAGTTTTTTACGAATGAATTTCTTCATAAATGAAGGAGAAGCAAGAGAGAAAAAGAGAGGGAGTGAAGGAGCTAGCTATATTTATTTAACTTTCACTTACTTAGCTAGTAAAATACAGCTTGCTAGTTTAGCCTACTCAAACACCCGGCTCAAAAAGAGAGGGATGCTATGTTACCTATCTGGTTATGCAACACTGGAACTCTTCCAAGTCAAGGTAAGCTTTTGGTTTTATTAATATATTGCCACGGGGCCCGCCGGTGTAACTGGTACACTGCTTGCTAACTGTACACTGTACTGCATGACCAAACCCCTTGCTTGTACTGTTTGTCTAAATAATGCATTATTTGTGCACATTAGCTTTCCGAGCCAAAACTTCATATCATAACCGCTAACAGCTACACAAAGCCTACATCGTTGTCACCAGCCTACATCGTTGACTTGACGGTAGCTAATAATGGTGACAGCAATGTAGACTGTGTGTAGCGGTTAGCGGTTATGATATGAAGGTTTAGCTTGGAATGTTTTTTTGCCTAGTCACAGACTGCTTGTGGACTGAAGTCCACAAGCGAAGGGAAAAGGTGAGTGGAGGAGAGGGCGTAAATGCGAGAACGAATAATCCAAAGCTCAAATCGATCATGCTGTTTTATGTGGCTGCTATGAAAGTGAACTGTGTTTGCATGTGATCAGGGGTGTATTAATTTCACCGATTCTGTTGAAAAACTTTTCTTGAATGAAAACAAACAGAATTAAACGGGAATAAACATACCGGAATTTGTCCAATAGAAATTCTTGTTTGCAAGTGTTTGACTAATGATTACACCCTTGATCAGCTAGATGCAGGCAAGATTGTGCAAGGCGGTATTGAATGTGTCAATGTCTGTCACCTTGCTTACTCAAATTTCTCTCGACCTTTGCACCTAAATTGTAAACTTTCATTCATAGGCTAGGTTGGAGCAACCTCAAGATGAGTATAGGGAAAATGTTAGTATCATGTAGTAGCCTAAACCTGCCAATGCTACAATGAGCTGAGTGAATGGAGTATGAATGATAGTCATCCAATATGCTGCAATAGAAATAAGGCCATGTTCATTAAAAAAAATTGTCCTCCCTCATCTTAAATGGCACCGACCGCCACTGCTCTCTGGGTATTGTAGCCATGAAGGGAAGCGTAAACATTAAGATGTTTTTGGAAAGGTCTGACTCACTAGGTCCCGTAAAATCCCGGCTCACACAGGCACTCTCCGGTAGCAATGTGACAAACGCCGTTAAAACAGTGGCTGCAGTCATTCTCACAGTTATCCCCATAAGTCCCGTTGGGACAGCGCACCTCACACCTGCCGACCAGGGAGACAAAACGGGAATGAATGTTGTTTATTATGATCATTGTCACATCAGCTGTGAGTCATGTCTCATAACCATTAGCACAACATGAAAGCCTGTGCCAGTACAAGTTCAGGTATTTAAATAGTAATTATAATGCAGTATCTATATAAATTACATTTTGACATGCTGAAAAGTTGACAACAATTGACATTTTCTCTAGCTTTGTATTCAAGGTTATATTAGCATAACTGTAAGTCTTTGTTTGAAGTTATGTTTTCAAGTGTTGTACTAGAGCAGCGCTGTTCAATGTCGCTCCTGGAGGGGCCAAAACACTCCTAGTTTTCATCCTCTCCTTCGAATCTGGGACTGATTCAGACCTGGGACACCAGTTGAGTGCAACAAACTACCAGGTAGAAGCAAAAAAAACGTGTTTATGTGTGTGTATGTGTGTTTCCATTCCATTCTCTCACCTGTCCCCGATCCAGCCGGGGTTGCAGTGGGAGCACTTTCCGTCGATGCGGTTGCAGAAGTGGCCATCTTTACACGGGGGACACACATCCAGGCAGTTCTCTCCGAAGAAGCCTGGCAGGCACATCTGATCACACTTGGTCCCGTTCCAGCCCCTCTCACAGGTCACACACCTCCCCTCTGTTATCTTACAGGGCTGCTGGCCTTTACAGTGGCCACACCTGGAGTCAGGACATGAAGGGAGAGAGGGCATCAGGATGGTGGGTTGAGACATTTGCCTACAAAACGGCACCAAATTAACATAATATTCCCTATGGTGCACTACTTTATGCCTGGCCTATTGACAGCAAAACTATTTGGTAACATTTTCATAGCGAATCTTTGTGTTGGTATCTACACAGTTTAGCGGGCCCGTATATACATTTCCAGGACTGTCTTTTCTTATAACATCTATGACATAGAGGTCAGAGAAGTGTGGGAAAGCGGCTATGTAGCAGCTCATGTATAACATGAGTTCTGCAGACTTTGAGCAAGGTAAATCACTTAACCTGAATGTCTTCAGCATATTGGATGATTATTATGAGATACTGTGAATACCAATTCCACAGTATCGCCCCAATACACTTCTACCGATCATGTTTAAAGTAACTAACTGTCCAGTGAAAATCTCACTTTTAAAAATGTATATTCTATTAATTCATACCCAAATAATGCTGTTGACTCTTCCTGGGCTCCCGAGTGGCAGAGCAGTCTAAGGCACTGCATCTCGGTATTAGAGGTTAGAGACACTCTGGTTAAAATCCAGGCTGTATCACAACTGTCTGTTATTGGGAGTCCCATAGGGTGGCGCACAATTGGCCCAGCATTGCCGGTGTAGGCTGTCATTGTAAATAAGAATTGGTTCTTAACCGACTTGCCTAGATAAATAAAGGTTAAATAAATAAAAAAAATATTTAAAAAATCCTATGCTCGCATGAATAATTTTTATGACCGGTATACGCCCAGACCATTCTGTTGTTGGGGTACGACCACACCATTCCAACACAGTAAAGCAGATTTTTAAAATACTTAATTAACATTTCACTCATATTGTAATTATTTATAGGTCATATTTTATAGAAATCTGTAAACACTGGACAATTATTTTAAGATATGTTATGGGTTATCAGCTGGAGCGTTTGTCAAATCATATTTCTAATCAAAACTCCAAAACCACAATATAATGCGTATCAGGAAAAAAACATTAACATTAAGATCCTTGGGGAAAAATTTAAGAGAAATCCCTGTTAATAAGAATCCACGGCTTTTCAGTTTCCCATCTGTTACACTATGATGAAAAATGTCTTATCTTCGGTCATAATGACACAGAGTAATGTTCTCCAGTGGTTCCTCACCTATTCCTGCAGTTCTGTCCGTAGAACCCTGCGGGACACGGTTCCCTGCAGAACTTCCCCCGGTACCCCGGTGTGCAGGTACATGAGCCATCCGCCTGGTTGCACTTCCCATGGATACACTGACAATACCTCTCGCATCGGGGGCCCCACAGTCTATCCCGGCACTGGCAACGACCCGTGAACTGCTCGCATGGAGAGTTATTACAGTTACACTGGATGGCACAATTCCTCCCCGACCAGCCTGGACTACAGTTACACCTTCCTGTGTTCTGGTCACACACAGAGTTGAGACTGCAGTAGCAGTTGTTTGCACACTGAGGGCCCCAGAAGCCATATTGGCAAGTGCATGTGCCTGTGTCCTGGTCACACTTGCCCTTCTGGCAGAGGCAGGGCTTCTCGCAGTTGGGCCCCCAGCGGTTAGGGTTGCACGTGCACTTGCCCGTCACGTCATCACACTGGCCGTTGGGAAAGCATTGGCACTTGCCCTTGCAGTCTGGGCCCCAGAACTGGGTGGGGCACTCTGAAAAAGGAGGGATGAAGTAATATCAGGATATTATGGTGAGAACCCCATAAGCATTACACAAACATTTCTTTGATGCCTTATATCTAGGTGAATATGTCCTTTCTGATGTTTTAGGACAGGACGTGTGAGATGTGTCCAAAAAACAAGGTGCTTACTTGTATCACAACTGGCTCCGAAGTATCCATGGCGACAGCGGCATTCATTGGGCCTAACGCATACCTCATTTTCCTTACAGGTGAAGTTGCCTTCACAGAGAGCTAGGGGGAGGATGTACTGAATCACTACATGTCCACATATTAAACATTGAGGGCTGGTTTCACCAAACCGAGAACCTCCATTGAAATTGTTTTTTAGTCCAGGACTAAGCTTAATCTCTGTCCAGGAAATAGGCCTTAAGTGATATAAACATGTACAGTCGAAGTCAGAAATTGACATACACCTTAGCCAAATACATTTAAACTCAGTTTTTCACAATTCCTGACATTTAATCCTAGCAAAAATTCCCTGTCTTAGGTCAGTTAGGATTACCACTTTATTTTAAGAATGTGAAATGTCAAAATAATAGTAGAGAGTGATTTATTTCAGCTTTTATTTCTTTCATCACATTCCCAGTGTTTACCTACACTCAATTAGTATTTGGTAACATTGCCTTTAAAATGTTTAACTTGGGTCAAACGTTTCGGTTGTAGTCCTCCACAAGCTTCCACAATAAGTTGGGTTAATTTTGGCCCATTCCTCCTGACAGAGGTTGTGTAACTGAGTCAGGTTTGAAGGCCTCCTTGCTTGCACACGCTTTTTCAGTTCTGCCCATAAATATTCAATAGGATTGAGGTCAGGGCTTTGTGATGGCCACTCCAATACATTGACTTTGTTGTCCTTAAAGTATTCTCCAAAAAGTAAGGTCCTTGTACCCATGTGCAATTGCAAACCGTATTCAGGCTTTTTTATGACAGTTTTGGAGCAGTGGCTTTTTTCTTGCTGAGCGGCCTTTCAGGTTATGTCGATTCTTTCTTGCTGAGCGGCCTTATATGATATAGTACTTGTTTTACTGTGGATATAGATACTTTTGTAACTGTTTCCTCAAGCATCTTCACCAGATTGATTTGCACGTTTTGCACCAAAGTACGTTCATCTCTAGGAGACAGAATGCGTCTCCTTCCTGACCGGTATGACGGCTGCGTGGTCCCATGGTGTTTATACTTGCGTACGATTGTTTCTACAGATGAACGTGGTACCTTCAGGCGTTTGGAAATTGCTCCCAAGGATGAACCAGACTTGTAGAGGTCTACAATTTTTTTCTGAGGTCTTTGCTGATTTCTTTTGATTTTCCCATCGTGTCAAGCAAAGAGGCACTGAGTTTGAAGGTAGGCCTTGAAATACATCCACAGGTACACCTCCAATTGACTCAAAAGATGTCAATTATCCTTTCAGAACCTTCTAAAGCCATGACATTATTTTCAGGAATTTTCCAAGCTGTTTAAGGGCACAGTCAACTGAGTGTATGTAAACTTCTGACCCACTAGAATTGTGATACAGTGAATTATAAGTGAAATAATCTGTCTGTAAACAGTTGTTGGAATAATTACTTGTGTCATGCATAAAGTAGATGTGTTAACCGACTTGTCAAAACTATAGTTTGTTAACAAGAAATTTGTGGAGTGGTGGAAGAACGGGTTTTAATGACTCCAACGTAAGTGTATGTAAACTTCCGACTTCAACTGTACATATGAAAATACTGTGCTATGATGTTGATATGCTGTATACATACGTGTCAAACATTCCTCTCCTATCTGCCCCCACCCGCTGCAGCACACAAAGCCTGGTGACCTGACAGAGACGAGAGGAAATACGAGAGTGTCAGAGAGGAAGAAAATAAGCAAGGAAACTTAAACAGACACTGGAATATAACAACATGCCACCACCCTGCACAACCACTACTATCCTGTCATCTCCTCAGTCCTCACACTTGTCCTTCGTGTGGCAAACGCTGAAAACTCTAAACGTCTGCGCAGCATTTGTTCTGACTTTCTCCATATGCTTTCCATGTGCAAAGAAATGGGTAGAAATGGATAACACACTTCTCACATAAACATCCTTCTCTCCAAAGCCCCTTCAACTCGACCTCTCCTGCCCGGCCTGTCAGCAGTCAACAGTCAGAACAATAGTAGCCTCTGAAGTGCTAACCCATGGAGACTATAGAAGAGCAACTCTAGCAATAGCTAGCTAGTTACAACCACAGTTTAAAAACAAGGTTTTCTTTTAAATACTTTAATGTGTGATTGAACCTACAAGGCGTACCTGAAGGGTGATCTTTTGCACTTTTGGGACTATCCCATTGATCCAGTATGTCAGTCAGTCTCAATCAAGCACAACTTTGGTATCAGAAAGAACACAAATACTGTTTAAAGATGACCCCACGTCTAGCCAGGAAGGAGTGAGGAGTGGGGAGTGAGTTTAGAGAGGCAGTCTTTGGCGGTCTAGTTTGAAGCAAAGCTAGATCCCCTCCACTCTGCTCTCTTCTCCTCTCTGCACTGCTCTGTCAGGAAAGGACAGATGCTTCTCTTCTTCCTCCCACACCACTGACCTCCCAGAGGCCCCCGCCACACTTTTACATCCTCTAAAGTGTTGGGGGCGGAATTCTGCCTTCAGAAGCAGACGTGCACACAGACACACACATTTTTCCCCTCTAAAACCTGCCATTTGTTAAAAACACTATTTCAGCCTCTCTGTTTTGTCTCAGACCTAGGTCTGTCACACAGAGGGAGAGTCTAATGGATACTGGTCTTATTTAGGCCTACTATTCTGGGTTGGGTCTAAAGACGCAAGAATGAGCTAATACATGGATAAAAAGCTGTGTTGGTTTATTTATACCTCACAAGAAGCTGTTTGTAAGGTATTAATCAAATCTCCTTTCAGTGAAGCATTTCCAATGTGGTCAGTGGTATCTGCGATTTTAGATGACCCCATCTGACCTTTGACATACAGCTCAATCCATCACAACTCTGAAAAATAACACATTATGTTCATTTGCGTAACAAATGTGACGCTTTGAGATAAAGCAGGACTCACATTGGTCTCTCATTATCAAAGCAGGACCCACATTTGTCTTTTGTTACTCAAATTTGCCTAAACGTTATCGGCCACAGTATTGTTACGTTTGGCACTTTGAACAGTGTTCTAGTACTGAACACTTCATTCAACAACATATTATTTGTTTCTCAACACTGAAAAATCAGATAGCAACTTTTCTCAATTTCTGTGTTTTTTTTTTCTTCTCACTTTCCCATGGTACTTTGTGATGCATTGAATACTGACAAACAATGATGTGTGAACCAACGTTGTTAATGTTGTCAATGGCCCCCACTACAGTCAGCGAGCTGATTTAGTAACACGAGGACACAGATAGGAAGTGCTAAGCAGCAATGATAAATGGACAACTACTTCCCTCAATTCTTCCTGTGAGCAGTGAACCCAGTAAAGAGATTAAACAAAATGCACAAACGAAAGAAAAGGATACGGGTGGTGCACTGCAAAAAATAAATCATCCAAGCCAGTTAAAACACTAAGAATAGGATTGTGGGAGAGACTTTAAATTGAGAGTGGGGCCAACAGTAAACATGTGTGATTTCATTGAAGATAAAGGATTGAGAATAGTTTACAGTAAGCACTAACACTCCTCATGGATGCTAAATGTTAAAGTAATGACCCTCAAACCAACAATAGACATTTGGGCAACAACTTTGACAACAAAGGACGTGTTTTGCCCATGAGACACTGTACATGCTCACCATTGTCTATTGAGACACATTTCATCACGTTCTTAACACGAAAGGTAAGGACAGGCGCAGGCAGGGCCCAGGGGTCTACTTGTAATGTCAATTCAATGTGTATAATGCCAGACCACAGAAGGGCTTTGACCTCTATTATGGAATGCCAAAATGTTAACAGATTTCACACACTCTGGTCCTACACCGACCCTCCTTTGACATGTGGTTTTCAGTCTGCATAGTAAAGGTGCTAACTGCTGAATAAGAAATGTTGGCTTAAGCTAACTTGATGCACCCCCTGTCTATAAGTTCAGTCTACAACTTACCTTTGTTTCTGGTAGCTGCAGCCATACAATTTTGTGGGGTTATTTTCAGCCATATAGCTGATGCCACGACTTCAGGCCAGTGACACTAAATATATAAGGCCTGGAAGCGCCCCCTATGTGAAATTATAGAACATTACCCACGGTTCCAGATGTAGGTAGCATCTGGATGGCTGCTTCTCAGATGGACTCCTCCTTGTGTAAGGAGAGTGCATATGAAAAGAAATATGACCAACTAGCCTACACAATATCGAAAATGAACTATTTTAGGTAGTGGAGGGCAAGAGAAACCGAGTCTAAAACAAAGTTTTGCAATGTGAGTATTCAATACTCCAAGCACAATAGTTCAGAATTTGACCTGAATAATCAACAAGTAGCCTAGTAGTTGCATCGCACTGAGAGCGATAGAGGCAGGCAACTCCTTTTTTTTAATCGACAGAAGCCCGTTATTCCGCGTCCGCAGTGCAGCTATACTTACCCTGGTAATTTGCATACATTTCTGCCTTTCGGATTGAGTTCTTGGCTAAAACTCAAAGAAAAAAATGAACAAACCACCACAACAACTTCAATAATGATCTTCAATTCCATTTTACAAGAAACAGCATCCTTCTAGATGCCTCTTTCTCTCCGCATTCCTCCTCTCCAGAAAACGACAATTGCCCCTATTCTTCTGCTCTCCAGGGTTGCGTTTATAATCCACGGAGGTAAAAAAATAAATAATGTTTTGTTATTGTGGGAACTTCAGAAGCTTTATCCAAGTATTCGAGATATGATCCAGGTTCCAGTTGGGGAGAAAAGGCTTACCACTGCGCCATCTACGCCATCGACGTACCCAAGAGTTGAAAGAATGTGTAGCGACACCAAACCACACAGAGCACAGTTCCAAAGAAGTTATAAAACCCAAACTTGAACACGCAATTCGATCTCCTCGAACGATTACTTTCCTTCATTGCTGATTTGTAATATTAAAACATTCATTATCCCATACATTTTCAGAAGAATAAGGAAGAAGGAAAGAGGCATCAGGAAAGTAGCGGAATCCAACGGGCATCCTCCTCCGACAATAAAAGCATCCGCTTATTGCCACCAACCATAACTTGACCACAAATATTATGTTTTATGCCCAGTGCAATGGAATAGGTAAAAACTAAATCTTTCGACTGGTCGAGGCAAAGATTCCCTTTTTTTGTGCTTTTAAATCAAAGATTAATAACGTGTTATTGTCTTCTCTTTCTATTGCGCTGTCATGAGTGGCGGGGGGCAGGCACTTTCTGATTTGTTACTCTATCCTTGCCTGCAGTTAGTTAGTTACACAGAGTTAAGTGAGCATACTTTTCGTGCGCCACAGTGGATTTATTTTCAGAGAAAAGAGGCGATAAGCAACACACAAAAGTGGGTGTGCCACATGGGGACAATATGATATAGGCCTAGGTCTCGTTCTTCAATGCCAACCTTTCCTCAAAATATTAAATATATTAAATAAACTACTACTACTTACTACTACTAATAATAGGGTGAGTATTGGTAAAGTGGGACATTTTCTGACAGGTTAAGAACTCTATTACACTATAAAAAATAATATATATATACAAAAATATATTAAACACAGAATGGATGATTGTCCTAAGATCAATTTTTCGCTGTCGACACTGGCACATTGGGACACCAAGACACGTAATTATTTAATATAAAAATAGACAAATTAGAAAGTAATACAAATACCAATTTTATAAGAATAAGAGTAATTATATCAAGTATCAAATGTATTTATTGACATTTTTGTCATATGAACGTTAGTCCCAATCAATAGCCCCAATTTTATATTTTATGCCAACTTCATTGTATAGGAATTTGACAGAAAGAATACCATTAGCCTATACTTTTGCACAGCAATGGCTCCCCCGTCTGTTTCATTAAATGAACTGGCAAAATAACCACAGAGAGGACTGTGGGTTATTAATATATGGCCATCGTTTTTCAATACAATAGTAGTACTATTTTTTCCTGATATTGAAGGTGCAACATTAAGCCTACACAAAAAAATCACTATTCCACAAGATTTCATGACAGGGGACAGATTGATGGCCTTGCGCGCCCAAGTCCACCATAAAGTCTTGGCCAAATAAAGACGTGTCGAAATTAACCTATTACGTCAAAATCAATATGCATGCGTCAGGGTTTTTCCACCAACCGCTACTTCAGAATTAAACTACTATAAATATGCATGAACGGAGTAGATACGAATACGTGGGGCAGATACATGCGAAACTCATTTTAAACAGTCCACAATCGATGCTGCGCTCACCTGCTTAGTTAGTTCCGCTGAGACCAACGCAGCACCTCAAAACTCATGTCTTATGTCAAAACTGTACCAGCCCTTACTCGGGCAGGCGTGGATATAAACGTCAGAAGACTGAATACCCTTTCTAACCGAAGAGCACAGTCCACTGTCGCCTCAACTCAGGCAGACCAGGATGTCACCAACAGAGAGTCCTACTCTTCAAGGAAAAGCAGAAATGCTTCCTCCTCTCCAAAGATCTCTATTGACTTTGAGCTGACACAGGAAGCATACAAGAGTAAAGACAATTTAGAACTGCTCAGAAGTTTGGTGGTTTTCAAACTGTGCTCCTATGACCTTTTGGTTGATAAGAACAAGGAGGTATGGTATAATATCTGTGTGCTGAATCTGCATTAAGCTTGTATTTGTTTTGTTGTTGAGAAGCTCAAGTTGGCGAGACACACAAACTGTATTCAAGAAACTTTACCGCATGTGATCATGTGTCGCTCTACGTCCTGCTGTGGTGGTTTCACTTGCTGATCCGTCTGTCCTTTAGAAGGATGCTGACTTATAATAGAAGACAACACAGAAGGCCCAAATGACTTTCTAAAGGCAGGACAATCTGCATTTTATATATATATATCTAAATATATATAGAATATATAAGAAACAGAATACAATTGGAATTATTTCTCCAGTGAGGGAACTCTTATTTGAAGCGGTATAAGAAAACATAAACAAAGTTTGTTTAACATTCAGTTCGCCTAAAGGGTGTGCATACAGGTGCAGGCAGCAAGGAATCTATATTACCTCTCTTCCAGTAAATCTGTCGTCTGCCTAGTATGCTGTGTGCCTGTATCCCTAGATAACGTTACCACCAAGCGGTCTATTTAGAGTGTGGAATTACTCATAACTGAGTAATTCAGTTATGCGTAAGATTATAGATTAGATTATATAACTGTGAAGATTATATAACTGTGCCTGACTTGCCTGGCCCTCCTCCCACTGTTTGCTGTCATCTTGAGGTTCTCACCTCAGTGAAATGTCCAAAAAACTGAAAAAAGACGGTGTTCATGGCAAATGCTATAACAATGTTATGTATCATTTATAAAGGCTTTATTGCCATTATTACCACACAATTATTGGCCACACAAGTAAATGGCGTGAACAAAATTTAAAGGAAATGTTTACTTGTTTGCAGGGACTGCATTCACTGTAAACGCTTTCATTTAAAATCGCGCTTTACCGCAGATCCTCAGCGCTACAGCTTGAAACGAGCACTAAATGCATTTCCCTTTTTTTTCTTAGCTGATGGATATCAGTAAGTTCGTACTGGGGAAGAAGGCATTTGAGCAGTTTATGAAGATGACATTCTATGGCCAGTTTGTGGCGGGAGAGGACCACAAGTCCATCAAGTCTCTGATTCAAAAGAACAGGGCCTTCGGAGTGGGCTCTGTCCTGGACTACAGTGTAGAGGAGGACCTCACACAAGAAGATGCAGTGACTAAAGAGATGGAGTAAGTAAATTGCTTATTACCCTAAACATTATGTTTCTAACCTATATAAAATGCTGTTCCACAACTTAATCAGAAGGAATATGAGTGGTGATGAATGTGATGAATGCATTTCCTGTCATCAGTTAGGCATTCGATAAGGATTAGGGAATATAGAAAGTACTGCAGTTCTGTGTTATTCACTTCTGAAAGCACACAAGCATTGCTTTAAGCAAACAAAGTTCTATTTTTCACACATACAGATATAGTTCCCCAAACTAATGTAATTTCCTTATTTTGTATAAAATCAAAAGGCATCCAAATCTAACCAGAGTGAATGACCACAAGTATGATTTTCCCCTCGTTTGAAGCCAGGGACATGCTATAATTTGATATCCCTCTTAGGATGTAAACACTAGTCTGTCCAGACCCCATTGGTCGGTTTGGTCAAGGCCCTCCTCGGTGGATTGGCTGGCCTCTCGGAACTCACTCTTCAGGAATTCTGTCACATGAGTTGATCCCAGCTCTGATATAAGCCTGTATGACAGGCCAGGAAAAACTTACACAACCGTTCTCTCTGAGGAGAGCTGTAGTTTTGATGTGTGAGATAATGGCACTATGTACTCACACTGTGAGATAGTTATGCTAAGAACATTTGTTTTTCTTCTTAGCTTAGTTTCCTGACCCCTCTTTGAAGGACAACTTTAACTTTGAGGTTATATACTTATAAATAAATAAATAAGACATTTAGTCCAGTGAGAGAGATAAATAAAGCCGCTTAAATTGAAATTGAATTGAGAGAGAGAGAAGAACATGCTGCCAAAGGACTCTCTCTCTCTCTCTCTCTCTCTCAATACACATACAGTCACTTCATTGCTCTGCTTAATTTTCTACTTTGTCTTTACTTTGTCTGCCATCAAAAGACATGGCCATCAAAGTCTCAGTCAAGCCTCTCTGTTGGTAAAAAAACAGACCTGCAAGGCATACGCTAGGGAAAGGTAGCTAGTCTACTTTGATGCAAGACGACTGCTATAGTAACGTTCGTGCTTGACCTGCACTTCTATGACCCTCCAAAGAGAATCGCACTGATCAGCAACAGTAGGACACAAACAACAGGAATGCTTGGCCTTCCAGGAGAATAAAATAGAAAAGTATAGAGGCTTCACAGGCTCATACATGTACACACAAATATGCAAACCAACAACCAAACGATCACTCAGACATTTACAGTTCCATCCCAAGCATGTAAAACGTCTGGCACTTACAGTCCAGACATGCCATCATACCATTCAACCTCCTTCTGTTTAAACGCACTGACAGTGACGTCCAAAAACCCACCAAACCTAGCACCAATAACCGCCAAAATACCCAATATAGTGTCCTGTGACGTCAGCCCTTGTGTCCTGTGATCTGTGATGGTGTAGTGTGTCTGAGTGCCCTTTCAGGAAGGTCAAAACATTGGCAGGGAGACAGCTCAGCTTCAGTCAATCTGGGGCCACCTGTGGGTAGATGTGTGCTATATACACTGGCTTCTGCCTCAAGGGCAATATGGTTCATAGAATGGTGTTTATTTCTAGAAGTGGAACGGGGCTTGATGTGTGGTCACCAAGGAATTGAATGTGTGTGTGTGTGTGTGTAGAGAGAGATCTCTTAATATACTTTCTGTCCATAACACTATAATACTAAACTTTGTGTCCATAACAAATTAATAAATTCTCCTCTCTTTTCTCATTGCCAGCTCATGTGTGTCTGCTACAGAGAAAGAAGGCATGAGTAAGTCCGTCCTTGTGTTTTTTTGCTCTCATTTGAGCCCAAACTATATGATGCAACTGGTTGCAATAGGGAGGAATGCTGATGTGTTTGCTTACCCCTGCAGGCATGGACCACAGAGAAAAGCAGTATAAGGCTCACCAACAGTTTGGGGACCGTCGAGGGGGAGTGACCGGCGCCAGGACATACTTCTACTCTGATGAGGCCAAATGTGACCAACACATGGAGACCTTCCTAAAGTGTATCAAAGCATCTGGTACACCTGTGGATATAAACAATACGAAAAGGCTGGGCGGTTGGGATGGAGTGTTTTATTCAGTGACTAATAGTAATAGTAGTAATTACCATGTACCAATTTGTAGTTCCTTGGCATCATAACACTCACTAAAGGACACTCATAATCGCAAGACCGTAATTAGTACTCAGCAAAATATCCCTCTATGTAACCTTACTGTTTAGACAACATTATGCAAAATGCATCAGCTTCCTATTCCCATGAATTTATATATTGCTGTTTTTGATTGATATTAGTGAGGCTTACACTGAGCATGTGTGACCTATCAACCTTCATCCAGGTGGGAGCTCAGTGGATGGCTTCTCTGCCATCAAGATGACTGCACTGGGACGACCTCAGTTCCTGGTAGTTAAAGGGGAACTCACCTCATTCAATATCCATGTGTAACACACACTTAGCTGATAGTTGACTCTCTGATAAAGTGCTTGTATTTTGTTCTCTACCTCTATAGCTCAAGTTCTCGGAGGTGCTGGTGAAATGGAAGCGTTTCTTCAGCTTCCTGGCGGCACAGCAGGGGAGAGATGGCATGGAGGCTCTGGAGCAGAGGCTAGAGCTGCAGCCACTACAGGTACACAGAACACACAGGGTTGGGGAGTAACAGTTGCGTTACCAGCAAAAATATTGTAATCAGCTTACAGATACTTTTGAAAAACTAGATGAATACTTATAGGATTACTTTTCAATTCAGAAAGAACGTTTTCTCAATGACTGTAACGAGTGCGCTGAGAGTCGTGAAGCAAGTGTTTTAATAAATAAACACGAAACACAAACAACGCACCGACATGAAACCGTTAATAACACCTGAGGAAAGAACCAAGGGGAGTGACAGATATAGGGAAGATAATTAAGGAGGTTATAGAGTCCAGGTGAGTGTCATGAGGCGCTGGTGCTCTCGACGATGGCAACAGATGTGCAGGATAATCAGCAGCCTGATGACCTAGAGGACGGAGAGGGGTATGCGTGACAGTACCCCCTCCCTGATGCGCGGATCCAGCCGCAGGACACCGACAAAGGGGACGAACCCGGGGATCAGGAGCTGACCGGTTACCCCTGCTGAAGCGCGGGAACCTGTCGAGACTGCTGGGGTGCGAGAACCTGTCAGACCGGCTGAGGCAGGGGAGCCTGGCCATCTGGCTGAGGCATGAGAGCCTGTAGCGGCTCCCGGACCCAATGTCATTTACACTAACACACAAAAAAACACTCCCTGATGCTTCCCTTAGGTGAGGTGTTATTCTGTAATGATGGGGCGGTGAGTCGAAAGCAGGTGCAGGTGAAACATTTTAATAAAACAACAAAACCATGAACACAACACTAACATAAGGCAGTACGCCGAGACACAAGAACAGAGTCAATAACACCTGAGGAAAGAACCACGGGGAGTGACAGATATGGGGAAGATAATCAAGGAGGGGATGGAGTCCAGGTAAGTGTCATGAGGCGCTGGTGCGCTTGACGATGGTGACAGGTGTGCGGGATTATCAGCAGCCTGATGACCTAGAGGCCGGAGAGGGAGTACTTGACAATGACATTCAAATCAGAATTGAAAAAAGGCGCAAGTTTAAATTTGTCCGGCGTGAGCGAGTCTGGCTACAAGTCAGAGACCACTATTTATAATGACACAAGGCGAGACCCAGATGCAGACACAGGAGGCAGATGGTTTGAGCTCTGATATTTATTATAGTCCAAGGGATAGACAAAAGGCAGGTCGGGGACAGGAAAGAGTTTATAGCCAGGGCGGAGTCCAAAATGGTACAGGGCAGCAGGCAGGCTCGAGGTCAGGGGCAGGCAGAGTGGTTAGGCAGGCTCGAGGTCAGGGGCAGGCAGAGTGGTTAGGCAGGCTCAGAGTCAAGACAGGCAAGGGTCAAAACCAGGAGGACAAGAAAAAGAGAGACTGGGGAAAAACAGGAGCTGAGAGAAAAAAACACTGGTTGACTTGGCAAACAAGATGAACTAGTGCAGACAGACAGAAAACACAGGTAAAAATATCCAAGGGATAATGGGGAACATGGTCGACAACTTGAAGGGGGTGGAGACAAGCACAAGGACAGGTGAAACAGATCAGGGTGTGACACTATGATGACACACCAAACGTGTTTTATGGATCGCAGGAAAATAGGAATAGGTTTTGTAGGCTACAGTCCAAGCTATGTCTTCCAATGGTGTGACTGCTGTTGGCATCAAAAGATCCAACTTGAATAAACGCTTGGAGTTAAGGACAACAGCAGTGGTGGATATCACTTATTATTTATATCTACATAGCACATTGATGTGAATCACACTACTGCTCTCTCATTTACCTATTTGTATTTGTATTTATTACATATCCCCATTAGCTGCTGCCAAGGCAGCATCTACTCTTCCTGGGGTCTAGCAAACTTAAGGCAATTGTATATAATTTAAAACATTCCATTATATTTCACAACAGATTTCACAACACATTAAGTGTGTGCCCTCAGGCCACTACTCTACTATCACATATCTAAAACACAAAATCCATGTGTATGTGTGTATAGTGTGTATGTTACCGTGTGTGTGTGTGTCTGTGCGCCTTACAGATTGTGGTTGTTGGGGTTCGCAGTTCACCAATATATATATATATATATATATATATATATGTGTATTTTAACCCAATAATGGTAGAATTTAAGAAGGTTAAGCTGCTTATCAATCACTGTTTTTGTGACCAGTGGATAGTCAGTGAAAAATGCGCTCTTGAAACAGCTTTAGTGCGGTTCCCAGCCTATTGAATAAAAGTTTGAGGGAGTTTCTCCTTTCTAAACTCCCTGTGGTATTGTGTTCAATACTGTCAAAAACTAGTTTAATTTAAGTGGGGCTTTTATTGCTCAATCTAATTCATGCTGATAAAGAAAACAGACACATGCTCAAACTTGCACACTTTTGATAGAATTATCCCAAACAGCTGCAAATTATCGGCATATATAAGTGTCACCAACAAAAATTTAAGCAATACCAAATGCAGTATATGGTTTTCATTTGTCACATGCGAATTGCACTTTTCAGTAGTGCTCAAAGCATGCCTTTACATGAGCGCAACATTTATTTTTCAACTTGAAGCAATGACCAGTCCTCCATGACAACAAGTCCTTAGTCCAATTAAGTCCTTAGTGTTTGCGTTAAGTTCAGGTAAAACATTTTGACTAATCTATATTTCCAAGTCTTGAAGATAAAGGGTTATTAATTAATTGGAACGACAGGACATCTGACAGACTTTGTTTTTTAATGTAAATACATGGCCTACTTGTATCATTATCTGTAGTAGACTTAGAAGAGGCCTACATAACCAACCCATAAAGTAAAATGCAACATCCATTTATGGCCAGCTATGTAAACTCTCAAATGTATTTAGTCTGCAATAAATGTCATTCAATTGGTCATATTCATTTTTGTCTTCTTCTAATGCCTCTTAAGCGGAAAGCAAGCTAAAAGTAACTGAACGTAAACAGATTGTGTTACTGAGTTTGTGTAATCCAAAAGTTATGATTCTGATTACAATTTTTGGAAGGTAACTAGTAACCGTCACGGATTATATTTAGAAAGTAACCTACCCAACGCTGAGAACACAGTTGCTGTTCTTTAGGGTTTATAATGACTTGTGTATAGGTTTGATCCATTGAGATAACAATGTCGTACTATATATACGGTCAAAAATGCCTATTTGTCCATACAGGAGTTTATGACCACGCTGGGGGCCACAGGTGACTTCCATGGCTGGTTCACTGGAGAGAAACAAGGATCAGGGTAAAAATAATACCTCTCGTTCGAGAAACTGTATTGTGCCATAAAGCAGTAGAATAATTGCCCTTGCATACTTTGTTGAAAAAGCCCCTTACAACAACTATATTTGACTTACTAAAAGCGGTCTCTCTCTGTGCCCCTTCAGAACCATTGACAGGCTGGACTGGAACAGCCTGATCGACGACAGAATAAAGATATCAGATCTGCTGGTTGTCCCAAATTTAGAGGTAAGCAAGGCACGGCAATGGCAACGAAAGTGCTCTAGAAGATAGAAGATACCACTTGGTTTCAAACTCAAGTGGTTCTGTAAACACCTCCAAACCCTGTCAATTGTTTGAGTAAATACGTTGATAAGATTGACCATTCAGTTTAGAGTTGATCCCAGAATGGTGAAAGAATGTTTGAAAAGAGTTGCACCTCTTGTGACTCACTGGGCCTGACATGGTTTGAATTGGCACGCCATTCCCTATGTAAGCATTAACACATGACAGCTGTGCAATTCCAAGGAATAACCACACACCTCAGCGGTGTGAGAAGGCTTGAGGCCGTGTGTTAATACTTACTTATCTTAGCTTAGACAAAGCCAGTCTGTTGAAGGTAAAGGCCCTCAGGTCTCTGTGTGTGTGGGCTGTCTCCAGTGTTAGCTCAGACAGTGTGATTCATTGAGCCTCAGGTAAGGTATTTTAGGCTCTCCTTTCTTTGTTTGTCCAGACTGGTCAGCTGGAGCCCCTGCTCAATAAGTTCACAGAGGAGGAGGAGAAACAGATGAAGAGGATGCTCCAGAGGCTGGACGTACTTGCCAATGTAAATATGAAACCATGCTTATGTTATCTTCAGCAATGTTATGCTATGTCACGTTACATCACGCCAGGTCATCTTATCATCTCATAATTAGCTACCAGTTCAGTTTCCTTGGTTTATTGAGAAAAACTCTGAGCTCATGTGTGGAATGAAGTGGAACTCACCTGTTCTGGCTGTCTGTGTTGCAGCATGCAGAGGAGCACAGTGTTCGTCTGATGGTGGATGCAGAGCAGACCTACTTCCAGCCCGCCATCAGCACACTGACTGTGGAGATGCAGAGGATCTACAATAGAGGGAAACCTGTCATCTTCAACACCTACCAGTGCTACCTCAAGGTTAGGGACCCATTACGTTGCCATCCTTCCAAGTCTTGTTTGTCACATCGACAAGGAAGTTGAAGCCTGGGAGCTGAGGCTACTAGAGACCCTGTCACTGAGTTTCTATGCTCATACATGTAGTCATGTCTTACCAGCAGCTCTCTGAAACACATCATTTGAAGGTTTGCTTATAAACAGCTTATACGCCATTATTATACAGATGACCGGTGTCCCTAATATCCCTCCTTTACTTCCTTCCTCTCGCTTTCTCTACCATTGTAGGAGGCCTATGATATCGTGACCATGGATGTTGAGTTGTCTAGGCGTGAGGGATGGTTTTTTGGGGCCAAGCTGGTGCGTGGGGCTTATATGTACCAGGAGAGGAGCAGAGCGGAGGAGATCGGATACGAGGACCCCATCAACCCTGACTATGAGACCACTAACATGATGTACCACAAGTAAGGGATGGATGTGCTTATTTAGTTACTCACTGTGCTTAAATAAATACTGTTCTTAAAACATTCTTCAATTCGTATTGAATAGCAATTGTTTTTAAGAACCTGTTAAAATGCTGAATGACCTATAAAGTAAACTCTCTGACTTGACCAAAAGTAGAGCACTATGAGGAATTTTTCAGTAACAGCTGTGTAATATAATTTCACACAGAGAGCATTTTGGATTGTATTTTTTTTATTTTAGTCATTCAGCAGACACTCTTATCTAGAGCGACTTACAGGAGCATCTAGGGTTAAGTGCCTTGCTCAGGGGCACATCGACCAATTTTTCACCTAGTCGGCTCAGTGATTCAAACTACAACCTTCCAGTTACTGTCCCAACGCTCTTAACCGCTAGGATACCTGTAGTTTACTTAACATGTCTGTCATGTCTGTACTCTGTAAGGTGTCTAGACTACATCCTCGATGAGATTGTACTGAACAGAAATGCCAATGTCATGGTTGCTTCTCACAATGAGGACACAGTGAAGCACACCCTCAGGAGGCAAGTCTCATTACTGCACTGCATGGCCTTAGCTTGACACAGACACACTGAGGATGGCTCTCTGCCAAGTTTTCCTGCTCAAACTCTAACACACGTAGTTATTGCATTTCTATAGAGTTTTTCTCATGTTTAAAGCATATACTATGTACATTCATGGCCAAAAGTTTTGAGAATGACACAAATATTAATTTTCACAAAGTCTGCTGCCTCAGTTTGTATGATGGCAATTTGCATATACTCCAGAATGTTATGAAGAGTGATCAGATGAATTGCAATTAATTGCAAAGTCCCTCTTTGCCATGCAAATGAACTGAATCTCAAAATCTTCCACTGCATTTCAGCCCTGCCACAAAAGGACCAGCTGACATCATGTCAGTGATTCTCTCATTATCACAGGTGTGAGTGTTGACGAGAACAAGGCTGGAGATCACTTTGGGAGGGGGGGGGCTCTTGGGTGGCGGGACAGTTTGATTGTGTCTGCTGGGCTGCAGAAGTTGTTTGTTTTCAGCGTGTGTAGTTTATCAAGTATTTAACTCAATCATCGGTGTGATTGCTTTAGGTTGTGGTTATTTTCGTTTGGGACCGCGCCCGTTATGGATCGCATGGATTAGTAGCAACATTGTTGCAAAGCTTTGACATACAAACCAACAAACCATCGGACAGTCAGACAGTTTCTCTTCCCTCTATCATTCCAGTGCGTTACTTCCCATTGAAGTTCATTAGAGCTGGACTATTATTGCCCAGCCAGAAGTATTTGGATGGACATTTTAGTTAAAAGGGAGGTTGCTTGCAAGTTGTGTATTGTTATGTGAACTGTATTGAGCTGAGGTGTACTAATGGCATGTGGCCGAGAAGATTGCGGACATTTTTAAGGCCTTTGTTGTGTCTATGAACACCCGCCACATTCATACCCTCTGCACTCATCCACTGGAAGATAATACAGATTATTGCAAATCCTCTGTTGATGACTGGGTTCGTTCTTGTATGAAGTTGCTTTTAAATTGCTCTGCCATTATTAGTATTAGTATTATTGTATGAGGGATTCTTGTTGGGGTTACCCCTGTGCTGTGATGTTGGTTTTATATGGTGTGTATTCTCTTTTCTCTCCACTGGCTATCTGGTAAACAGGCTACACTCTAGGCAGTCTATTCTGCTGATGTGTGTGGGTCTGGTAGTGGTACTCTCTCTATTCTACTCTTTTACTTTCGGCATGGTTAATGCCTGCCTGGCGACCGAACAAAATCTTTCTTTACCCCTCTCAAATAAATACCGCTACAATGCTGATTGAGTTTGAATAACAGACTGGAAACTTCAAAAGGAGGGTGGTGCTTGGAATCATTGTTCTTCCTCTGTCAATCATGGTTACCTGCAAGGAAACACGTGCCGTCATATTTGCTTTGTACAAAAGGTCTTCACAGGCAAGGACATTGCTGCCAGTAAAATTGCACCTAAATCAACCATTTATCGGATCATCAAAAACTTCAAGGAGAGCGGTTCAATTGTTGTGAAGAAGGCTTCAGGCCGCCCAAGAAAGTCCAGCAAGCTCCAGGACTGTCTCCTAAAGTTGATTCAGTTGCGGGATCGGGGCACCACCAGTACAGAGCTTGCTCAGAAATGGCTGCAGGCAGGTGTGAGTGCATCTGCACGCACAGTGAGGCAAAGACTTTTGGAGGATGGCTTGGTGTCAAGAAGGGTAGCAAAGAAGCCACTTCTCTCCAGGAAAAACATCAGGGACAGACTGATATTCTGCAAAAGATACAGGGATTGGACTGCTGAGGACTGGGGTAAAGTAATTTTCTCTGATGAATCCCCTTTCCGATTGTTTGGGGCATCTGGAAAAAAGCTTGTCCGGAGAAGACAAGGTGAGCGCTACCATCAGTCCTGTGTCATGCCAACAGTGAAGCATCCAGAGACCATTCATGCTTGGGGTTGCTTCTCAGTCAAGGGAGTGTGCTCACTCACAATTTTGCCTAAGAACACAGCCATGAATAAAGAATGGTACCAACACATCCCCCGAGAGCAACTTCTCCCAACCATCCAGGAACAGTTTTGTGACGAACAATGCCTTTTCCAGCATGATGGAGCACCTTACCATAAGGCAAAAGTGATAACTAAGTGGGAACAAATCATCAATATTTTGGGTCCATGGCCAGGACACTCCCCAGAACTTAATCCCATTGAGAATTTGTGGTCAATCCTCAAGAGGCGGGTGGACAAACAAAAACCCACAAATTCTGACAAACTCCAAGCATTGATTATGCAAGAATGGGCTGCCATCAGTCAGGATGTGGCTCAGAAGTTAATTGATAGCATGCCAGGGCGGATTGCAGAGGTCTTGGAAAAGAAGGGTCAACACTGCAAATATTGACTCTTTGCATCAACTTCATGTAATTGTCAATAAAAGCCTTTGACACTTATGAAATGCTTGTAATTATACTTGAGTATTCCATAGTAACATCTGACAAAAATATCTAAAGACACAGAAGCAGCAAACTTTGTGGAAATTAATATTTGTGTCATTCTCAAAACTTTTGGCCATGACTGTACAGTTGAAGTCGGAAGTTTACATACACCTTAGCCAAATACATTTAGACTCAGTTTTTCAGAATTCCTGACATTTAATCCTAGAAAAGATTCCCTGTTTTAGGTCAGTTAGGATCAGCACTTTATTTTAAGAATGTGAAATGTCAGAATAATAGTTGAGAGAGAGATTTATTTCAGCTTTTATTTCTTTCATCACATACCCAGTGGGTCAGAAGTTTATGTACACTCAAGGCTCCTCCTTTTTCCTCCAAACATAGCGATGGTCATTATGGCCAACATTTTCTTTCATCAGACCAGAGGACATTTCTCCAAAACGTACAGTCTTTGTACCCATGTGCAGTTGCAAACCGTAGTCTGGCTTTTTTATGGCGGATTTGGAGCAGTGGCTTCTTTCTTGCTGAGCGGCCTTTATAGAACTTATTTTACTGTGGATATAGATACTTTTGTACCTGTTTCCTCCAGCATCTTCACAATGTCCTTTGCTGTTGTTCTGGGATTGCACTTTTCGCACCAAAGTATGTTCATCTCTAGGAGACAGAACGCGTCTTCTTCCTGAGCGATATGACAGCTGCGCAGTCCCATGGTGTTTATACTTGCGTACTATTGTTTGTACAGATGAACGTGGTACCTTCAGGCGTTTGGAAATTGCTCCCAAGGATGAACCAGACTTGTGGAGGTCTACAAAAAAAACTCTGAGGTCTTGGCTGATTTATTTTTATTTTCCCATCATGGCAAGCAAAGAGGCACTGGGTTTGTAGGTAGGCCTTTCACAAATACATCCACAGGTACACCTCCAATTGACTCAAATGATATCAATTAGCTTATCAGAAGCTTCTAAAGCCATGACATAATTTTATGGAATTTTCCAAGCAGTTTAAAGGCACAGTCAACTTAGTGTACGTCAACTTCTGACCCACTGGAATTGTGATACAATGAAATAATCTGTAAACAATTGTAGGAAAAATTACTTGTGTTATGCACAAAGTAGATATCCTAACCAACTTGCCAAAACTATAGCTTGTTAACAAGAAATGTGTGGAGTGGTTGAAAAACGATTTTTAATGACTCCAACTGTGTGTGGAAAGCTAACGTGTCCCTTTCACCATCAGTGCAGCTAGAGCTGTTTGCACATACAGTAACGAAATGTGTCCAAAGGAAGTCTCTATGCCCGGGTACCTCATCTCTTAGTTTCATAGACTGTGTCTTCATCACTATCATATACCATACAAATATAACTATTATAATTTTCCTTTTCCTCTTGTTGACACAGGATGAATGAGTTGGGCCTGACTCCCACGGAGAACAAGGTGTACTTTGGACAGCTGCTGGGCATGTGCGACCAAATCAGCTTCCCATTGGGTGAGACTGACTGACTGATTGGTTAATTGATTGATTGGTTAGCTTCCCAATAGTCCAAGTTTGCACTTCCCATGCCTACAGGACAGATTATTGGGATGCAGGGACAGACAGAGCTCTCTGACCTCACATAGCACTGCTGATTTGATGGCATATTGGCCCTGTTTAGATTCCATAGGATTTGTATTGGTATTTCCCAATAGCAGTCAGTTATTTGTGTTGACACATGGAACCTCATGACCCTGCATTGTGCACATATGGAGTTCTGGGACTTGCACTGACACTTTATTGACAAATTGGCCATGACAGGTGTTGGCTCACAGCACTAGTTTGTCAATCAAAGACATTGTATTGAACTAAATCAGGGATGATCAACTGAAGTGCTGGGGAGCCACAGGATGTGAAGGCTTTTGCTCCATCCTAGCGAAGATACTTCTGGTTCAACTTTGTGTGGTCTAAAATTGATGTGCACGATTAGTTGAATAAATTCCCAACTCACTAATTCCATTACACTAGCCAAGTATAATATTTTTTGGGTATGTACTGAAAAGCTGCCCCAATAAATGTCATTCTCTTCCCCTCTGTCTCTCTCTCCTCCAGGCCAGGCAGGTTTCCCGGTCTATAAATATGTTCCATACGGGCCGGTGAATGAGGTGATACCGTACTTATCCCGTCGTGCCCAGGAGAACAGGGGCTTCATGAAGGGTTCCCAGAGGGAGAGGGAGATGCTGTGGAAGGAGCTAAAACGCAGGCTGGCCTCGGGACAAGTCTTCTACAGACCTCAGCCTGAACCGGGTCTATGAAATCACAGCTAGCTAGCTGTCTGTCTGTGCTGTGTCATGACGTTGGCCTCTTTGAGTATATCAACCCCATCCCCTCTCCCTGCCACCCCCCTTGCCTCCTTCAACTAGGCTGCTGTGGTCAGAGGTCGTAAATTCCTGAGAAGACCTCATGGAGAGTAGTCTCTCATTATAGAGAGTAGTCTTTCATGGAGACAAAGGAAATCCTTCCTCCTCACAGAACTTGAGGTACGAACAAATTTCATGTTCTGGAGAAAGTGTAAAAGATCGGTGAAGAATCCAGCTACGAACTGGTCCGTTTGTCACAACTTGGGAAGCTCATGGAAGACTGTGTGGCCACATTACCATAACATTGTTTATATAATAGCCCCAGATAAAGGGTTTACATCTAATTGTTGTATAAGATGAATGAGTGAGTATGATACTGTTTACACAATTTTACAATGTGATTTTGGACTGTTTAATGAAGGAAAACTCAAAAAAGGAATTGGATTTGAACTAAATCAGGGGACCGCCCCTGAGCCCAGTTAGGGTCAGACATCCTGGGACAGCCCTTTTCTGCCATTCCGAATAAAACCCAACTTTGAGAAATTATCACCAGACCATGTTTTTCTCCATTACAGGGGGACAAAGGTTGCAGACCATTGCTGAATCTTTTAACCATACCACGTGGTTAAACTCTTAGACTATCGATACCGACAGAATGAGAACAAGTCTTTGATATTAATTACTAGTCTGCAGCTAGGAATTTGGTATCATCGAACGCGAAGAACGACAACCGCCGAAACATCCATTCTATAAGAAATGTCACTTTGAACTATCCCCTTTAACCAAGACAGAGAGAGAAACGGACAATTCTACAAAAGAATGACTTTTCACTAGCGATCAAGACGACACACTGAGCATAAATATATATATTGATTCCAATTGTACCCGAATGAGTGAGAGTTCATGTGTAAAGGATTAGCATTTTAATTGTGGCAAGCCACCATGCCGGTTCAGCCCACTAGTGCATATTCTCCTATCATTTCATGTAACCACATTTACCATATTTGTTTGTTTATGCATTTCTGTGAATTACTTAGTTAGTAATAAATTAATTATTTAAGACAATTGATGTATGGATGACTCATAGTGAAGACTGGGTTCGTGCAGATAACCAACAATTTACGACGTTTGGAAGGAGACTAACGTGAGGTAAAATAAATCATTAATTGATCAGATATGAAAATATCTGAAAGGTTATATTGGGAAATTATAACTTTGTAATCTGAATACTTTCCTTGGTGCCCCGACTTCCTAGTTAATTACAGTTACGTGATTATTCAGTTTAATCACGTAATACTAATTACAGGAATCTTTGATTAAAAACTAAGTCTTCAATTTAATGATAGTAAAGACACGACAGCTGCTTACTCTCTTTCTAGTGCTCTCTCTTTCTGTCTCCTCTCTCTCTTTGTAATGTTCTCTGTCTTATTCTTATCAATTACCCCTCTCTCTTTTAATCTCCCTCCCTTCCCCCCCAGCCATCTTTCTCCCTCTCTTTCCCCCACTTCCCTTTCTTCCTCTCTCTTAATTCTCTCTGAGCATTCCTCTTGGTGTCCTCAGCATCCTCAGAGCGCTGCATATATCATATGGGCAGCTTTACTACTCTAACAGGACTCCCTAAAATGTCAGGCTGGCCCAGACTACCCGTCACTCGCTGCTTTTTATAGCTCTATTTATCCTGGAGAGGGACAACAGTAATAAAAACATAGCAGGCTTGATTTAAATGGCAGTAAAAGATCCATCAATATCCCTTTTACTTTATAATGCTTCTTGAGAATACAAAACCCTCTGAGGAGTATTTCTGTAGATTTCCTACATCATGTTTTAAAGATAGTATCATATAGTGTTCTTTGGAAATGTATACTGTACATAAATCTATGGTGAGAATGTATACTTGTCTACACACACCGGTGCCTCTGTAGTACTGCATTAAATATTGCTCTCATAGACAGAGCTAGTTTAGTTTGAATCAATAAGAGTCTTTTGGAACTAAATTGTGTAAAGGGTCTGGAGGGTTGGTTCTCCGGTAGCCTAGTTTCTTTTGTGTTCATATCCAGGGATGTAATTACAGTATTGTATACGATTCTGGACATCAAATAACTGATACTGACTGTGCTATTTATTTGTCCATTTGGCATGTAAATTAATTACATTTTAAATGTGTTGGATTTTACACTCCAAAATAAAAGAGAGCCGCACACTCTAGGAGCTCAGATGTAATTACCAACGTTTCGACAGCCAAGCTGTCTTCATCAGGGTATAATCACAAACGCTGCGGGATGACTCATTTATATAGTGTCAAAAGACACAGGTGTCTGTAATCATGGCCAAGAGTGGCCTAATATCATTGGTTAATATCAAATATTAAAATGGCATACAAAGAACAGCATACAAGCAACAAATGGATAGCATACGATCATAAATTAATTTTTAACTACACAAGCTTACAAACAATTACAATGACAAAGTCACAATAATCACAAGAATGGCTTCAGATCTTACACTCCAACCTTGTCTCTTGTAAATATACTTAAGCTATCTGTGAAAAGTCAGTAATTTTGTTTATTCAAAATGTGTTTATAACCAAAATGACTGACAAGAAGAATGTATGGAAAAATGCACAAGGCCTCAACAAGTCTTGTACAAGTTGAAAGTAAATTGAGAAATCACAAAGTTATCATCCTCTTTTGATAGCCCAGCTTTTAAGTTAGACTACCAGTATGGGTCATTTTGTGTGATAATTGTTTCATTACTGACAGTCGATTAATATCTCCGTTGGAAACTAATCATGCTTCCCAGTAATTATCACCATGCGACTCTGCAGATGTTCATTCAATTGCCTGTGATATTGTTCTCTCACACTGAATAGGGGAGGGAGAGGATGTGTTATTCACTGTAGGCAAATTGGTCAGAAGAACTCATTGTGTTACAGAAACAAGAAAAATACATTGTCCAATGTAAGGGCTCAATTCAATCTGTATTGTTATAGCTCAAATTCATTTTAAAGGCAGTGTTCCCACGTTCGCGGAGACTGCATTCACAGTAAATGCTGCAAATGTCGGCTCATTCGGAAATCGCCTTTCAATGTCAAAGCGGATCTTTCGCGAATCCTTCAGCAATACGTTTCTGTTCTCCGTTTTTTTTAAACTGTTCTTTTTGACTTTCGGGACGCTTTTTTTTTCTCTAGTAAGGAAACAATTGAACTCCAGATCCACTGACAGTACCTTCTAAACTGAGCTGTTCCTAATTTACTTTATGTAATGAATGTCGACGTTTCTTATGCAAGAGGTTGACTGGAATCACTTTACATGTGGGCTTTGCATAGTTTCCTCCAAGTTCTACTAAGCTACATGGATTTTTTTTAAAGGTCATACCAAGGATCTTTTTGCTATTTGATTTTTAATTTTACGACCCCTTGAAGTATCAAAAACACGTTTGTTTTTTAATTACTTGAAGAGAAAATGTATTTGGCCTCAGTGCTATTATCCCATACGAACACATTGAATGACAGATTCACAATACGGAACAACAGATATCTAAAGGAAGTTTGTTCTGAAGTGTGTTCTTTTTTACATGTTAATAAACTCGTATTTTTGGCACTAAACCATCTCCATTCATTTTTTTCAACTGGTACCGGGGGACCTTCGACTAGTTTGTGATGCCTGTGGGCGTCTGTGTTCGTGAGAGTCTCGCCTTTCTACAGAGGAGTCATATTAGTGTGCAGGCCAAACTGTTTGGCTGCTACAGACAGAAGTTGACAGATTGGCTGTACCAATTTACGAAGCACGCCATCGTGTTCGTGAGAGTCTCATCTTTCCATAGAGGGGTTATAGTGGTTTTTAGGCCAAAGTGTTCCAATGCTACAGAACATTTTGTGAGAAGACCGATTTTTGGGATGTCTCATGGTCTGACAAACCCCGCTCTAGCTCTGTCAACTTTCACCGCAGATGCAGAAGTGTGATATGGGCGGATGCGGTGGATTGAGACGCATCAAATGCAAAAGCTGCAACTGACAAACTTTCATGGGGATGTTTTTATTATGCTAATTCGATTTCTGCGGGGACGCGGAAATCAACCTTAGGGGTTAAAGATGAAACTGAAGGAAATTGATACCAAAAATTGAAATGATAATGTGTATTGTTGATATTACTTCAGAATATGCTGAATGGTTGAACAAAAAAACATGCCTTATAAATAACTGTTTTAAAATTGGTCCTTTGCGTTAGTCTCTGGCAGCCTGTTTCCCCCACAAAAATATCCACAAGCTGACATGGTACTCTCCTAATGAAAGACACAAGAACCAGATTGACCACCTGATGATCAACGGCAAGTGGAGAAGTTCGCTGAGGGACGTCAAAGGTGCGAAGGGGGGCAGATGTCGCTAGTGACCACCATCTTGTGACTGCCAACATCAAACTAAAGCTGAAACGTTCAGGACCACCATACAAAAGGAACAACAAGATTTGATGTTGGCATGCTGAAGGACCAAACCGTCAACAAAATCTTCATAATGCAAGTTCACAACAAGTATCAAGCCCTTTCAAACAACACAGAATAAGATGAGGAGGAGACTGAGGAATATATATATATAGGAAGTGTAAGAAAGTGGTTAAAGCTAATAAACCTATGGAGATTTAGCTGTCATATGAACCATAAAAGCTTTGAATTGATAAAAATACTCTGTATACTATCAAAGAAATATATCATAAACAGAATCCCCCTTGTCGATTTATACTTTTCCCAAATAGATGTACTTTTTTTGTTAGCTGTCTATACTCTGTGACAAACATATTTAAAATCTCATCTATCTATATAGATATACTGCAGTGGTGTGTGAGACAGCAGGGGTTCAAATTGTAGAACCCAGTTCCTACATTTGAATATAAAAGGGGATTTTATCAAACAAAACTACGTTACATTTATCTCTGGGACCCCCAGGATGACAAATCAGAGCAAAATTACTGAATGTAGTACATAAGTACATTATTTACCTTCAGTGATTAATTTACGTATCAAACCAGTTGCAGTGATTACATTTTTGTTGTTGTTGTGCTCTCTCCTCAAACAATATCAAGGTATATTTTCATTGTACTAGCTACTGTAAATTGGACAGTGCAGTTAGATTAACAAGAACTTAAGCTTTCTGCCCATATAAGCCTTGTCTATATCATGGAAGGTTTGCTGTTACTTATGTCATTCAACTCACATTAGCGCACATTAGCAACAACCATTCTGGTATAGGGACACCGATCCTGTAGATCCTTAAGTGGTTTTAATTAATTAACCTCTATGTGATCAGTGTGCCCCCCCCCCCCCTTGAAAATGTATTAATAAACCAATTAGGCACATTTGGGTAGTCTTTATACAACATACAATAGAAATACAATGGTTCATTGGATCCGTCTAAAACTTTGCACAAACAATGCTTCCATCTAGTGGCCAAAATCTCAATTTTGCCTGGGCTGGAATAATGCATTATGGCCTTTCTGTTGCATTTCAAAGATGGTAATTTAAAAAAAAATGGATGTTTCTCTTTGTATTATCTTTTACCGATCTATCATAGGAATATGTCTTCTTATCACAATCACACCATGAGTAGTTAGTCATAAAACATACAACTCCGCCTTTCTTCTTCCCAAAGAGTTCTTTATGCTTGCCTGCGCGATGTTCTGAGAACCCAGCTGGCTGTATGGATGGCGACAGCATATATCCGGAGAGAGTCATGATTCCGTGAAACAGTACACTACAGTCCCTGATGTCTTTCTGGAAGGAGATCCTCGCCCTGAGCTTGTCTACTTTATTGTCCAGAGACTGAACATTAGTTAGTAATATACTCGGAAGTGGTGGATGTTGTGCATGCCTCCTGAGTCGGACTAGAAGTCCACTCCGAATATATTTTCCCCTCTGGCGTCTTGGAGCAGCCTCTGGGATAAGTTTGCATGCCTTGGGGGAGATACGAGCAAAGGATCAAATTTGAAAGTTGTATTTCTGGTCAGAATGCTGGTGAGATACCGCCACTGATATCCAAAAGTTATTTCTGGCTGTATGTAACACAAACAAAAGTTCTGGGCTAATAATGTAAGAAATAACACACAAAGAAATACTGCAAAGTTGCTTAGTAGCTAGATGTCTGTCAGCTCCGTCTTGCCTCAAGTAAAAAATTAATCTATACATGCAACAACTTGTTCAACTAGAAATCTTTGTCTATTTTTCGAGGCTAGAGGACAGCTCTTTCATTATTTTTTTCTGCAGCATTTATATTAGCCTATGTAATTGTTAAATATGTATCTAGTAGCAGTCAAGGGCATGAAATCAGCAGAAGGCAAGGCAGGTTGATGTGCTCAGAGCGTAGATTTATTTACAGGTCTTGGTGAGCCAACGTTGAAAGCGGCATACATTATACTAGTAGATTTACCAAACATATGCCAGAAATAAATAGCCTCTGTATCTGAGAAACAAAAATTAATCTGTCTAAAAAGGAGCTATAACAGGTAGGCCTTAATAATACGCCCTTGGCCTACAGGACCATACAATTACCCAATAGGCAATTACAACCAATAAACTGGTTCCACAATGTAAAAGGTAATGTCTACATCCATTGTTATATTTGTACACTAGTCTTAAAAACCAGACAATGATATTCCAACACCATGCATACATGAAACAAAAATGTTCTCTCATTCAATGTTCTGACTGCAAAGCATGGAGCGCAGGCCATGTAGCCTAAAGCACCGGCTCCTATTATGCACAACAAAAATGACAGGAACTGGACACATGGCACTCTGACATAACCTGGGAAATATGAGCAAAGAAAATCATAAATTTAATTAAATAAAAAATTGCTACCTCACGAGTCTTGCAAATGGTCTGGTGCACTATAAACATTGTAGACATTGTTGCTGTAAAATGAAAAATGTATTGAAGGCCGATGTATCGTAAACATTACACAAGTTGAAATCGCAAACTCAACAATGAGTAGGTTTGGAAGGAATCAGTTGCTAACTGCAAGTGTTGCAAAGCAATCAATCACTAGCCTGATATTCAGTGTAGTGGGTGGTCCAAGTCTGGGTATAACGGTCCCTTTAACAAGATATAAATAATAAACATGCAGCACCACGGGCCAGAACAGTTTCAATACATTGGCCATGCTGTCAATCCAGCATGATTTCTGACACATTCAAAACAACTGCAAACTCGGAAATCTCCGACTTCAGTGAGTTCAAGACAACTGGGGGAAAAAAATTTGCTCCAACTGGGAAAATAATCTTTGAACGGTCATCCAACAGGTCTGACCTGTAGATCATTGACATTATGATTTGACCTTGTTCACCCCCTCCGCTCCCCCGACATCTGTGTTGATTGAGACTGCTGGTCCAATTAGAGTTCCGAGTGCACGTTTCACTAGCCAATCTGTTGCATTTTTTTTGCAAGAGCGATGATGCGGCTACATGTAGATTAATCCATGTAGACTGTGCCACAAAATGAGTGACATAACCAGGTCAGATCATTTTAAGTCAGTCAAAGTCCAGAGTTTTGAGGCTCCAAGTCAAAGCTATTTTATACCAAGTCAAGTCTCAAGTCAAATGTGTTTGTATGGGCTAACAGCAGTAAAGCAAAAAAAAGGGTCTTAAAAATTTCAAGCAAATAACAAAAGGATCCTTGGCATGACTCTCTTAAAACAACTCCTTATCAAATTTGGTTGCAAACACATATTTAGCACAAGTTATTGAAGCTGTAGCGAAATGCTTGTCTTCCTAGCTCTAACAGTGCAGTAATATCTAACAATACACACAAATCTAAAAGCACAAGAATGAAATGAAGAAATACAGAATCTAATATTAGGATGAGCAATGTCAGAGTCCAGTGTGTTTGTGTATATATATATATAACATTGAGCATATCTGTAGAATAGCATAATATATGCAGTACCAATCAAGTTTGGACACACCTACTCATTCAAGGGTTTCTCTTCATTTGTACATCTTTCTACATTGTAGAATAATAGTGGAGACATCAAAACTAAGAAATCATGTCATAACCCCCCAAAATGTGTTAAATAAATCAAAATATATTTAACATTTTAGATTCTTCAAAGTGGCAACCCTTTGCCTTGACAGCTTTGCAAGCTCTTGGCATTCTATCATCAGCTTCTTGAAGTAGTCACCTGGAATGCATTTCAATTAAAAGTTCATTTGTGGAATTTCTTTCCTTCTTAATTAATGTGTTTGAGCCTATCAGTTGTGACAAGGTAGGGGTGCTATACAGAAGATAGCCCTGTTTGGTAAAAGACAAAGTCCGTATTATGGCAAGAATTGCTCCAACCTGCAAAGACAAACAGTTCATCATTACTTAAAGACAGAAGGTCAGTCAATACGGAACATTAAGAACTTTGAAAGTTTAAGTGCAGTTGCAAAAACCATTAAGCATTATGATGAAACTGGCTGTCATGAGGACTGCCACAGGAAGACCCAGAGTTACCGCTGCTGCAAAGGATAAATTAATTAGCGTTAACCCCACCTCAGATTGCAGTCCAAATAAGTGCTTCACAGAGTTTAAGTAACAGACACATCTCAACATCAACTGTTCAGAGGGGACTGCGTGGAGGCCTTCATGGTCGAATTGCTACAAAGAAAGCACTGCTAAAGGTCACCAATAATAATAAGAAACTTGCTAGTCCAAGAAACACGACCGGTGGAAATCTGTCCCATGGTCTGATCAGTCCAAATTTGAGATTTTACTTGTGAGATGTATTGTCGGTGAACGGATGATCTTCGCATGTGTAGTTCCCACCGTAAAGCATGGAGGAGGAGGTGTGATGGTGCTTTGCTGGTGAAACTGTCAGTGATTCATTTAGAATTCAAGGCACACTTAACCAGCATGGTTACCACAGCATTCTACAGTGATACACCATCCATCTGGTTTACGCTTAGTGGGACTATCATTTGTTTTTCAACAGAACAATGAATCAACACACCTCCAGGCTATGTAAGGGCTATTTGACCAAGAAGGAGAGTGATGGAGTGCTGTATGACCTGGCCTCCACAAGCATCCGACCTCAACCCAATTGAGATGGTTTGGGATGAGTTGGACCTCAGAGTGAAGGAAAAGCAGCCAAGTGCTCAGCATATTTGGGAACTCCTTCAGACTGTTGGAAAAGCATTCCAGGTGAAGCTGGTTGAGAGAATTCAAAGATTGTGCAAAGCTGTCATCAAGGCAAAGGGTGGCTGTTTGTTTAACACTTTTTTGGTTACTACATGATTGCATGTGTTATTTCATAGATTTGATGTCTTCACTATTATTCTACAACATAGAAAATACTAAAAATAAAGAAAACCCCTTGAATGAGTAGGTATCCGAACTTTTGACTGGTACTGTGTACACACACACACACACACACACACACACACACACACACACACACACACACACACACACACACACACACACACACACACATAGTTGAATAGGATGGCCTTGACTAGAACACAGTATACCCATATGAAGTGGGTTAAACAGTATGTAGTAGAACCCCCCCCCCCCCCCCCCCCTCCCTCCATTTACTCCCGTTATCAATTAAAGCTCAAAATTCATTTTCCATGTGCATTCACCAAACGTAGCCATATGCTCTCAGCATACCCGGCTTCAACAGGCCTCCATACCTCATTCACTTCTTGTGGGCAGCCACATAGAACACAACACATGAGGACTGAAATACACAATATTCAAGTCACATGATTAGGTCAATTGTCCAATGAAAATGCTTGCTGAAATAACAGGGGGGGATTAGTCACACTTGTGGAGTGTGATAATCCCGTAACACTTTGTAGATCCACAGTATCAGAGCGTGTGTGCTTCATCAGTGTCACTTTACTCACTGAATGGCTCTGGGTAATCTGTAATGCTCCATTGATCTGAACACTCTTCAGAGAGTGAGAGAGAAAAGAGAGACAGAGTAAGAGAGAATGAGGAATAAAAAGATAGGGGAATAGAGAGATGAGAGGGGGAGAGAGAGAGACTCAACCCGGACCAGCCTGATTACACACAGCTCCCCTTGGTTGGCGGCTCTGATGTCAACCAATGAGTAAACAAATGAGACAAAAATGCAACAGATGGGACTAGCGCTAACTAATCTCATTGGTCTGTTGAGAGAGAGGCATTCCAAGACAGAGAGAGAAAGAGAAAGAGAGCGACAGGGAGAGAGAGAGAGAGAGAGAGTATTTGGCATCTCATCGCTGCTGTTGTTCTCTCATCCATACCATTTCACTATGAACGATGAGTCATTCCGTTTGTCATAGGCTACATATCTCCTGGGTGTGTGCGCATGTGTATGTTTTAGATATCAGAGTGTCAGATATCAGTAGCTGGAGCAGACAGGAGGGTCTAAAAGCGTAGGGAACACTTCATTCACATGTCTCAGGAAGAATTAATTGGCTTTTCTTCCACCACAGCTTGTTGTTGGCCTGGCTGTTTCTCTAATTTAGTTTCTGTTCAGTTTCCAAGGAGGTGAGAGACAAAGCTGTCCTGATATAAATTATTAATCCAATGTCTGTGTCTCAAATGGCACCCTATTCCCTATATAATGCTTTGGTCAAAAGTAATGCACTTTATAGGGAAAAGTGTGCCATTAGGACTCAAACAATGGCCATGAAAGCCAAGCCCTCTCTCTTCCTCTCCTGAAAGTCACTAAAACAGAAGAACAATTCATGTTGACTGGATTTCTTTCAATCTTCCCTTTTTTTCCTCCTCTGCTACCACCACTAGCTTTTGTTCTAGCCAATGAATGGTGTCCATATATTATGCAACTAGTTCTCACAGTTATGTCAGAATTAGACGTCCTTCCATGCTTCTTAAGTATCAAATTTCAAAGTAGTAAGTGTTTAAGGTTATGTTTAGGCATCAATTCAGAATTTTAAGAATAGGGTTAAGTTGGGCATTATCTCCGAATGGTTAAGGTAAGTTAATGTTTTTTGATAGATTTAAAACAAAAATCTGAAAAAACAACACTCTAGCAAAACCGAAACCTGCTTGAAGGTAACAGAGCTCACAAGTCCTCAACTGGAAGATTCATTAAATAGTACCCGCAAAATACCAGTCTCAAAGTCAACAGGCGACCCCGGGGTGCTGGCCTTCTAGGCAGAGTTCCTCTGTCCAGTGTCTGTGTTTTTTTGTCCCTCTTAATCTTTTTATTGGCCAGTCTGAGATTTGGCTTTTTCTTTGCAACTCGGCCTAGAAGGCCAGCATCTCAGAGTCGCCTCTTCACTGTTGACATTGAGACGGGTGTTTGCAGGTACTATTTAATGAAGCTGCCACTTGAGGACTTGTGAGGCATCTGTTTCTCAAACTAGACACTCTAATGTACTTGTCCTCTTGCTCAGTTGTGCACCGGGGCCTCACACTCCTCTTTCTATTCTGGTTAGAGCCAGTAGTACACAGCGTTGTATGAGATCTTCAGTTTCTCTGCAATTTCTCGCATGAAATAGTCTATTCTTATTCTGAGAAATTAAGGCTAACGAGTTTCAGAAGATAGTTCTTTGTTTCTAGTCATTTTGAACCTGTAATCGAACCCACAAAATGCTGAAGCTCCAGACACTCAACTACTCTAAAGAATGTCGGTATTATTGCTTCTTTAATCAGGACAACAGTTTTCAGCTGTACTAACGTAATTGCAAAAGGTTTTCTAATTAACCTTTTAAAATTATGAACTTGGATTAGCTAACACAACGTGCCATTGGAACACAGGAGTGATGGTTGCTGATAATGGGCCTCTGTACGCCTATGTAGATATTCCATAACAAATCTGCCGTTTCCAGCTACAATAGTCATTTACAACATTAACAATGTCTACAGTGTATTTCTGATCAATTTTATGTTATTTTAATGGAAAAAAGTGACGTTTTCTTTCAAAAACAAGGACATTTCTAAGTGACCCCAAACGTGTGAACGGTAGTATACATTTGAGATGAGTAATGGAAGATATGTAAACATTATTAAAGTGGCATTATTAAAGTGACTAGTGATCAATTTATTAAAGTGGCCAATGATTTCAAGTCTGTATGTAGGCAGTAGCCTCTCTGTGTTAGTGATGGCTGTTGAACAGTCTGATGGACTTGAGATAGAAGTTGTTATTCAGTCTTTCGTAGTTTGCCCAAAGGATTGCGTTGTGCAGAACCGCACCACTCTCTGGAGAGCCTTGTGGTTGTGGGCGGTGCAGTTGCCGTACCAGGTAGTGATACATTCTGACAGGATGCTCTCAACTGTGCATCTGTAAAAGTTTGTGAGGGTTTAAGGTGACAAGGCAACTTTCTTCAGCCTCCTAAAACAAAAATCCGGAAAATCACATTGTATGATTTTTAAGTAATTCATTTGCATTATATTGCATGGCATAAGTATTTAGTACATCAGAAAAGCAGAACTTAATATTTGGTACAGAAACCTTTGTTTGCAATTACAGAGATCATAAGTTTCCTGTAGTTCTTGACCAGGTTTGCACACACTGCAGCAGGGATTTTGGCCCACTCCTCCAGAGCCTTCAAGTTTCGGGGCTGTCGCTGGGAAATACGGACTTTCAGCTCCCTCCAAAGATTTTCTATTGGGTTCAGGTCTGGAGACTGGCTAGGCCACTCCAGGACCTTGAGATGCTTCTTACGGAGCCACTCCCTAGTTGCCCTGGCTGTGTGTTTCGGGTCGTTGTCATGCTGGAAGACCCAACTACAACCCATCTTCAATGCTCTTACTGAGGGAAGGAGGGTGTTGGCCAAGATCTTGCGATACATGGCCCCATCCACCCTCCCCTCAATACGGTGCAGTCGTCCTGTCCCCTTTGCAGAAAAGCATCCCCAAAGAATTATGTTTCCACCTCCATGCTTCACGGTTGGGATGGTGTTCTTGGGGTTGTACTCATCCTTCTTCTTCCTCCAAACACGGCGAGTGGAGTTTAGACCAAAAAGCTCTATTTTTGTCTCATCAGACCACATGACCTTCTCCCATTCCTCTTCTGGATCATCCAGATGGTCATTGGCAAACTTCAGACGGGCCTGGACATGTGCTGGCTTGAGCAGGGGGACCTTGCGTGCTCTGCAGGATTTTAATCGATGACGGCGTAATGTGTTACTAATGGTTTTCTTTGAGACTGTGGTCCCTCTCTTTAGGTCATTGACCAGGTCCTGCCGTGTAGTTATGGGCTGATCCCTCACCTTCCTCATGATCATTGATGCCCCACGAGGTGAGATCTTGCATGGAGCCCCAGACCGAGGGTGATTGACAGTCATCTTGAACTTCTTCCATTTTCTAATAATTGCGCCAACAGTTGTTGCCTTCTCACCAAGCTGCTTGCCTATTGTCCTGTAGCCCATCCCAGCCTTGTGCAAGTCTACAATTTTAACCCTGATGTCCTTACACAGCTCTCCGGTCTTGGCCATTGTGGAGAGGTTGGAGTCTGTTTGATTGAGTGTGTGGACAGGTGTCTTTTATACAGGTAACGAGTTCAAACAGATGCAGTTAATACAGATAATGAGTGGAGAACAGGAGGGCTTCTTAAAGAAAAACTAACAGGTCTATGACAGCTGGATTTCTTACTGGTTGGTAGGTGATCAAATACTTATGTCATGCAATAAAATGCAAATTAATTACTTAAAAATCATACAATGTGATTTTCTGGATTTTTGTTTTAGATTCCGTCTCTCACAGTTGAAGTGTACCTATGATATAAAATTACAGACGTGTACATGCTTTGTAAGTAGGAAAACCTGCAAAATTGGCAGTGTATCAAATACTTGTTCTCCCCACTGTAGGTATTCCTCTTGTCCAGATGGGATAGGGCAGTGTGCAGTGTGATGACGATTGCATCGTCTGTTGACCTATTGGGGCGGTATGCAAATTGAAGTGGGTCTAGGGTGGCAGGTAAGGGGGGGTAGTCATTATCTTTGCCCTCTTGGGTACAATAACAATTGTGGATATCTTGAAGCATGTGGGGACAGCAGACTGGGATAGGGAGAGATTTAATTGATCCGTAAACACACCAGCCAGCTGGTCTGCGCATGCTCTGAGGACGCGGCTAGGGATGTCTCCTGGGCCGACAGCCTTGTGAGGGTTAACACATTTAAATGTCTTGCTCACGTCGGCTACAGAGTCCTTGGTAGCGGGCCACGTCAGTGGCACTGTATTATCCTCAAAGCAGGCAAAGAAGGTGTTTGTTTGTCTGGAAGCAAGATGTCGGGGTCCGTGACGTGGCTGGTTTTATTCTTGTAGTTCGTGATTGCCTGTAGACCCTGCCACATATGTCTCATGTCTGAGCTGTTGAATTGCGACATTTAACTTTGATTGCCTTGCGGAGAGAATAACTACACTGTTTGTATTCGGCCATACTCACAGTCATCTTTCCATGGTTTTGCGCGAATGCCACCATCTAGCCACGGTTTCTGGTTAGGGTAGGTTTTTATTTATTTATTTTTATCCCCAATTTCGTGGTATCAAATGACAATCATCATGATTATAATAAATGTTACTATCTTGTCTCATCGCTACAACTCCCGTACGGGCTCAGGAGAGACAAAGGTCGAAAGCCATGACCCAACCAAGCCACACTGCTTCTTAACACAGTGTGCATCCAACCCGGAAGCCAGCCACACCAATGTGTCAGAGGAAACACCGTGCACCTGGTGACCTGGTTAGTGTGCATTGCGCCCTGCCCGTCACAGGAGTCGCTAGTGCGCGATGAGACAAGGATATCCCTGCCGGCCAAACCCTCCCTAACCCGGACGACACTGGGCCAATTGTGCATCACCCCACGGACCTCCCGGTCACGGCCGGCTGCGAAAGAGCCTGGGCGTGAAAACAGGGTCTCTGGTGACTATAGCTAGCACTACGATGCAGTGCCCTAGACCACTGCACCACCCAGGAGTCCCCGGTTAGGGTAGGTTTTAATAGTCACAGTGGGTACAACATCTCCAATGCACTTCCTTATAAACTCACACACCGAATCAGCGTATAAATCAATATTTTTCTCTGAGGCTGCCCAGTTTGCGTGATCAAAACAATCTTGAAGTGTGGATTCCGATTGGTCATACAGCATTGAATTGTTCTCGTCACGGGTACATCCTGTGTGAGTTTCTGCCCATAGGACAGAAAACGGAGTTGTGGTCAGATTTGCCAAAGTTAGGGCAGGGGAGGGCCTTGTATGCATCGCAGAAGTTAGCAGTGATCCAGTGTATTGCCCGCACGAGTGTTACAATCAATATGCTGATAGCCTTGTTCTCATATTTGCTTTGTTAAAATCCCCAGCTACGATATGGTTTCCAGTTTGCATAGAGTCCAGTGAAGTTCCTTGATGGCCGTCGTGGTATCGGCTTGATGGGGAATATACACAGATGTGACAATAACCAACAAGAATTCTCTTGGGAGATAATATTGTCAGCAGTTGATTGTGAGGAATTCTAGGTCAAGTGAACAAAAGGACTTGAGTTCCTGTATGTTGTTACAATTACACAATGAGATGTTAATCATGAAGCATACATCCCTGCCCTTCTTCCCAGAGAGATGTTTATTCATGTAGGCATGACGCATAAAGAATCCCGTTGGCTGTACCAACGCCGACAACATATCCCGAGAGAGCCATGTTCCCATGAAACAGAGTATGTTACAATCCCGGATGTCTCTCTTGGAAGCAACCCTTGCACAAATTTCATCTACCTTGTTTTCTAGAGACTGGACATTGGCGAGTAATACACTCGGAAGCGGTGGGTGGTGTGCACGCCTCCGAAGTGTCCGCCTCCGAAATGCCATGGCTGGTGGTGAGAACAAAGGAACCCCTTCAGGAAAGTCATATTCCTGGTCGTAATGTTGGTAAATTGAAGTCATTCTGATATCCAATAGTTCTTCCTGGCTGTATGTAATAACACTTGAGATTTTCTGGGCTAACAATATAAGAAATAATACAAAAAAACAAAATACTGCATTGTCCCTCTCTGTCAGCTCTATCTTATCTTATGGCCAAGCCAACTGGTCTTTAAAAAAAGAAAAACTCCAAGGCTGACTAGATCTGGATGGATTCCATCATTCCATACCTGATGCAGAACTAGTCTTAGTCCCAAATGGCACCCTATTTCCTATATACTATATATTTGAATGAAGTGCACTAAATAGGGAATATTATGCCATTTGAGATGCGCCCTAGATCATTATGGAAGACAGCCTACCTATTGGAAGACAGCGTACTGCCAGCCGTGCATCACATGGGTTTCAGGTCGGGTGAAAATCTAGATCAGTAGGATGAATATTGCCTAGCCATACAGTAATTGGAGAGATATAGGAACAGAACAGAAAGAGAAAGACAGCAAATTGGTTTTCTTCTTGCACTAGCAACTGCACCTTGGGAAGACGAAGGTTGATGGTACTGGGCCTACTGTATAGTCTAGTGTTTGTTCACCACCAGGTGGCAGGTAGCCTAGTGGTTAGTAATTTGGACTAGTAACAGAAAGGTTGCAAGATTGAATCCCCGAGCTGACAACGTAAAAATCTGTCATTCTGCCCCTGAACAAGGCAGTTAACCCACAGTTCCTAGGCTGTCAGTGAAAATAAGAATTTGTTCTTAACTGACTTGCCTAGTTAAATAAAGGTAAAATAAAATAAAAACTAAGGGCATATAATGTTTTAGTTCCTTCATGCGTAATGACTTCAGAGGGACTTTGAACTTAGAACTCCATCAAATGGAAGGAAGAAAAGGACTGATGTGTTGTGGAAGGAAGCAGAGAAGAGAACCACATCATCATAATCACATCCTACTTATACAATTACCTCTTATACCTCTACAATGCTTCCTTCCTCAGAGGGACTGTTGACTTATAATGCCATTAGATGTGTTGTGGGAGAAGCGAGCAGAGAAAAATAAACAGAAGTTCCTTCATCATCTTAAATCCTTATTATACCTGTCCATCTCCAAACAAGATATAAATAATTGCAATTTTTATTTCAGGATGATGAGTCAGTGTGTAGATAGATATGGCACAGTGCCTCTACTCCTACCGCTCCTTATTCCTCACTCCATATTCCTAACCCTGGGCAGAAGGGTAGACTCCAGCATGTAAAAGTTGACTGTACAGCAGCCAAGTCTAAAACATCTTCATTGATTTCTCTTCTGTGTGTGGGCTTCGAGAGATTCGGCTGGCGGGCGGCATGTGATCCGCAAGAAAAGGATATCCTTTCTTTCTCCGTTGCGTTCTGCCGCCCACGGCCCGAGTTGAAATGATGATTCATACCGCTAAGCCCACACACTTTAGATCGAGCAAGTATAGAGGTGAGCAGTACTCTGGATAGAATACATTCTGGTAGAGGAATATAGTACCAGAACTCATAAGCAGGTGGCAGTAGGGATCTTCCCTTTCCTATGATAAGACTCCAGATGTGTTGGAACCTCACACATCCCATCCAGCTTCCAGCCCTTTACTAGTCCTCCAGCTAAAGCCGTTTATAGTGTATGAAATTTCATGCTGACCTATTTTAGTTAGGGAAATATCATATGTAAAAAAAAAAAAGTATTGAGGATGGACCTGCTTCTCAGGGCTATTGCACATCATTGTTCAAAACGTACGGCCATATAGTATAATAAGGGAAGAATCCACATTTAGCAGAAGAGCATAAACCACAGGCACAGATGTATTTTTTTCTCTTATCTTACAGTACATTATTTATGTTTCCTAAAGAATGTGTGGTGGAAATTACAACATTATGTTATTCACATTACTTTATATTAGAATGTATTCTTATATTGGTACTTTCACACTCTGTCTGTTCTTCTGAGAGGAGCCTCTGAGGCTTAACGCTGACAGTTGATTTAAGATGCCTTTGGTGATAAAAACTAAGACTGCATTCCATTCCACGACTAGTGTCTGTGTGAAATGCTGGCCTGTTTCCCAGTGCCAGGCAAATCCAACCTCCAGCTTATTTCTCCCACATCGCAGATGAACATTGGACTTCATAATTTGAGGGAAAGACCTAGTGTCCTATGTTGCATCAGTATTTTGGTATAAACAAGCAGTAAATGACCTAGAGACAGAAACCTGGTGCGATGTAAATATTGATGTGGCATGATATCACATTGTACCTTTGTATAATTCTACACATCTGTTGTTTGTCATGAACATTCAGGAGGATGTACGTTGCTTTAAAGATATGTAACCCAAATCTGCTCGTTGGGCTCTCAGCGATCACCCACGGGGGGTCATTGACCAGCTCCATTATTGCAATAATGAATAATAAAGTTTGATTGTTTTGAAGAAATCTGAAAGTCTCTCTCCTTTAAATCAGAAATATTCCACTACAAATGTCACAACGCACACGTAAAGAAGCACACTCAACACTCAACTCCCTCTCTCTATGTCCAGCACACATTTCCTTCCATTAACCTCTTGCAGTCACAATGCAATAGTGTCGCTGGATAACAGCACTCTATTCCCTGTGATATCAGCCACCATAACCGCATAATCCCTACCTTGATATTTCAAGGATTATTATCTTTACACAGATATAGATTGCACACACACACACACAGAAAGAGAGAGGGATAATCAACTAGAGAGGAGAGAGAGAGGGAGTGAAGAGAGGAGTGCAGGATTATTGTCCTCATATCTCTCCCTACCCCTCTTTCTCTCTCTTTGAGCTGATGTACAACAGTCCCTCATACAGATACACATAGCACAGTGCACAAACACACACACACACACACACACACACACACAGAGAAAACGGCTAATATATAACCTCCCCTTCTATCTTTCACACAGTTTTCTAAAAGAGGGCTTAACCCCAGGCTTCCATTAGTCAACAGAAAGCCCCTCATCCTACGCTCTTCTCTATAGAAACTATTTTGGTGCTTTACTATCAATCTGGTTGCCTTTCAGATAAAAAATATCATAACAACTTGGCAGGGAGAGGCTTGAGGTACGACTGTGTGGATGTGATTTCCTGCTGTGGAAATAATTCAGTTGGGACTGGGAGGTGTTTGTGTGTGTGTATGAGTGAGTGTGAGTTAGTTTGTGTTGCAGGCAGGTTGAGGCTCCTTCCAGGCTAGGATTACTGTACTTTATAGTTCCTCATCATCACCCAGAGGAGAGATTATCCCTGGTCTGCCCTTGCTGCTCCCGTCCCATCTACAGCACTCTGTTACCCAACGCTTATATACAAATGCTCAGAGCTACACTGTAGGGGATATGGGCTGTTGCAGATATTGATACAAATCTGACACAGATCAAAACACATCGTGTGGTTAGGGTAAACCATTACAAAAATACTGACATAAACAGCGACTCAAACACAGTACACACAATACACACAGACACAAACAGATACAAATAGGCACACACAGACATGCAAACACACAAATTGGACTGAAAGGAAGTAGAATTACTCTCCAATTCTGTGATTAAATTTCAGAATCCAACCCTGGCTGGCTGGCTGGCCCAGCCATCACTAATAGAAAGACAGAATAGATAATGCCACACTGTATTACAGTAGACAGGGACCCCCACTCCAGCTGTTGCTATCCCAGTCAACCTTGATGGTATTAGCGAGAAACTGTCTGTTGGTATCCCAAATGGCACCCTATTCACTATGGGCCCAGGTCAAAGTAGTACACAACATAGGGAATATGGTGCCATTTAGGACACAACCAGACAGAATGCTGTCTGAGCACACTAGAGGCGGTCTCTCTCTCACTCCACTAATCTCATCAATACTAACACCAACAAAAAAATGAGTTCTGACCAGCCATTACAGAGTGACATATATTGGACCAATGACATGGCAGAGAAGGCACAAAATGGCTCCTTAAGCTGTACCAAATGACATGTTAAAAGAACACCCTGATTAATGATCTGGCTACGGTCTGGTCGGGGTGATGAACAGCGGTCGGGTAATGCTGTAATTTAAAGGATATATAAAACTCTGCAAATACAAAGTCTGCCAATAGTATAAGTACTTGATAGAACTACAATACAGAACTCAGATACAATCTACACAGAGAGGTGCATTAGTGTGTATTCCATGAAAAGTAGGTTTACTAGTGCAAATCTAAAAAAGTATTTATTTGAATCCTGGTTTCTCTGGAGACAATATTAAGTTATACATTTTATCAGAATATGGAGGGGGACCTGTATTAGTGATTTTGAGAGACAGATCGTGATTGTGGAGGCCAGGTCATCTGATGCAGCAGGTGTGTTGGTTCATTGTCCTGTTGATAGTCTCACTAAGCCCAAACCAGATAAGATGGCGTGTCGCTGCAGAATGCTGTGGTAGCCATGCTGGTTAACTGTGCCTTGAATTTGAAGTAAATCACAGGCAGTGTCACCAGTAAGCACCCCCACACCATTACACCTCCTCCTCCATGCTTTACGGGGGGAAATACACATGAGGTCATCCGTTCACCAACACCGCATCTCACAAAGACACTGTAGTTGTTTCTAGCCATTTTGAGCCTGTAATCGAACCCACAAATTTTCAGCTGTGCTAACAGCTAGTAAAAGGGTTTTCTAATGATAAATTAGCCTTTTAAAATGATAAACTTGGATTGGCTAACACAACTGGAACACAGGAGTGACGGCTGCTGATAATGGGCCTCTATATGCCTATGAAGATATTCCCATAAAAATATCTACCGTTTCTGATACAATAGTCATTTACAACATTAACAATGTCTACACTGTATTTCTGATCAATTTGATGTTATTTTAATGGACAATTTTTTTTATTTTCTTTCAAAAACAAGGACATTTCTAAGTGACTCCATACTTTTAAACAGTGGTGGATATACAGTGTCTTCGGACAGTATACAGACCCTTTGACTTTTTCCACATTTACAGCATTATTCTAAAATGGATTAAATAAATACAAATCCTCAACAATCTACACACAACACCCCATAATGAAATGTTTGCAAATGAAAACAGAAATACCTTATTTACATAAGTATTCAGACCCTTTGCTGTGAGACTCAAAATTGAGCTCAGGTGCATCCTGTTTCCATTGGTCATTCTTGAGATGTTTCTACATCTTCATTGGAGTCCACTTGTGGTCAATTAATTTGATTGGACATGATTTGGAAAGGCACACTCCTGTCTATATAAGGATGGACTGTTGACAGTGCATGTCAGAGCAAAAACCAAGCAATGAGGTTGAAGGAATCGTCCGTAGAGCTCAGAAACAGGATTGTGTTGAGGCACAGATCTGGGGAAGGGTAACATAACATTTCTGCTGTATTGAAGTTACCCAAGAACACAGTGTTCTCCATCATTCTTAAATGGGAGAAGTTTGGAACCACCAAGACTCTTCCTAGAGCTGGCCACCCGGCCAAACTGAGCAATCAGGGGAGAAGGGCATTGATCAGGGAGGTGACCAAGAACCCGATGGTCCCTGACAGAGCTCTAGATTTCCTATGTGGAGATGGGAGAACCTTCCAGAAATAGGAGAACCCTCCACCAATCAGGCCTTTATGGGGGAGTGGCCAGACGGAAGCCACTCCTCGGTAAAATGCACATGACAGCCAACTTGGAGTTTTCTAAAAGGCACCTAAAGGACTCTCAGAACACGAGAAACAAGCTTCTCTGGTCTGAAGAAACCAAGATTGAACTCTTTGGCCTGAATGACAAGCGTCACGTCTGGAAGAAACCTGGCACCATCCCTACGGTGAAGCATGGTGGTGGCAGCATCACGCTGTGGGGATGTTTTTCAGCGGCAGGGACTGGGAGTATAAAATATAAATATAAACGCAACATGGAACAATTTCCATGATTTGACTGAGTTACAGTTCATATAAGGAAATCAGTCAATCAAAATAAATGTAATAGGCCCTAATCTAGGGATTTCACATGACTGGGAATACAGATATGCATCTGTTGGTCAGAGATACCTTCTTAAAAAAGGCAGGGGCGTGGATTAGAAAACCTGTGAGTATTTTGTACAATGCCATCTCCTTCGCATAGAGTTGATTAGTCTCTGGATTGTGTCCTGTGGAATGTTTTCCCTCTCCTATTCATTGGCTGTGCGAAGTTAATAGATATTGGCGGGAACTGGATCACGATGTCATACATTTTGACCCAGACATGCTCAATTGGTAACATGTCTGGTGAATATGCATGGGAGAACGGGGACATTTTCAGCTTCCAGTAATTGTGTACATATCCTTGCGACATGGAGCAGTGCATTATTATGCTGCAACAAGAGGTGATGGTGGCAGATGAATAACACGACAATGGGCCTCGGGATTTCATCATGGTGTCTCTGTGCATTCAAATTGACATCAATAAAATGCAATTGTGTTCATTGTCTGCCCAGTACATTTGAAACTGGGATTCATTCATGAAGAGCACACTTCTCCAGGGTGCCAGTGGCAATCGAAGGTGAGCATTTGCCCATTGAAGTCGGTTACGACGCCAAACTGCAGTCAGGTCAAGACCCTTGTGAGGATGACTAGCGTGTAAGTGAGCTTCCCTGAGACTATTTCTGACAGTTTGTACAGAAATTCTTTGGTTGTGCAAACCCACAGTTTCATCAGCTGTACCGGTGACTGGTCTCAGATGATCCCACAGGTGAAGAAGCCGGATGTGGAGGTCCTGGGCTGGTGTGTTTACAGTGTGTGTGCGGTTGCGAGGATCTTTTATTTCAGCTCGTGAAACATGGGACCAACACTTTACATGTTGCGTTTATATTTTTGTTCAGTACTTCAGTATTATGTTACTTAACGACGATAGCCCCTTGAATCTTTCAGTCAATCAGAGAAGATTACTGCTGGCAGGCAGCACTTCTGCAAAAAAAATGTTAGTTCTAAGACGACAACCACCTCCCTCTTTCCCATTTAACCATTGAATACAGTTACTATGCATCTGTCCCCCCCTCCCCCCAAACAAATTAATTACATTGATAGATTTAGGTTGGTTGTTTTTCAGCTCAACTTTCTAAACAATGTTTTGGTTAGTTTCTAGCTTGTTAGCTAGCTAGCTAACATTAACATTAGCCGGCTAGCCAATTCAAATAATGACCACCTCATATAGTTGACAACGTCTTAATTTGAGCTAAGTTGTATTCATTGTTACAGGGAAATAAACTCGCAACAAGATCGTTATTTACAAATTAATGACAAGCTAATTACAGAAAATAGCTTATGGCTGTGAGTGTGATGAAATAGGGCATTCTACCGGAGAATTTTAGAACTTGGACACTGTCTGGTTGGCCTAACGTTATATCCTAATTTGACTTGCAGGTCATGTTGTTCTCCAGATTACTGTCTCTGGTGAACACACAGTTTATTTGTCACATGGAGATGATACAGAAGGTGTAAACGATATAGTGAAATGGTACCTTGCATAGTGGAGTAGTTTTTGTAGCTAGCTAGCCAACTAAACATAACTCATAACGTTACTACCCTATATGAATCTGCAGGTAGCTAACCAACTAGATTCAATGTTAGCTAGCTAGTTAGCTTGTATTTCCCACCGTAAATCATGGAGGAGGAGTTATGCAGTGGAGGTGCTCTGCTGGTAACATTGCCTGTGATTTATTTAGAAATCAACGCACACTTAACCAGCATGGTTATCACAGCCTTCTGCAGTGATACACCATCCTATCTGGTTTGGGCTTAGTGGGACTATCATTTGTTGGTCAATGAACCAACACACTTCTAGCCTGTGTAAGGGCTATTTGACCAAGACCTCCTTTGGGATGAATCGTACCACAGAGTGAAGGAAAAGCAGCCAACAAGTGCTAAGCATACGTGGGAACTCCTTCAAGACTGTTGGAAAAGCATTCCAGGTGAAGCTGGTTGAGATAATTCCAAGTGTGTGCAAAGCTGTCATCAAGGCAAAGGGTGGCTATTTGAAGAATCAAAAATATACAATATATTTTGATTTGTTTAACACTTTGTTAATTACTACATGATTCCAAATGTGTTGTTTCATAGTTTTGATGTCTTCACTATTATTCTACAACTAAAAAATAAAGAAAAACCCTTGAATGAGTAGGTGTTCTAAAACTTTTGACCGGTAGTGTATACTATCTGAAAATGTAGCTAGCTCGACTCTCTTACCAGTACACATGGATGAACGCATCTCCCTCTCACGGATGCCATGGTTCCACCGTGCATTCCAATGATTTCAAAACTTTGTCCTCCAGAAAGTGGAGACCAACACTTTGAGTTATTTGTGATATCTTTCAAAATAGCCGCCTTAGAAAGGATTACATACACATACTCAGCAGCCCTTTGTTATAGACAGAAGCGCGCTACATGGCAGACCAATCATCTCTCAGCATGTCCAGCACATCCATTATCTCTGCCAACCATGACTAGTGGGAAGGTTCCTGGCTTTTCCCATGGCTAAACCAACTAGGCTCGTAATCTAACCACTGTATTTGTATTAACAGATGGCATACACGTTTGTTATTAAGGCACATGAAAGTTCACATGTTCCAGAAGGCATTTCTGCCCCAAAACTTATTTTGATAAAAAACAAATGTTTACGTTCAAATGCCTCTCCTGTGATGTAGTGACGCGCAACATAGGCCTAGTTTCCTGAAACAAGTCTCATGTAAAGGTACACTCCGATATGACAATGTACAACGTCATTCAAGGGCTGAGGGTTTAGGGCTGAGGGCTGTCTACTTTGAGTTCGAACTGCAGCCCTGGTTGATAACAAGTGTGAAGCGTCAGATGTCCGGAAGATTGTGAAGGATTAAATACAAATATATGTTTCTGTTTTGGAGTTTGAAAATGTAGGCTACTGGCCCAAGCGGGACTTATGAAAGCTTGTTTAAATGGCCCTGTTAGCTTGGTAGATTTTGCAGGGACAAATGTCGAGCCCTGCAGTCTCTTTAACCAATCCACTCCCTGTACTCAATGTCATATGCCGAAGAAAAAACACCACCTGCTGGAGAAAATGTATTTTGGGCCCAGTTATCCCTCTTACTTCTTGTCTTCCTCTCTGGTGTGATTCACAAATTTTAGTAATTACTATATCTCCCGCCTTGAGCCAATCAGTGTAATGTTGTTAATGCCGGATCTCTACACATCATTCACCCAAGTTGTCACAATCGGGCCAGTGCTGTCTGAGATATCGCGTGTTAGTATATTCTCGATCACATTACCCATAAGCACTCCGGTACGTTGCACCAGATGTCATGCATTTCAATGGGGACGTCCACAGAAGACTGGGAACACAATGCCCCATTTCGGTTGAAGGTTCCGTTTGCTTTCAAACGTGATGTGGTTTTCGGTGATGGCTTTATGGGATAGCGAGCAACTTGTAAACATTTACCCATTCTTATTATTGAGTACTATTTTAATAGTAATGTTAAATAATACACACTGGCAGCTAAGCCAATTATATGAATGTTGCCTTCTGTTTAAGTTTATTGTCATGGTAATTAGTTTTTTTTATTTTATTATAATTATTAGGTTGAGGTCGCTAGCTACAAAAGGTATCTTCAGCTACAATGGTATCTTCAGCTATAGCCATGGGAAGTAGTAGTTCTGAGGGTGCTTCAGCACCTCCTTAAAATTTGAATTAACAGAAAATATTATATAAAAAGTAGTACACTGGGCCTTTACTAGTCCTGTATTAGTGGACCGATATAGCCGTCTTTTTCATTTTTTCACATGTGAAACTGCACTTCATATGTGAGGTGAAAACATGTTATTCTCCTCACATGACAAAAGGTGGTGTTAACATACTGTGTGTGTCTGCACATGAGTGTGTTCGTGAGTGTGGCTGTGTGTAAGCACATGAGTGTGTGCTTGGGGACCGGCTTAAACTCATCAGTATTGAGTCAGAGCAGACGGTGCAGATTTGATAGGGAGTTCCCAACATGGTCAGGTTGATTTAAACAATGCGTGTGTAAGAAGTCCGTGAAACATCCCTGGTGAGAATTCCAATATGATGGTCCAAGACAAATCTCCATTCAGGGACAATTAAATTAATCTCATCTTATTGTATCTAATCTATGCAAATATCTGCTCAAAGATATCAACTGTATCCGTCGGCTACTGTTCATTTCAATTGATCTGTTTGTCTGTCCACCCACCCGCCCACCCATCCATCCATCCATCCATCCATCCGTCAACATTTAACATTACTACTGAGGCTCTTCTCATCCTAACCATGCTTATATGTAAATTGGGAGGTGCCTAACCATGCTTATATGTAAATTGGGAGGTGCCGGAACAAATATTTGCATAGAGCAGTAGAGTAGAGGCACTTGCAGAAGATGCACACATGGGAAAACACTTTTGTAGCCTAGGGTCCAGGAAAAATGTGTCCTTTAATAAACATATTTCATGCAATTCTACATTATTTTGGATGACTGAGGACTTTTTAGCTGAATATTTTTTTTATACCTTACAAATGATCGAAATGACAGGCTACTTTGACACTGACAAACTGAGGTCATTGTCTACACTTGACAATTATATGCGACTTCTGTTATCAGAATACGAAGATCACATTGAAAAGACAGGTGTAGATGCACACAAGTCGTTTTGTGGTCTGACTGAATTCAGATTTGGCTGACCACTTCAGGAGGTCAGCCAAAACAGACTGCGGATTTCTCCTCAGTCTGGACGCAATCAGGCGACCAAAAGTGCATGCAGTGGGGGCGACATCATCAGCACTCCTCTCACAAGTCTCCAGAAAACGGTTTTGTTATAAGGTTTTGAATTATAATCTGTTCCTAGCGTGTGAAGAACGTGTTTGCTGGACTCATAAATGTTAGCCAGCTAACTAATATTTAGAGTTGATAACTTGGTAGCCTACAGACAGATTAGTCATATCATTTCAGCAGGATACATTCCAATCTGTGTTTTCCCATGATGTATTTGAAATATTGCAAGGCCTGTTTTGGCTGCATGTTGTTAACTGACAGATTTGCAGCGACCGTAGGCATTCCTTGTGATTGGGCTACACACAACTAGCTATTGATCCTCTGTGGCTAAATTATAGGCTTACTCCTGGTGTACTCTTCAGAATTATTTCATTTCTTTCTGAACAGACAGCAGTAATTCTATAACTTGGCAAATGTATTTCAATTCATCAGAGGTGCTGCAGCACCTCAGGGACACTTCCCGTGGCTATGATTCTATAAGGAATTAAATGATGAAGTGCAACGCTGGAGAGATGAGAGTTGCAGGCTCATGTCTATCAGAGCAGAGAGATGGAGAGAGATCATAGAAAGTGAATCTCATTCTATTACCATGAGAGATACAGGCTTGCTTCTCTCTCTCTCCCTCACCACAGCAATGGCCACGTGTTGGTCTATATAGGCTACAATTGTGCGCAAGCCATAAACCCAGATTGGCCCAACACGAATCAATTCTTAGAATATATCAGCCACATTTTCATTGCATTTTTTTAGGGGCAGGAGAATTACAGAGGAATCAACTTAAATTACCTCTGATTGCTTTTATTATAATTTTTACATTGCAAACAGTGACAATTACTGTATTTTTTATGACAACAGAGGTACTGGATCCTGGCACATAGATTCCGGAATGAAACAGTCCAAAACTGAGAGGGAACAGGATCAAGCACGGTTCCTAACTAAATAGAGCTGGGGCTAAATAAATATAATTACTAGAACAGCAATACCCATTCAAGTCAATGTTATTTGCTGGGTGAACCAGGGGCCATACCATTCTAGTTATTCTATTAATATGGGCCATACAGGACGCTCATCCAGCTGTCATCCAGGGCAACACCAAGTAGTGCTGAGTGAGTCATGTGTCTGATTGTCAAAACCGCCCACAGGCAGCCTCTGCCTTTCACAGGCCAGCGATTGATAATGGGAATATCTGACTGATAAATGGAAAGCCACACTGAAACTTAATGACTGTTACCCTGGTAGGTTTCCATCCCATCACAGCATCACAGCATCAGTCCATACTTTCTGACTGAGAGAGAGTCATCGGTTGGTTTGCTAAACGATGCAGTGCAAAGCTATATATCAGATCTCAATGCAATACCAATGCTCCATCACTTGAATAGCTATGGAAATATAAATCAAAAACCTATTTCTAAATAGATATAGAGTAGGCTACAGTATTGTAAAAATCTATCACTGTATGGAACATGAAAGTAAAGACTTGTTACTTACCTCGTGTATGGATTTTATGACACAATTATAAGTTACATTACTTTTTAATAATTTATTAAATTTGAATGATCAATTGTAATTATTTACATTTAATGGGCTCTGTTGAAATATCCAAACGTCCATACCACTTAAATTAAAAGCTGTGTAAGCATTTATGCCGAGTGGCAAGCTAGCATGTGTATTGGAATGTATGGTTGTTTCATTAACAAGGCACTGTGAGAAGGATGTGTAATTGTGCTTTTCATTTTACACACACTGTAAAACTTTCCCCTGTAAATTTACAGCATTATACAGGCACCACAATTGCCTGCTTAATACTGTAATTTTGCTTTACAGCAAAATTACTGTATTAAGCCGGCAACAGTGTGTGGGTAAAATCACTGGCGAAGCCAAGCCCCCCCAAAGCATATTGCATGGGCAGTAACAGAGAGTTACATGACCTACAGCATGGTCAAACAAATTAATGTTAGAAACATTTTCACACCAATAAACGACTATTTGATTTAGAACCACAGAGAGTTACCGCAAGTCGCAAAGAAAACAGGAGCTGTCTCCACTATTCCAGCACCATTTTAACTTCACATCAGCAAATCACCTCTGTTTAGTCAAATACAGTGACAACTAAAAGATACCAAAAACAATTTAGTCCAATAAACTTAAGCTACAGTTGAAGTCTGAAGTTTACATACACCTTAGCCAAATACATTTAAACTCAGTTTTTCACAATTCCTGACATTTAATCCAAGTAAATAGTCCCTGTTTTAGGTCAGTTAGGATCACCATTTTATTTAAAGACTGCGAAATGTCAGAATAATAGTAGAGAGAAAGATTTATTTCAGCTTTTATTTCTTTCATCACATTCCCAGTGGGTCAGAAGTTTACATACACTCAATTAGTATTCGATAGCATTGCCTTTAAATTGTTTAACTTGGGTCAAACATTTTGGGTAGCCTTCCACAAGCTTCCCACAATAAGTGGAATTTGGCCCATTCCTCCTGACAGAGCTGGTGTAACTGAGTCAGGTGTGTAGGTCTCCTCGCTCGCACATGCTTTTCAGTTCTGCCCACAAATTGTCTAAAGGATTGAGGTCAGGGCTTTGTGATGGCCACTCCAAAACCTTGACATTGTTGTCCTTAAGCCATTATGCCACAACTTTGGAAGTATGTTTGGGGTCATTGTCCATTTAGAAGACCCATAAGCGACCAAGCTTTAACTTCCTGAAAGTTGTCTGAGATGTTTCATCAATATATCCACATAATTTTCCTCCCTCACGAAGCCATCTATTTTGTGAAGTGCACCAGTCCCTTATGCAGCAAAGCACCCCCACAACATGATGTTGCCACTCTCGTGCTTCATGGTAGGGATGGTGTTCTTCAGCTTGCAAGCCTTCCCCTTTTTCCTCCAAACATAATGTAGGTCATTATGGCCAAACAGTTCTATTTGTGTTCGTCAATATAGGACTCGTTTTACTGTGGATATAGATAATGTTGTACCTGTTTTGTACCAGTTTCCTCCAGCATCTTCACAAGGTCCTTTGCTGATTGATTTTCACTTTTCTCACCAAAGTACATTCATCTCTAGTAGACAGAACATGTCTCCTTCCTGAGCGGTATGACGGCTGCTTGGTCCCATGGTGTTTATACTTGCGTACTATTGTTTGTATAGATGAACATGGTACCTTCAGATGAACGATGAACCAGACTTGTGGAGGTCTACTATTCTTTTCTGAGGTCTTGGCTGATTTCTTTTGATTTTCCCATGATGTCAAGCAAAGAGGCACTGAGTTTGAAGGTAGGCCTTGAAATACATCCACAGGTACACCTACAATTGACTCAAATTATGTTAATTAGCCTATCAGAAGCTTCTAAAGCCATGACATAATTTTCTGGAATTTTTCTAGCTGTTTAAAGGCACAGTCAACTGAGTGTATGTAAACTTCTGACCCACTGGAATTGTGATACAGTGAATTATAAGTGAAATAATCTGTCTGTAAACAATTGTTGGAAAAATTACTTGTGTCATGCACACAGTAGATGTCGTAACCGACTTACCAAAATGATAGTTTGTTAACAAGAAATTTGTGGATTGGTTGAAAAACAAGTTTTAATGCCTCCAACCTAAGTGTATGTAAACATCCGAATTCAACTGTAAACTTAATGTGGCTCTTCATGGTTCTGATTTCTGTGTGGATGTGTGTGTGCGTGCGCGTTCTTTCAAGTGGATAAAACATGTTTACTCACCCTACTTGTAAAGAAACTCCAATACCATCCTTCTCTTTTCATGTTGACGAAATAGTCTATCACTCTGTCATACAGCACACACTTATTTTTTGTTGTCCCAGGCTACCTGGCTAAAATGCTTGCTCGCTAGTCTAACTTCCATTCATATGCAACATTAGCTAATTAACATTAGCTTTTTATTACATCTAGCTACATATTGAACTTCCATCCACTCAAACCAGAGGCACAACAATGTATGAATTCATGATTGGATCAGAACCGCCGTTAAAATCATTGGCCAAAAGTCCAAAGTCCCTATCTCCATCCATGGCTAATTTAGGAAAGGGACAATTTTAGCTATTTATCCACTGGAGGACAGCAACACAACAATATGCAACATTTCAGGTCAGTCTGTCAGTGACTTAGGGTCTTAGTGGGATTTGATAGGAGTGACGCCAAAATCCAAGCTGGTTTAGGTGCGCCAGTACCATTCACAGTTGAGCTCACTCAGTTTAGATCAACGCTAATCTGCATTTTTTGTCAAGGGAGGCCAAATTCTTGCTGGCTTCCCTTGCCTTCAATTCTATGGGCGGCAACAAAGTCAAACTCGTTTGGACCAGACAGATGACCTACACGTAGAGAGACAGAGGGGTGCACTTTTGCTCGCTTGGATGCTTTCTCCTGTGTGATATTCATACTCTTCTGAATTGAAGGAAAATTATGAAACACAGAGACAAAAGATCAGCCTGGCTTCCCTTGGAATCCATGAATACACGCCACTGCAACTCTGGTGCCAGTATAATGTTGTAAATATACAGGGAAATACTTACAGTAATATACACTTATTTTACAGTACTAAGCAGCATTGCAGGTTGTCTTTAGAAGACAGCTCCCTGAAATGCGATATTGTAAGAAAAACAGTATGTGTACAAATCTATATATATATATATATATATATATATATATATATATATATATATATATATATATTCAAATTCCTAATATGGAAATAGAAAGGATAGAAAGAGAGAGATATTGCAATTACTCGGTGGGTAAAATAGGAAGATGACAACTGACAAATCAAGCTTATGTGTTCATCAGGTGTGTGTGTGTGTGTGTGTGTGTGTGTGTGTGTGTGTGTGTGTGTGTGTGTGTGTGTGTGTGCGTGTGTGTGTTTGTATGCATACATATTGGAGTTTTTCCACTCAAACTCCTTCAGGTCTGCGAGGAAGTGTGTAACATGGGGGTTAATTGGCAATGGCTTCCTCTGGACAACCTTTACGGTCTTGCGGCTCACTCCTGCTTCCGCTGTGCATTTAGTTTTTTCAGGGTATATTCGCACCAGGATCCTGCACAACCCAACACAGAATATATCAAATCAGTTGAGGCAATGAAAAAATAACAATAAGAAATATAATTGCAATGTAACTGTTGGATTAATGAACGTGCAATACTTACCTCTGTATCAGCTCCAAGGTGCCAGAGGCCAACTCCTGGTATTCTATGTTAAAAACATAGAAAGGATGGCGCTGTAGAGAGAACACTGTGTTTCAGCGAGCTCCCGTGGCATTCGTAAATTTATATTTTTACATTAATCTCCTAGCTTGAAAAAGTGGTAGAATTGGCTAAATAAGTTATCCTATAATGAGTCTTGACGGCTATTTCTCAGAAATCTCTGACAACATGCCCAACAGAACTGCTAAGAACTCGACCAAAACCACCATCCCTGTAGATGTGGAGGAGGAGCCAGCTAACATTAGCGAAGCTAACACCATTGCGGATCAAGGCACAATGGACCTGGTGATTCAAAAGATGACTGATAACATTACTAAAGTGATCGATGTTAAGATAAGATCGGTCTTGGAAGCAATAGCAGGCCATTCAGCTGAACTACAGAAGGTTGTAAAACGTGTTGATGAGGCGGAAGGAAGAATTGCTACAGTGGAAACTTCAACCACATCTATGGACGGTAAGATAAAAGCACTTGAGAAACAGGTGCGCGAAATGGCGGAGCACATTGACGACTTGGATAATTGAGGACGCAGATGCAATATCCGTGTTGTGGGACTCCCGGAAAATTCTGAAGGGACACGTTCAGTAAACAATTTTGAGGACTGGATCCCTGGCTACCTACAAATGGACACTAAGGCTGGTCGTGTGAAGCTGGACAGAGCCCATCGCTCTCAAGTACCGATACCCGGTCCCGACCAGCGCCCACAGCCAGTGGTTCTAAAGTTCCACAACTTCACCGACAAGCAGCGCGTCATGAATGCGGCTAGAAACATCGGCTCTGACGGTAGTCAACGTAAAGGTCCAAAGGTCTCATTCTTCAATGATTATTCCACAGCGGTTGTACGAAGACGCAAAGTGTTTGATGAGGCGAAGGCTCGACTCAAGAGAATGATGCTGTACCCGGCCACATTGAAGATTATGGTCAACAGATCGCCTAAAAGACTCTACACACCTGAAGAGGCTGCTGCGTTTATTGACTCTCTCGGGTAAATAACTTTAAGCTGCACCTCCGCAGCATTGGATAACTTTTTTATTTTTATGTGAATTTGATCATGAAACAGTGGTGTGAGTCCTCACGTACTCCGGCTCAGTAATATTCATATCTTTACTATTTTTCTTGCTAAAGTAACTGTCACTATAGCTCAGGCTGAGATGTGTGTGAATCTATATTGGTGCCCAGGCTTGGTTTTAGGTGGAAGAGCCTCAATCTTCTTCTATTGATTTTCATGTCCATATATGTAAAGGACGAGGCTATTGAGTGGCAATGCGGACTTAAGAGTCTACATTGGAAAGTTGAAATCCCCTGCATGTTAGCTAGTGGGAAAACCCCCTTTTGGATCTTTACATGTTTAATTTTTGGGTTTAGTATAGTTCGAGTTCAGGGTTCATATCGTTTGTTTATGCTTGGTGAGATAGAAGAGAGTTCTACCCCACTTTTACAGTAGGATTCAGTCTGGATATTGAATGGTCAAAGTGCAATGGCAGGTAACAGACTGTGTGTATGTACATGCAACATTAGAGGGAGCCATAATCCCATTAAAAGGAAGAAGGTACTGTTTTTCTGAAAAAATAAAATATGATATCGCCCTGTTGCAAGAAACTCATTTGGATGATAAGGAGCATCTGAAATTACAACAAGGGGGGTTTGGTCAAGTGTTTTTCTCATCATTTGCATCCAGAAGTAGAGGTGTAGCAATTCTTGTGAAAAATAACTTACCACTTAAGGTCTTGAATTGTGTGAAAGATACATTTGGTCGCTTTGTTATAATTAATGGTACTTTACAAGGGCAGAACATTTCCATAATGAATATTTACTTCCCCCCTGCCCACCCCCCTGATTTCCTCAGTAAGGTATTTCTAGACTTTTCAGAATTAAACTCAAACACTGCAATGGTTGGAGGAGATTTTAATTGTTTGTTGAACCCCTTTATTGATAAGTTTCCCAGCAATATAGCTTCACTCGCTCCTCAAGCTAAGTTACTTAAAGCTATTTGTGATGATCAGGGGTATGCTGATGTTTGGAGAACTTTTCATCCCTCCAACAGAGAGTTCACTTTTTTCTCTGCACCTCATGGATGTCAGACTAGAATCGATTACTTTTTTATGCCCAGGACGTCTTTGCAGTCTGTTTAATCCGCTAGGATAGGAAGCATAGTCATATCTGATCGTGCGCAGGTGATCCTGGACATAAAACTCAACGGGGCATTCAATCGGTCAAGACATTGGAGGTTGAATACAACCATTCTTAAAGACCATACATTCACATCATATTTTATTACAGAGTTTAAAGCATTTTTCTCTATTAACTCTCAATCAACAGATAACCCCTCGCTCCTTTGGGAAACCTGTAAAGCGTACGCCAGGGGTCTGATTATGTCATACACAGCCACTAAGAGACGGAAAAAGCGTGAAAAGCAAAAAACGTTAGAGGGTGAATTAGGAACTAAAGGGAAGGACTACATTAAAAATCCCACTCCTGCCCTATTAAAGGAAATATCAGATCTTAGATCAATGTTGGACTCTCTCCTAACACAGGACGCTGAAAAGAAAATGAGATTTGTCAGGCAAAAGCTATATGAACATGGCGATAAGCCAGGAAAGTACTTGGCATACCTAGCTAAAAAGAGAGCTGACTCTCAGTCAATTTGCCACTATTACTGATTCTGATGGCAATCAATTATATGAAAATAAATGGATAAATTACTAATTTAAGACATTTTATCCGAACCTTTATGGCTCAGAACTGCCAAATGATGCACCCAAATTAATGGAGAACTTATTTTCTAAGATTGAGCTCCCTACTATCTCCGAAGAACAGAGGTCTCTCCTTAATGCCCCTATTACCGAGGAAGAGATAATGTTCGCAATTAAGAATTTGCAAAATGGGAAGGCCCCAGGACCAGGCGGGTTTTGTAGTGAGTTCTATAAAGAGTTCCATGGCCTGATCATTGAGCAATTGCGTGATATGTTTAACCACTCATTTTCAAAGGACAAGCTCCTTCAAATGCTGAGAGAAGCCAACATATCACTTATTCTCAAAAAGGGAAAATGTCCAGAGTCTTGTTCCTCGTACAGATCAATTTCCCTTCTGAATGTGGATAGAAAATTGCTTTCTAAAATTTTAGCCACAAGATTAGAGGACTCACTGCCACTAATTGTGAAAGGAGACCAAACTGGCTTCATTAAGGGCCGTAAGTCATGCAACAATGTCAGGCGGTTTCTTAATGTAATTCAAGCTTACCAACAAAGTGCTATGGATGGTCTTGTGCTCTCCCTAGATGCTGAGAAAGCATTTGATCGTGTGGAGTGGTCTTACCTATTCTTTGCTCTACATAAATTTGGTCTAGGGGACAACTTTATAAAATGGGTGAAGGTTTTATATGATGATCCTCAGGCTGCTGTCCTTACTAATGGGCTAAGATCAAATAGCTTCTCTATACACAGAGGTACCTGACAGGGCTGTCCTTTGTCCCCTCTCCTCTTTGCACTTGTTATGGAACCACTGGCCGAGGCCATCAGGGTAACGCCTGCTATACAGGGGCTGCTCATTGGTGATGTTCACCATAAAATAAACTTGCATGCTGATGATGTCCTGATATTCATCTCTAGTCCCGAGACTTCAATTACATACAGTACATACTAATATTATTGAATTATTCAGAAAATTCTCAGGCTACAAGATTAACTTAACTAAATCAGAGGATCACAAACGATGACTCCTCTATTTAGTTAGACTTTGAGACTTCTCTTTCAAAATACCTCTTACAGGATCTTTTATTTTTCAGAAGTTTCAAGTCTGTAGAAGATCACTGCAATAATCCCATTACACTTAACACACAAAGTATGGAGGTCAGTTCAACACCTCCTGGGAAGATCCAAACTAACCTCTGCTCTTTCCCCAATTCTTAACATCCCAGATTTTGGTCCAGGATTGCTGGATGCTGGCTTCCACTTCCTACAAGTAAGACATTATATTCTGAAGAGCACCACCTTAATTGGTAACCCTGATATGTCTGTCATTGAAAGAATGCTTTTTTCCTCACAAAGGAAAATGTCTGTAAGTCTGTTTTATGATGCTTTAAGGTCCTTTTCTGCTGTCAACACAGAGGGTGAAACAAGTTTGGAAGAAATAATTGTCTGTTACTATTGACGAAGAGATGTGGGAGGACATTTTAAGATATGCAAAAACAATATCTATATGTAATTGTACTAGAGCAGTCCAATTAAGAATAATACACAGATTGCATATATCCCCAAATCGCAGACATGCTTTTAGCCCCTCTTCCTCTTCTCCTCAGTGTCTTAAATGTAAAACTGATACAAGCACCCTAACAGATTGTTTATGGTCATGTACCAAAATATAAAGATACTGGTCTGGTGTTTTGCAAGAAATTGAAAAGATCCTATGGGTTGATCTAGAATTGGACCCAGTTTCTTTACTGTTGGGTCTCCCTAGTAGACATGTTACTTCTGTGGGTAAGAGGAGGCTTTACAACATCCTTACCTTCGCAGCGAGGAAAAACATCATTTTACAGTGGATTAGTGATAAGGTTCCTCCTATTAAAGATAAGATACAATTTGAATGGGTGCCTCTAGAATATCTACATGTACATTGCATTCTAAAACAGATCAGTTCTACAAAGTATGGAAACCTTATCTAAATTACCTAGAACCTGAGGAATCAGCTATTATGCTGCAAGGATTCTCTTAGAATGGTGGTGATCTATGTATTTCAGAATTACACGGTACCTTCCATATGTGGAACCTAACTTCTTGGTTTAAAATGAGCTTTTTTGTTTAATTTCTGTTTGTAAGTTTGTTTAAAATGTATGTATTGAGAGACGCAAGGATGGGGATGGGGTGAGAGAAGCGCCGAGCGGGAAGAGGAAAATGGTGTACGTGTCACGATCGTCGTAAGAAGCTGACCAAAGCGCAGCGAGGTGTGAATGCATCATTTAATAGATGACAACAAACACGAAGTAAACTGTACAAAAACCAAATAAACCAAATAACGACCGTGAAGCTATAAGAAGAACTGTGCAGACACAAGTAACTAACATAGACAATCACCCACAAACAAACAGTGAACCCCATGCTACCTAAGTATGATTCTCAATCAGAGACAACTAATGACACCTGATTCTGATTGAGAACCATACTAGGCCGAAACATAGAAATCCCAAAATCATAGAAAAACAAACATAGACTGCCCAACTCACACCCTGACCATACTAAATAATGACAAAACAAAGGAAATAAAGGTCAGAACGTGACAGTACGTATGTATGTATGTATGTATGTATGTATGTATGTATGTATGTGTATATATATATATATATACACTGCTCAAAAAAATAAAGGGAACACTAAAATAACACATCCTAGATCAGAATGAATGAAATATTCTTATTAAATACTTTTTTCTTTACATAGTTGAATGTGCTGACAACAAAATCACACAAAAATTATCAATGGAAATCAAACTTATCAACCCTTTGAGGTCTGGATTTGGAGTCACACTCAAAATTAAAGTGGAAAACCACACTACAGGCTGATCCAACTTTGATGTAATGTCCTTAAAACAAGTCAAAATGAGGCTCAGTAGTGTGTGTGGCCTCCACGTGCCTGTATGACCTCCCTACAACGCCTGGGCATGCTCCTGATGAGGTGGCGGATGGTCTACTGAGGGATCTCCTCCCAGACCTGGACTAAAGCATCCGCCAACTCCTGGACAGTCTGTGGTGCAACGTGGCGTTGGTGGATGGAGGGAGACATGATGTCCCAGATGTGCTCAATTGGATTCAGGTCTGGGGAACAGGCGGGCCAGTCCATAGCATCAATGCCTTCCTCTTGCAGGAACTGCTGACACACTCCAGCCACATGAGGTCTAGCATTGTCTTGCATTAGGAGGAACCCAGGGCCAAACGCACCAGCATATGGTCTCACAAGGGGTCTGAGGATCTCATCTCGGTACCTAATGGCAGTCAGGCTACCTCTGGCGACCACATGGAGGGCTGTGCGGCCCCCCAAAGAAATGCCACCCCACACCATGACTGACCCACCGCCAAACCGGTCATGCTGGAGGATGTTGCAGGTAGCAGAACGTTCTCCACGGCGTCTCCAGACTCTGTCACATCTGTCACGTGCTCAGTGTGAACCTGCTTTCATCTGTGAAGAGCACAGGGCACCAGTGGCGAATTTGCTAATCTTGGTGTTCTCTGGCAAATGCCAAACGTCCTGCACGGTGTTGGGCTGTAAGCACAACCCCCACCTGTGGACGTCGGGCCCTACCACCCTCATGGAGTCTGTTTCTGACCGTTTGAGCAGACACATGCACATTTGTGGCCTGCTGGAGGTCATTTTGCAGGGCTCTGGCAGTGCTCCTCCTTGCACAAAGGCGGAGGTAGCGGCCCTGCTGCTGGGTTGTTGCCCTCCTACGGCCTCCTCCACGTCTCCTGATGTACTGGCAGGTTTCCTGGTAGCGTCTCCATGCTTTGGACACTACGCTGACAGACACAGCAAACCTTCTTGCCACATCTCGCATTGATGTGCCATCCTGGATGAGCTGCACTACCTGAGCCACTTGTGTGGGTTGTAGACTCCGTCTCATGCTACCACTAGAGTGAAAGCACCGCCAGCATAGGAACTGAGAAGTGGTCTGTGGTCACCACCTGCAGAACCACTCCTTTATTGGGGGTGTCTTGCTAATTGTCTATCATTTCCACCTGTTGTCTATTTCATTTGCACAACAGCAAGTGAAATTTATTGTCAATCAGTTTTGCTTCCTAAGTGGACATTTTGATTTCACAGAAGTGTAATTGACTTGGAGTTACATTGTGTTGTTTAAGTGTTCCCTTTATTTTTTTGAGCAGTGTATATACACAAGTATGTGTAAGTGAGTGCTGTTTTTTTTGCTTTGTCTCTGTTGTTGTATCTCCCCCAAAAATACTGTTACAAACAACATAGAAAGTGCTGAAGGCACAAAGAGGGCAGCAGCAAAGTCGACATAGACCACTCTCTCCTCGATCGACACCATTCACTTTGAGGAACCCAATAGTGTATTTCCTGAAATACACAAAAGTAAGGGTGTTGGTACATAAGCACTAGATACCACTAGATAGGCAAAGTAATTTGCGCCTCAACATCAACCTGAAATGCAGTGACCTAAAATCCCCCAAACTACACACAAAAATGATTAAAATCATCTGTAATAGTACAGTATAAAGATAATTATTCATATATACACTTTATAAGTATAAAAACACTATTCCTTAAATCTGCCAAGAGGAAGAGCGAATCCTACTTCCCTTTGAAGTGGGTCATCAACAAAAGAATGGCAGCAGTGGCTGTTAGATCGTCATTGCCTCGATTTCATTGAGCAGGCGTTGGATCTCTCTCCTCGACTTGGTCTTTTGGATTTAAATAAAGTTGACAATTCTCTCACCGTTATTCAAGAGAGCTTGAGTTAGGTGACTGTCAATCTCAATGCCAGTGAGGGTATTGAAGTGGTCGCAGAGCCATAACTTGGTGAAAAGGAAAGTTCACTGATGATTGGAGGAGGACAAGTGTATCAAATCAAATCACATTTTATTGGTCACATACACGTGTTTAGCAGATGTTATTGCGGGTGTAGCGAAATGCTTGTGTTTCTTGCTCCGACAGTGCAGTAATATCTAATAAGTAACATCTAACAATTTCACAACATATACCCAATACACACAAATCTAAGTGAAGGAATGTAATTAAGAACATATAAATATATGGACGAGCGATGTCAGAGCGGCACAGACTAAGGTACAGTAGATTAGTATAGAATACAGTATATACAGATGAGATCAGTAAAGCAATAGATGTGTAAACATTATTAAAGTGGCTAGTGTTCCGTTTATTGAATTGGCCAGTGTATATTTTCCTGAATTTCCACGTTAATTTCTGCAAACTGCCTGTTACTCAGGCCCAGAAGCCAGGATTTGCATATAATTGGTAGCATTGGATAGAAAACAGTATGCAGTTTGTAGAAATGTTAAAATAATGTTTGACACTATAACACAATTGATATGATTGGGCGAAAATCCAAAGAACAACCAACCGCTCCCAGGCTCTTATAATGGGAAGCTTGGGGTTCTATGTCATTCCAGCTCGCAGATGGCAATTCCTATGGCTTCCACTAGATGTAAACAGTCTTTGTTCATTGTTTCAGGCTTGTGTCTTCAAAAATGAGCAAGAATTTTGAGTTTTTGTACAAAGACTCTCAATTCAAAATCGGTCTGTTGGTGCGCGATGAAGAGGACGCGCGCCTACTAATTTGACTTGTATATTAAACATACTTTTTTCCGTATGGAATATTATAGTTTATTTACATTTTAGGATACCTGAGGATTTAATAGAAACGTAGTTTGACTTTTTTGAACAAAGTTTAGCGGTAGATTTTTGGACTCCTTTGTCTGCATGTTGAATGAGTTGATTACTGAAATTACTTGGCTTACTAAACTGACTTCTTGGAATATAAAGAAGGATTTATCTAACAAAACAACTATTCATGTTGTAGCTGGGACCCTTGGGATTGCAAACAGAGGAAGATTTTCAAAAGTAAGTGATTTATTTAATCGCTATGTGTGATTTTGTGAAGCCTGTGCTGGTTGAAAAATATGTTGATGTTGGGCGCCGTCCTCGAACAATCTCATGGTATGCTTTCGCTGTAAAGCCTATTGTAAATCAGACAACGCAGTTAGATTAATAAGAATTTAAGATGTTAAATGATATAAGATTCTTGTATGTTCATGAATGTTTAATATTACAGTTATTTATTTGAATTGGGCGCCCTCCAATTCCACCGGATGTTGTGGCTTGGTTTTGGCTCTGACATGCACTGTCAACTGTGGGACCTTATATAGACAGGTGTGTGGCTTTCCAAAGCATGTCCAGTCAATTGAGTTTACCATAGGTGGACTCCAATCAAGTTGTAGCAACATCTCAAGAATGATCAATGGAGACAGGACGCACCTGAGCTCGATTTCGAGTCTCATTTCAAAGGGTCTAAATACCTATGTAAATAAGGTATTACAGTTTTTTACTTTAAAGAAATTTGCAAACATTTCTAAAAACCTGTTATTGCTTTGTGATAATGGGGTATTGTCTGTAGATTGATAAGGGAAATGTTTTATTTAATCCATTTTAGAATAACTCTGTAATTTTACAAAATGTGGAAAAAAGTGAAGGGGTCTGAATACTTTCCGAATCCACTGTACATGTACAGCACCAGTCAAGAGTTTGGACACACCTACACATTCAAGGGTTTTTCGTTATTATTGTGGAATAATAGTGAAGACATCAGCACTATGAAATAACACATATGGAATCATGTAGTGACCAAAAAAGTTTTAAACAAATCAAATATATTTTATATTTGAGATTCTTCAAAGCAGTCACCCTTTGCCTTGACAGCTTTGTGCACTCTTGGCATTCTCTCAACCAGCTTCATGAGGTAGTCACCTGGAATGTAATTCAGTTAACAGGTGTGTCTTGTTAAAAGTTCATTTGTGGAATTTCTTTATTTCTTAATGCGTTTTAGCCAATCAGTTGTGTTGTGATAAGGTAGAGGTGGTATACAGAAGATAGCCCTATTTGGTAAAAGACCAAGTCCATATTATGGCAAGAAAAGCTCAAATAAGCAAATAGAAACGGCAGTCCATGCGGAAAATTTGATGCTGTGCTAAGTGGGACTATAATTTTTTTTTTAACAGGACAATGACCCAAAACACACCTCCAGGCTGTATAAGGGCTATTTGACCAAGAAGGAGAGTGATGGAGTGCTGCATCAGATGACCTGGCCTCAACAATGACCCGACCTCAACTCAATTGAGATGGTTTGGGATGAGTTGGATCGCAGAGTGATAAAAAGCAGCCAACAAGTCCTGTTCATATGTGGGTACTGCATCAAGACTGTTGCAAAAGCATTCCTCATGAATCTGGTTGAGAGAATGCCAAGAGCGTGCAAAGTTGTCATCAAGGCAAAGGCTGGCTACTTTGAAAAATCTCAAATATAAACTATATTTTGATTTGTTTAATAACTTTTTGGTTACTACATGATTCCATATGTGTTATTTCATAGTTTTGATGTCTTCACTACTTTTTTACAATGTAACCCCCTTTGGGTTGTGCCGTGGCAGAGAACTTTGTGGGCTATACTCGGCCTTGTCTCAGGATGGTAAGTTGGTGGTTGAAGTTATCCCTCTAGTGGTGTGGGGGCTGTGCTTTGGCAAAGTGGGTGGGGTTATATCCTTCCTGTTTGGCCCTGTCCGGGGGTGTCCTCGGATGGAGCCACAGTGTCTCCTGACCCCTCCTGTCTCAGCCTCCAGTATTTTTGCTGCAGTAGTTTATGTGTCGAGGGGCTAGGGTCAGTTTGTTTTATCTGGAGTACATCTCCTGTCCTATCCGGTGTCCTGTGTGAATTTAAGTATGCTCTCTCTAATTCTCTCTTTCTCTCTTTCTTTCTCTCTCTCGGAGGACCTGAGCCCTACGACCATGCCTCAGGACTACCTGACATGATGACTCCTTGCTGTCCCCAGTCCACCTGGCCATGCTGCTGCTCCAGTTAACTATTTTGCCTGTGATTATTATTATTTGACTATGCTGGTCATTTATGAACATTTGAACATCTTGGCCATGTTCTGTTACAATCTCCACCCGGCACAGCCAGAAGAGGACTGGCCACCCCACATAGCCTGGTTCCTCTCTAGGTTTCTTCCTAGGTTTTGGCCTTTCTAGGGAGTTTTTCCTAGCCACCGTGCTTCTACACCTGCATTGCTTGCTGTTTGGGGTTTTAGGCTGGGTTTCTGTACAGCACTTTGAGATATCAGCTGATGTACGAAGGGCTATATAAATACATTTGATTTGATTTGATTTGATTAATAAATTGTGAAAATAAAGAAAAACCCTCGAATGAGTTGGTGTGTCCAAACTTTTGACTGGTACTGTACATGACACTGGGTGTGCATCTGCCTCATAATCAATCATCAATCGATCCCATACAATTGGTATTGCTCTGTAGGGAGAATGATTTTAAATCATTTGGGCATGATAAATTGTTTTCCAATCTGATTGTAGATCTTAAGGATAATGAGGATTCGGACTTTGAGACAGGGCATGGGGAAACTCTTAAAGGGTCATTGATCGACCTTTGCTGGGGACAACCCCACTGTATTGGTGGGTTTACAGAACTTTAGCTGTACTAAGTTTTTCTGCTGATACTGCTTAGTTGAAAGAGAGACATTTCAAAGAGCTCCTCGCAAGCTTAGTCCAAAGAGAACAATCAGAAACTATTGAGGAGCTGTCCACCACAGACCAAGACATAATTTAAGGGATCAAGTTTGAGTTACTCCCATCATACTTATGCAGCGGCCAATTGTTTCCACATAGCATGGAAGTTGTTGGTGTCATGAATGAATTTGAAGAGAAATGATATAACGACAGTCAAAAGGGTTCACAAAGCAAATTACTGCAGAGGTGTCTACAGTTGTATTCAAAGGAACAAAATACACTAAAGGCCTTTAGAAAATTATGATGGATACACATTTGTAAAGATCTCACTGATTCTGGTCACAGGTCGATGTAATCGTTGGGGTGTATCAGTCTGTCACTGCTCGATCCCGTGGTTAATTTTATACCAGATTCTGTGATTAATTATGTGTATTAATGCAGATAGTTTGAGTGATTATTACCCAGTACCAGTTTACAAAGTGTTAGGTTTCTGTGTTGTTTCCCTGAATCACTCAGTGTGTTCTCCTTAAACCAGTGTAGGCATATAGGGTCTTCAAGATGCAATTAAACACCAGTTGCCCGAGTTGGAGACCGAGACGCTGATATCTTTGTTGGAGCGTTTGAGTGGAGAATATTAGAGACCTTGAATATGTTCAGCCGGATGACATAAAAGACTATTTGACGCGGATACAGTGCCGGAAATTGCTTCAGTCCTTCAAGCAAAGAGGTGAGACTTGATTGATACATGTGACATGTTTATGTAATTGTTATGGACACTACACTTACTCTCTCTCCCACATACACAAGGTTAATAGTTCATTTTTTTGCCCTCAAAATAAATGGTTTATGCTATGAGGGAGTGAGGCACATGAAATAAAAGGGACATAAATGATTTAAAAAAATACATAAAAGAAAGAAACGAATATACACAAATGGTTTTGTAAATAATTTGTTTGTCCTCTTCTGCTGGGATGGATGCAGTGCATAGCCTAACAGATAGATGTATGCCTTTGTATTTGTTTTAAGACAAATGAAGAATTATTATTTATTTTATTTCACCTTTATTTAACCAGGTACGCTAGCTGAGAACAAGTTTTCATTTGCAACTGCGACCTGGCCAAGATAAAGCAAAGCAGTTTGACACATACAACAACAGAGTTACACATGGAATAAACAAACATACTAGCAATAATACAGTAGGAAAACATATATACAGCATGTGCAAATGAGGTAGGATGAGAGAGAAAGGCAATAAATAGGCCATGATGGCAAAGTAATTACAATATAGCAATTAAACACTGGAATGGTAGGATGTGCAGAGGATGAATGTGCAAGTTGAGATACTGGGGTGCAAAAGAGCAAGATAAATAAACAAATAAATACAGTATGGGGATGAGGTAGATTGGATAGGCTATTTACAGATGAGCTATGTACAGGTGCAGTGATCTGTGAGTTTCTCTGACAGCTGGTGCTTAAAGCTATTGAGGGAGATAAGAGTCTCCAGCTTCAGAGATTTTGGCAGTTAGTTCCAGTCATTGGCAGCAGAGAACTGGAAGGAGAGCCGTCCAAAGGAAGAATTGGCTTTGGGAGTGACCAGTGAGATATACCTGCTGGAGCACGTGCTCCAGTGGGTGCTGGTGGGTGCTGCTATGGTGACCAGTGAGCTGAGATATGGCGGGGCTTTACCTAGCAGAGACTTGTAGATAACCTGGAGCCAGTGGGTTTGGCGACGAGTATGAAGCAAGGGCCAGCAAATGAGAGCATATAGGTCGCAGTGGTGGGTAGTATATGGGGCTTTGGTAACAAAACGGATGGCACTGTGATAGACTGCATCCGATTTGGTGAGTAGAGTGTTGGAGGCTATTTTGTAAATGACATTGCAGAAAGTCGATGTAAATGTGGATCTGTAAATAGTTTGTCATTTTCTAATGATCTGTCCCTCGACAAACATGCATAGCCGGAAAAAAGATGAACGACTATTAGCTCATTTTGATTGTACAGTGTTGTGGCATCAGTGTCAGGAGAAGAAAAGTTTTACTCCTCTCGGAAGTGAAACAATATAGGGGGTAAATAATGCAGCCATGCAGGGCTCTACGCTGACCTTTTTTACAAGGAGCGCATGTCCGCCTAAGTTAAAGAAATGTCTTACGCATTGTATTTTTTGCCTTAATTGTTTTATATTTTCTTCTTTAAATATTCTGGTGCTCGCTCATCATCCCCTCTGCCTTGTGAGCCAGTCAGTGGTATGAGTGAATAGCTGTCCCCTCCGAGTCCGGCCTCTTCTTTGCCTACAACAACGATTAGCATGAGCACAATATGGGTCAGCAACTTCCAGGTACCTTGGCAGAAGGTGTTCTCCAGCCTCAAGCAAGCCAAAAAGGGTAGAAGTGGTAGATCAAAATCAAATAAAATTGTATATGTCACATGCGCCGAATACAACAGGTAGAAAAGAAAAAAGGGTAGAAGTGGTAGATCAAAATCAAATAAAATTGTATATGTCACATGCGCCGAATACAACAGGTGTTACAGTTACAGTGAAATGCTTACTTACAAGCCCATTTATAACCAACAATGTAGTTTTAAGAAAATCCCTAAAAAAGTAAGAGATAAGAATAACAAAAAATGAAAGAGCAGCATTAATTAACAATAGCGGGGCTATGTACAGGGAGTACCGGTACAGAGTCAATGTGCCAATGTGCGGGGGCGCCGATGTCGAGTTAATTGAGGTAATTATGTACATGTAGGTATAGTTATAGTGGCTATGCATAGATCATAATAGAGAGTAGAAGCAGTGTGTGTGTGGGGGGAGGGGAGATGCAAATAGTCTGGGTATCCATTTGATTAGCTGTTCAGGAGTCTTACGGCTTGGGGGTAGAAGCTGTTTAGAAGCCTCTTGGACCTAGACTTGGCGCTCCAGTACCATTTGCCGTGGGGTAGCAAAGAGAACAGTCTATGACTAGGGTGGCTGGAATCTTGACAAGCTTTAGGGCCTTCCTCTGACACCGCCTGGGTATAAAGGTCCTGGGTGGCAGGAAGCTTGGCCCCGGTGATGTACTGGGCCGTACGCACTACCCTCTATAGTGCTTTGCGGTCGGAGGCTGAACAGTTGCTCTCGATGGTGCAGCTGTAAAACCTTTTGAGGATCTGAGGACCCAGGCCAAATCTAGCAGCAACATTATGTACAAAATAAGTTACGCAAAAATAGCATGGTTGGTTAATATAAATCTTCAATTTTAAAGGACAAGATTCTCTAGTCTGATAAAAACAAGATTGAACTCTTTGGCCTGAATGCTTAGAGTCACGTTTGGAAGAAACCAGGCACCGCACATCACCTGGCCAATACCATCCCTACGGGGAAGCATGGTGGTGTAACGATTCTCGTCCTCGTCTGATGAGAAATATGAAGGATCGGACCAAAATGCAGCGTGGTACGTGTCCATGTTAACTTTATTAATCTGAACACAAAACAACAAAGGTGAGCTGCAGCGCCGAGCTGGCACAGGACGTACAGGGCTACGGAGGCGCACAGGAGGCGCACAGGAGGCCTGGTGCGTGGGGCTGGCAAGGTCTTCACCAGACGGCTAGCACGCACCTCAGGACGAGTATGGAGAGCTGACTCAGGTGACATCAAATCGTGGACACGCTCTGTCGGGTGGATGTCGTGCCTCATGCACCAACACAGCAACTATCTCATTGCTCTGTCCTCCAATTTCCCCATCAACTCCTGCACAGTCTCGGCTTCGCTTCCTTTGCACACCTCCAATTTCACCCCATAACCCGGGGACTGACCAGTCCCGTGATCGCCACGGTAAGCACGGGGAGTGGGCTCAGGTCTCCAACCTAACTCTGCCACACGGCCCATGTGCCCCCCCCCCAAAAAAAACAATTTGGGGGCTGCCTCTCGGGCTTCCTTGCCAGCCGTGTTCCCTCGTATCTCTGGTTCCCTTTTCCTGCTGCCTCCGCCTGTTCCCAAGTCCAGTCCTCTTCTCCATGCTGCTTGGTTCTTTGGTGGTGGGTAGTTCTGTAACAATTCTCGTCCTTGTCTGATGAGGAATATGAAGATTCGGACCAAAATGCAGCGTGGTACGTGTCCATGTTAACTTTATTAATCTGAACTATTATATTAGTACGTACACTAAGTGTACAAAACATTAGGAACACATGCTCTTTCCATGACATAGACTGATCAGGTGAATACATGTGAAAACTATGATCCCTTATTGATGTTAAATCCATTTCAATCATTGTAAATGAAGGGGAGGAGACTGGTTAAAGAAGGATTTTTAAGCCTTGAGACAATTAAGACATGGATTGTGTTTGGTGTGCCATTCAGATGGTGAATGTGCAAGACAAAATATATAAGTGCCCTCTTGAACGGGGTATGGTAGAAGGTTCCAGGTGCAACGCTGCTGGGTTTTTCATACTCCACAGTTTCCCGTGTATATCAAGAACAGTCCACCACCCAAAGGACATCCAACCAACTTGACATCAATGTAGTGAGCATTGGAATCCACATGGGCCAGCATTCCTGTGGAACGCTTTCGACAGCTTGTAGAGTCCATGCCCTCGCGGATTGAGCCTGTTCTGAGAGCAAAAGATTGGGGTTCAACAACTGAATATTAGGAAAGTGTACTTAATGTTTTGTGCACTTAATGTATATTACATATATGTGTTTGAAATATATGTCATGCTTCGGTATGTGGACCCAACAGGGAAATAGATGTTTCCCTTATCGAAGTTGCTAAAAGAGTCTGTGATTGAAACCAGACTCTTGTCACTGTTGCCTCGGGTCAGGTTTTCAAGACTAAGGCCCCTGGCTCTTGGTTCCAGCTGAGCCTGCTTGGGCAGGGAGAGGGAGAAAGATAAGGGGTAGGAACGTTCCCAGTTTTCCAGATCCAGCAGGCTCAGGGTGGGGTGGTGGAGAGAGGCAGAGGGAGTGGAGCTACTGTAGCAGTACAAGGTGGGGTACTGGAGAGAGATTGGCACTCTAGCGATGATTAATGATGTTTAGATTTTTCAGGGCTGCCAAAACACTCCTGGCACTTCCTAAAGAGACAGGGGTTAGCACAATTGAAACCCTCCTTACTTGATACCCCAAGACAGTTCCAGGGCAAGGCAAGACAGGTTACGGACTGAGAGTTTCATAAATCATACTTTAGCAATTTCTTGGAACGATTAATTATTATTTTGCAAGCCCAAGCTAGGATACATGCCCTAGCAATTATTTAGATTCTTGAGGTAACAATGAAGCACAATATATAGATGAAGTCGGAAGTTTACGTGCACTTAGGTTGGAGTCATTAAAACTCGTTTTTCAAAGTCGGTTAGGACATCTACTTTGTGCATGACACAAGTCATTTTTCCAACAATTGTTTACAGACAGATTATTTCACTTATCACAATTCCAGTGAGTCAGAAGTTTACATACACTAAGTTGACTGCTAGATACAGTCCAGACAGCTAGATACAGCTAGATACAGCTAGATACATTCCAGACAATGATGTCATGGCTTTAGAAGCTTCTGATAAATTATGTCAATTAGCCAAAGTCCATTGGAGGTGTACCTGTGGATGTATTTCAAGACCTACCTTCAAACTCAGTGCCTTTTTGCTTGACATCATAGGAAAATCAAAAGAAATCAGCCAAACCTCAGAAAAACAATTGTAGACCTCCACAAGTCTGGTTCATCCTTGCAAGCAATTTCCAAATGCCTGAAGGTACCACTGTACCAACAATACCACTGTTCATCTGTACAAACAATAGTACGCAAGTATAAACACCATGGGACCAAGCAGCCATCATACCGCTCAGGAAGGAGACACGATCTGTATCCTAGAGAACGTATTTTGGTGCGAAAAGTGCAAATCAATCCCAGAACAACAGCAAAGGACCTTGTGAAGATGCTGGAGGAAACAGTTATGAAAGTATCTATATCCACAGTAAAACAAGTCCTATATCGACATAATCTGAAAGGCCACTCAGCAAGGAAGAAGCCACTGCTCCAAAACTCCCAACCGTGAAGCACAGGGGTGGTAGCATCATGTTGTGGGGGTGCTTTGCTGCCGGAGGGACTGGTGCACTTCAAACTATATGAGGGAGGAAGGGAGGAAAGGGAGGAAAATTACGTGGATATATTGAATCAACATCTCAAGACATCAGTCTTAACGCTTGGTCGAAAATGGGTCTTCCAAATGGACAATGACCCCAAGCATACTTCCAAAGTTGTGGCAAAATGGCTTAAGGACAACAAAGTCAAGGTATTGGAGTGGCCATCACAAAGCACTGACTTCAATCCTATGGAAAATGTGTGGGCAGAACTAAAAAAGTGTGTGCAAGCAAGGAGGCCTAAAAACCTGATTCAGTTACACCAGCTATCAGGAGGAATGGGCCAAAATTAATCCAACTTCTTGTGGAAGGCTACCCAAAACATTTGACCCCAGTTAAGCAATTTAAAGGCAATGCTACCAAATACTAATTGAGTGTTTGTAAACTTCTGACCCACTGGGAATGTGATGAAAAAAATAAAATATTAAATAAATCATTCTCTCTACTTTTATTCTGTCATTTCACATTCTTAAAATAAAGTGGTGATCCTAACTGACCTAAGACAGAGAATCTTTACTTGGATTAATTGTCAGGAATTGTGAAAAACTGAGTTTAAATGTACTTGGCTTAGGTGTATGTAAATTTCCGACTTCAACTGTATTTACCCCAGGTAAATGTTACCCTCATGGCTGTGAAAATGTGTGTCTGTGTGTGTGCATACAGTTTGGGTGTGTGTGTGCATAAACTGATGTTAAAGGTGCCATTAAGACATACCATGAACATATAATAGGCCTACCTGTGTGAGTGTTTACTGTATGTGTATGAAGGAAAGAAGGAGGGTGGGAGGGTGTTGCGGGATGGGGGGCTTCATACCCTATTCATCCAATTATGGCTGCGATCCTCAACGTCTGCTGTGTTTATGATCTCATTATAAACAGGCTTTATTTTCCCCTCCTCTCCTCCCTACTAACACATTCACTGCAATTTTCATGTCCTTAATTTAGAAGACACTGAATATTGCGGCCTTGGAGAACTGTAAAGGTAAAATATGATTTGTGGTGTAAAGAATAGATCCTCATGTCAGCACAATGCACAAACACACTCACGCACCAGTGGCCGTTTCAGATGAGGAGGACACATTTTTTTTAATGAGCATGGCCTTATTTCTCTTACATTTCAAACATTTCAAGTCACCATATTAGCTAAAGTAACGTCATAGTCAGCATAGCTAATAGAAGTAATGCATTTGTAAACCCGCTACAGTCATGCAGTAACGTTACAGTGTACAGTCAGTAAGCAGTTACAACGGGTGGGCCCCTGTGGCAATAAATTAGTTAAACCAAAAGCTTACCTTGACTTGGAAAGGTTACAATGTTGTGTTGGATAGTCATAGATAGCTAGGTAACATATCATCCCTTTATTTAAGCAGGGGGTTTCTGTAGGCTAAACTAGCTAGCTGCATTTGCAGTAAGTGAAACTAGCTAGCTGTAGTTTATGCTTTCAGTACTAGATTAATTCTCTGATCCTTTGCGTGGGCCGACAATATATCAATTCATGCTGCAAGAGCTCTGATAGGTTGGATGATGTCCTCCGGAAGTTGTCATAATTACTGTGTAAGTCCATGGAAGGGGGTGAGAACCATGATTCTGCTAGGTTTTGTATTGAAGTCAATGAACTCAGAAGAGGACAGAAGCTAGCTGTCCTCCGGCCACACCATGATTCTACCCTAGAGAGTGCTGTTGAGGCTACTGTAGACCTTCTTTGCAAAATAGTGTTTCAATCAATTATTTGGTGACGTGATAATATATAATACTCCAGAGAACGCGTTTCCACTGCTCCAGAGTCCAATGGTGGGAAGGTTTTACACCTCTCCAGCTGACGATTGGCATTGTGCATGGTGATCTTAGGCTTGTGTACGGCTGCTCTGCCATGGAAACTCATTTCAAGAAGCTCCTGACAACAGTTCTTGAGCTGACGTTGCTTCCAGAGGCAGTTTGGAACTCGGTAGTGAGTGCTGCAACCAAGGACAGACAATTTTTACACACCATACCGTTTCATCACTTTGCGGTCTCGTTCTGTGAGCTTGTGTGTTCTACCACTTCGCGGCTGAGCCGTTGCTGCTCCGAGAAGTTTACACTTCTCAATAACAGTACTTACAGTTGACCTGGGCAGCTCTAGCAGGGCAGAAATCTGACGAACTGACTTGTTGGAAAGGTGGCATCCTATGATGGTGCCATGTTGAAAGTGACTGAGCTCTTCAGTAAGGCCATTCTACTGCCAATGGTTATCTATGGATATTGCATGGCTGTGTGCTCGATTTTATACACCTGTCACATACTTTTGTATGTATAGTGAATAGGATGGCCTTGACTAGAATACAGTATATACTTATGAAATAGGTAAAATAGTATGTAAACATCATTAAAGTAACCAGTGTTCCATTTATATGTACATAGGGGAGCAGCCTCCAAGGTGCATGGGTGAGTAACCGGGTGGTGGCCGGGCTAGTGACAGTGACTAAGGTCAGGGCAGTTTACTGGGTGATGGCCAGTCATGGCTATTTAACAGTCTTATAACCTTGAGATATAAGTTGTTTTTTAATCTCTGACCTCGCCTTCTGGATGATATCAGGGTGAACAGGCCCCGGCTCGGGTGGCTGAGGTCCTTGATGAACTTCATGGCCCTCCTGTGACACCGGGTGCTGTAGATGTCCTGGAGGGCAGGCAGTGTGCCCCCAGTGATGAGTTGGGTAGACCGCACAACACTTTGGAGAGCCCTGGGGTTGCGAACGGTACAGTTGCCATACCAGGCTATGATACAGCCCGATGCATCTGTAAAAGTTTGTGAGGGTCTTAGGGGCCAAGGCTCCTGAGGTTGAAAAGGTGTTTTTGTGCCTTCACCACACTGTCTGTGTGGGTGGGCCATTTCAGATTGTCAGTGATGTGTACGCCAAGGAACTTGAAGCTTTTTACCTTCTCCACTGCAGCCCTGTCATTGTGGATGGAGGCATGCTCCCTCTGCTGTCTCCTTACGTCCATGATCAGCTCTTTTGTTTTGTTGACGTTGAGGACCCTCACCTCCTCCCTGTATGCTGTCTCATCATTGTTGGTTATCAGGCCTACCAGTGTTGTCATCTGCAAACTTGATGATTGAGATGGAGGCGTGCGTGGCACACAGTCATGGGTGAACAGGGAGTACAGGAGGGGTGAACATGCACCCTTTGTGGGGCCCCTGTGTTGAGGTTCAGCGTAGTGGAAGTGTTGTTGCCTACACAAGTGTTGTTGCCCTAGACCCAGCTCCCCGAGTTTAATGATGAGCTTGGAGGGTACTATGGTGTTGAAGGCTGAGTTGTAGACAATGAACAGCATTCTTACATAGAAATTCCTCTTGTTCAGATGGGATTGGGCAGTGTGCAGTGTGATGGCGATTGCATCATCTGTGGATGATTTGGGCGGTATGCAAATTGCAGTGGGTCTAGGGTGTCGGTTAAGGTGGATGTGATATGATCCTTAGCTAGTCTTTTAAAGCACTTAATGATGACAGAAGTGAGTGCTACGGGTCGATAGTAATTTAGTTATCTTTCTTGGGTACAGACACAATGGTGGACAACTTGAAGAAAATGGGTACAGCAGACTGGGATAGGGAAATGTTGAATATGTCCGTAAACACTCAGGCCAGCTGGTCTGCTAATGCTCTGATGATGTGGCTAGGGATGATGCCTCGGATGGCAGCTTTGTGAGGGTTAACATGCTTAAATGTCTTACTCACATCAGCCACGGAGAACGAGAGCTCACAGTCCTCGCGGCCCGCATCGGTGGCATTGTGTTATCGTCAAAGCAGGTGAAGAAGGTGTTTAGCTTGTCCGGGAGCAAGACATCGGTGTGCGCGATGGGACTGGTTTGCACTTTGTTATCTGTGATTGTCTAGAGTATCTGCCACATAGACATCTGAGCCATTGAATTGTGACTACACTTTGTCTCTGTACGGATATTTTGCCTGTTTGATTGCCTTACGGAGGGCATAACTGGACTGTTTGTATTCAACCATATTCCCAGTCACCTTGCCGTGGTTAAATGTGGTGGTTCGCACTTTCAGTTTGCGATAATGCTGCCATCTATCCATGTTTTTTTGTTTGGCTAGGTTTTAATCGTCACAGTGGGAACAACATCCCCTATACACTTCCTGAGGAACTCAGATACCGTGTCAGTGTATACGTCAATGCCTCAGAAGCAACCCAAAACTTCTCAGTCCATGTGATTAAAACAATCTGGAAGCATGGATTCCAATTGGTCAGACCATCGTTGAATAGTCCTTAGCACGGGTACTTCCTGTGTCACGCACAGATGAACAAAGACCATCCTGCAGACATGAAAGCATCCATACATACATACATCATAGCACTTGCAAACAGACACACACACTTCATAATGCATAGACACACTGACATATGGATGTATACTGCTGACATGCCAAAACAAATACACACGTATATGAAAAACACTCAGAACCTGGTCCTATTGTTTCATGTAAATATCGAAAAATAATGTATGGGAAAGCAGAAGAGTGGATTTTGTGCTCTATGAACCTCACAGTGTTAATACAGATCAAATATTGACTAGAATCATGAAAATGTATGAATGTGCACAGTATACAACAGAGATAAAACATAATATTACTCCTAAAAAAATGCATCTAGCTATATGATTTACTATATATACAGAGTTTATCAGTGAGAATCTGGGATTGTCTCTCAGCACGCACAGACAAAGAGGAATAATAATCAATTTAACTTAATGCTCCTTCCTTGTGAAGAACTGAGAGCCTATTTTGTCAAAACACTTTTATACTGATTCACTCCTCTCGCTATATTTGCTTACAGTTTAGTCCACCTAACTATTATTGCTGCTATATATGTCTTTGGGATGAAATGTGAGTGAATAAGATCAACTATTTTATTCTGTTCCATTGTAATGTTACAGTACAGGTTGGCTATATCTTTCTATGAGAAGCTGTCCCAACATGCTTTGAGGTCTGTGGATCGCCCAAAAATGGCTACCTTAGTGTAACTCACCTTAATTGTCTGTATGTATGGACTGTGAGACCCAGCCAATAGCAATCCATCTGTGCCCTTCTCTGAGCATCATCAGTCAGCCACCATCCAGTTGCTAAGTGAGACTGAATAACCATCAATAATGATTAGATGGTGCCAAACACCCCGTCTCACTCTCCCCCAACTCAAGTATATGGATATAGATTGCTGTTTTATACCAATAAGCTTCCTAATTAGTGTTTGTCAAGTTCCATGATGGTCAGGAGAAGAAAGTTCAGCCAATGTAGCAGCTCAGCTAGCTCAGTCGGTCCAGCCAGGGATTTCAGTTCAGCCAACTAACTAAAACACATTTTTGGTGCCAACCATGTTAATACAATCCATGTCTCAGAGCAATTCCCCTAAGCCAATGTTAGCACAATACCACAACATTCTGAGGTCTATTCAAAATTCTAATTATCCCTCATGCTGGAGATGTCTGTCATGTATGTTAGAGCGTTGGGCCAGTAACTGCTGGTTCGACTACCCGAACCGTCAACGTCAGTCAACGTGAACAATCTGTTTATGTTTCCTTGAATCAGGCACTTAACCCTCATTTGCTCCAGGAGTGCCCTACTACTATGGCTGACCCTGTAAAACAAACACATTTCAATGCACCTATCTGGAGTATGTGACAATAAAACAATACAAAAAATGAACAGAGGTACTCCTCATGTACACCATTGCAGGGGCAGTAGCTGTTGGTTTTCTTTACTCCTTTGTATAGCAAATTCTCCCCTCTGCTAGCCTCAAAAAGTTCTTACATTCTCCCAGAGGGGACCTGGCAGCAACCCACCCCTGTGGCTTAATGCTTTGCCTTTGGTTAAGCCTGCCATGAATATGAATACATGCCTCTTAGCATGAGAGTGAGAGCAGCATTTGACATGCCAGGGTAGAGGTGCACAAGCATGTACACACATGCAGGCAGGCATGCATGTGTACAAACCAACCCACACACACACACACACACACACACAGTTCTGAGGGTAGAGCCGGTAAAGGCTTGGATTGTCAAGGTGACTAAACAAGGGAGGAAAGCCTCCTTCCCCACCCATTGACCCTGTAATATTCCTCAAATCAAATTGTATTGGTCACATGCTTCGTAAACAATAGGTGTAGACTAACAGTGAGAGAGAAAGAAAATAGAGAAATCATCGAAAAGTAAAACACGTAATAATAAAAGTTATAATAAATACACAATAAATACACAAAGAGTAACAATAACTTGTCTAGATACAGTATGTACATACAGCTAGGAATAAAGTGACAGATAATACAAAGTAGCAGTAGCGCATGTGATGAGTCAAAAGGTTAGTGCTAAAAGGGTCAATGCAGATAGTTAACCCTTTGAACCGTACGAATACACGGATGTGATCATTCTATAGGGTTCCCTGCAGCGTATGCTCAAATCGGTGTGATTAGAACACTTATTTAGAAAGTCCAGTTACCATTGATGTAACAGTCAGCGTTTGAGCTGGCCACACTGTTTTTTTACAGAAACATTTTGCACAAACCCAGACTTTACAATGGCATGTCTTCAAAGTGAGCAGTTTATTTTTGGATGCAATGTTCATTCACAGAAGTAGTGACAGCGTAACACAATTCTCATCGAAAAATGAAGGAAAATGAAGGCTACATTAGTCGTAGCGCTAACTGAAGGACTGACAGAAACCCTCATATGAACTAGCTAATAGCAATTGCTATTTACAATTCATCACACCACGGGTGAGCTCACCAGTGATCAAAATAATTGAGTAAAAATCTAAAGTAATACGAATACGATATTTTTTTGTGTCAACCAAAGATAAGAGGTTACAAGATGAATTGGGTCTGTTTGCAGTGTGCATGTTGAAAGGGGTGTGTCGTCTACCATCATAAACCGCCATCGTTTACCTCACCTTGTTATAACATATTTGCTCTGGCAGAAGTTTACGTGACAACCATTGTATGAAGTTAACAAATATGGTGCCACACATTGCTGGCAATTAGCTTAGCATTATCTCATCATAACCAGTGTCGTATTGTTTTGATTTTATTTATGGAGCTGCAGTGTATAGCAGACGATTTACCGGCTCCTGTCCAGATGTGCTATTTTCAGGGGGGTTTGCGCAGCTTTTTTTGTACATAATGTTTCCACCATCGTTTCCTATGACCAAAAAATAGTTTCTGGCCATCAGAACAGCGGTCACTAACCTCGATTTTGATGAAGATTTCTACTTCAATGAGTCGGAGGTGCTGGACATATTGCTCACCCAGCTCCAGGCTATAATCCCCAAAACTCAGGCTGTGTAAGAGAGGCCGACGTGCAGGCATCCTGACGAAACTACTTTGGCCAGTACATAAACCGCCTCTACCCTCTGTTCTATTGCCAAACATACAATCGCTGGAGAACAAACAGGACGAGCTCCGTTCGAGGCTATCCTATCAACAGGACCTGAAGAACTATAATATCCTGTTCCTCTGCATTGTGGCTGAACAAGGACATGGATAACGTACGCTGAATGTACAAAACATTAGGAATACCTTCCCTTTCTATGAAGTAGACTGAACCAGGTAAATCCAGGTGAAAGCTATGATCCCTTACTGATAACACTTGTTCAATCCACTTCAATCTGTGTTCGAAGGGGACAAGATAGGATCTTTAAGCCTTAAGACAATTGAGACATGGATTGTGTATGTGTGACATTCAGATGGTGATGGACAAGACAGAATGGTAATAGGTGCCAGGCGCACCGGTTTGAGTGTGTCAAGAACCTCAAAGCTGCTGTTTTTTTTCACGCTTAACAGTTTCCGGTGTGTATCAAGAAAGGCCCACCACCCAAAGGTCATCCAGCGAACTTGACACAACTGTGGGAAGCATTGGAGTCAACATGAGCCAGCATCCATTTGGAACGTTTTCGACACCTTGTGTACAGGCCCTGACGAATTGAAGGTGTTCCTAATGTTTTGTAAACACAGTGTTCATCTAGCTGTTTTTCTATGCATCGGCAGGACAGAATGGGAGTGTCGGGTAAACTCAAGGGGTGAAGTGTTTTTCTCTTTAATGACAGATGGTGCGCGACCTCTAAAACTATGGAAGTCTCAAGGTTCTGCTCGCCTGAGTTAGAATATCTCATAATAAACTGTGGACTATACTATTAACCAATAGACTATACTATTAACCATGTTTTTATCCAAATCTTTCATAGATATCTATTTACCACCCTAAACCAATGCTGACATGAAGACCACATTTAACAAGCTGTATAGGGCCATAAACAAACAATAAAATGCTAATCTGCTCCTAGTGTCCGGTGATTTTAATTCAGGGAAATTGAAATCCGTTTTACCTCATTTCTTACAGCATATCAACAGTGTAACTAGAGTCAAAACAACTCCAGATCACCTTTACTCCACACACTTTCAAGGAGCGGGACACCAAGCCGGAGGCTTATAAGAAACCATCAAACAGGCGATACAGGACTAAAATTGAATCCTACTATACGTGCTCTGACGCTTGTCAGATGTGGCAGGGCTTGCAAACTAGCACAGGTTACAAAGAGAAACCCAGCCGCGAGATGCCCAGTGATGCGAGGCTACCAGACAAGCCAAATGCCTTCTATGCTGGCTTCGAGGCAAGCAACACTGAACCATGCATGAGAGTGCAAGCTGTTCCGGTCAGCTGTGTGATCACACTCTCCTCAGGCAATGTATACAGGTTAACATTCACAAGGCTGCAGGGCCAGACCGATTACCAAGACACCAGAGCATGTGTTGACCAGCTGGCAAGTGTCTTCACTGACATTTTCAACCTCTCCCTGACACAGTCAGTAATACCCATTGCATAATTTGAGCCGGATCCTGCCGGAACAGGATACAGCACCTCTCAGTTTTGGACTGTTTCATTCCGGAACCCAATTATCAGGATCCGGTACTTTTCCTGGCATGAAAAATAATTGTCACCGTTTAAAAAATTGCCTAGCTGTGGCATGCCTGTCTGTCAGTTAACAGCATGCAGCCAAAACAGGCCCTCCACAATATTTCAAAACACAGGTTGGAAAGCAAATGGATCCTGCTGAAAAGAAGATAAATATGTCTGTAGGCTACCAAATAATCAACTTCCAAACAGGCATATAGAGCAAACAGCATTGTTTTACAAAGTAAAACAAGAGAGAGATAACCTTTTGGCACGAGCACATCAGCCATCGCTGGTGAGTCAGTGAAACTGAAAAGCTTTTTTCGGACAATCATTTCCGGCTGATAATTAACAATATGTGTCTCCACACAGCTAGGCTTAGGCTATTTATGGATTCAAGACAAGGTTGTTTTTATTGAACGCACTTTGTTAGTGTCATGTATTGTCATGTTGTGTCTTGTTTCTGTCCTTTCCCTTCACCCTGTCTCCCTCTGCTGGTCGTTATTAGGTTACCTTTTCTCCCCCTCTTTCCCCCAGCTGTTCCTTGTCTCCTCCTAACTACCTCGTCACCCCTTTTCCCACCTGTTCCCTTTTTCCCTCTGATTAGTCCTCTATATCTCTCTCTGTTTTTGTTTCTGTCTTTGTCGGATTCTTGTTTGTGTTATTCATGCCTGAACCAGACTATCGTCATGTTTGCTGCAACCTTGTCCTGTCCTGTCGGAATCTGCCGGTCCATCTGAGCCTACGTATGTTTTGTTATTAAAGAAGCTCTGTTTACGTTAATTCGCTTTTGGGTCCTCATTCACGCACCGTAACAGAAGAATCCGACCAAGAATGGACCCAGCGACTTCGGATCCTCTCCACTCAGCCGTCGAGATCCAGGGAGCGATGCTAGGCAGACACGAGCAGGAATTGTCTGCTGCTCAACATGCCGTTGAGACCCTGGCCACCCAAGTCTCCAACCTCACAGAACAGGTTCACCATCTCCGCCTCGATCCACCGGCCACTTCCAGGGCTTTCGAATCTCCGGAGCCCAGAATCAATAACCCGCCGTGTTACTCTGGGGAGCCCACTGAATGCCGCTCGTTCCTCACCCAGTGTGATATTGTGTTTTCTCTCCAGCCCAACACTTACTCCAGGAGCACTGCTCGTATCACCTACGTCATATCTCTCCTTACTGGACGGGCTCGTGAGTGGGGCACGGCAATCTGGGAGGCAAGGGCTGAGTGTACTAACCAGTATCAGGACTTTAAGGAGGAGATGATACGGGTTTTTGATCGATCTGTTTTTGGGGAGGAGGCTTCCAGGGCCCTGTCTTCCCTATGTCAAGGTAATCGATCCATAACAGACTACTCTATTGAGTTTCGCACTCTTGCTGCCTCCAGTGGCTGGAACGAGCCGGCTTTGCTCGCTCGTTTTCTGGAGGGTCTCCGCGCAGAGGTAAAGGATGAGATTCTCTCCCGGGAGGTTCCTTCCAGCGTGGATTCCTTGATTGAACTCGCTATTCGCAGTGAGCGACGGGTTGATCTTCGTCACCGAGCTCGTGGAAAGGAGCTCGCGTTCTCCGTTGCCCCCCTCTCCGCATCACTACCATCTTCCTCTGCCGGCTCGGGTGCTGAGCCTATGCAGCTGGGAGGTATCCGCATCTCGACTAAAGAGAGGGAACGGAGAATCACCAACCGCCTCTGTCTCTATTGCGGTTCCGCTGGTCATTTTGTCACTTCATGTCCAGTAAAAGCCAGAGCTCATCAGTAAGCGGAGGGCTACTGGTGAGCGCTACTACTCCTGTCTCTCCTTCAAGATCCTGCACTACCTTGTCGGTCCATCTACGCTGGACCGGTTCGTCAGCTTCCTGCAGTGCCTTAATAGACTCTGGGGCGGAGGGCTGTTTTATGGACGAGACCTGGGCTCGGGAACATGACATTCCTCTCAGACAGTTAAGGGAGCCCACGGCCTTGTTCGCCTTGGATGGTAGTCCTCTCCCCAGGATTCAGCGTGAGACGCTACCTTTAACCCTCACTGTCTCTGGTAATCATAGCGAAACCATTTCTTTTTTAATTTTTCGTTCACCTTTTACACCTGTTGTTTTGGGCCATCCCTGGCTAGTTTGTCATAATCCTTCTATTAATTGGTCTAGTAATTCTATCCTCTCCTGGAACGTCTCTTGTCATGTGAAATGTTTAATGTCTGCTATCCCTCCTGTTTCCTCTGTCTCTTCTTCACAGGAGGAGCCTGGTGATTTGACAGGGGTGCCGGAGGAATATCACGATCTGCGCACGGTGTTCAGTCGGTCCAGGGCCACCTCTCTTCCTCCACACCGGTCGTATGATTGTAGTATTGATCTCCTTCCGGGAACCACTCCCCCCCGGGGTAGACTATACTCTCTGTCGGCTCCCGAACGTAAGGCTCTCGAAGATTATTTGTCTGTAGCTCTTGCCGCCGGTACCATAGTCCCCTCCTCCTCTCCCGCCGGAGCGGGGTTTTTTTTTGTTAAGAAGAAGGACGGGTCCCTAAGCCCCTGCATAGATTATCGAGGGTTGAATGACATAACAGTGAAGAATCGTTATCCACTTCCTCTTATGTCTTCAGCCTTCGAGATCCTGCAGGGAGCCAGGTTTTTCACTAAGTTGGACCTTCGTAACGCTTACCATCTCGTGCGCATCAGGGAGGGGGACGAGTGGAAGACGGCGTTTAACACTCCGTTAGGGCACTTTGAATACCGGGTTCTTCCTTTCGGCCTCGCTAACGCTCCAGCTGTCTTTCAGGCATTAGTCAATGATGTCCTGAGAGACATGCTGAACATCTTTGTTTTCGTTTACCTTGACGATATCCTGATTTTTTCACCGTCACTCCAGATTCATGTTCAGCACGTTCGACGTGTCCTCCAGCGCCTTTTAGAGAATTGTCTTTTTGTGAAGGCTGAGAAGTGCACTTTTCATGCCTCCTCCGTCACATTTCTCGGTTCTGTTATTTCCGCTGAAGGCATTAAGATGGATCCCGCTAAGGTCCAGGCTGTCATTGATTGGCCCGTCCCTAAGTCACGCGTCGAGCTGCAGCGCTTTCTCGGCTTCGCGAACTTCTATCGTCGTTTCATCCGTAATTTCGGTCAGGTGGCAGCTCCTCTCACAGCCCTTACTTCTGTCAAGACGTGCTTTAAGTGGTCCGTTTCCGCCCAGGGAGCTTTTGATCTCCTCAAGAATCGTTTTACATCCGCTCCTATCCTTGTTACACCTGACGTCTCTAGACAGTTCGTGGTCGAGGTTGACGCGTCAGAGGTGGGCGTGGGAGCCATTCTTTCTCAGCGCTCCCTCTCTGACGACAAGGTCCACCCTTGCGCGTATTTTTCTCATCGCCTGTCGCCGTCGGAACGTAACTATGATGTGGGAAACCGCGAACTGCTCGCCATCCGCTTAGCCCTAGGCGAATGGCGACAGTGGTTGGAGGGGGCGACCGTTCCTTTTGTCGTTTGGACTGACCATAGGAACCTTGAGTACATCCGTTCTGCCAAACGACTTAATGCGCGTCAGGCGCGCTGGGCGCTGTTTTTCGCTCGTTTCGAGTTCGTGATTTCTTATCGTCCGGGCTCTAAGAACACCAAGCCTGATGCTTTATCTCGTCTCTTCAGTTCTTCAGTAGCCTCCACTGACCCCGAGGGGATTCTCCCTGAGGGGCGTGTTGTCGGGTTGACTGTCTGGGGAATTGAGAGGCAGGTAAAGCAAGCACTCACTCAAACTCCGTCGCCGCGCTCTTGTCCCAGGAACCTTCTTTTCGTTCCCGTTCCTACTCGTCTGGCCGTTCTTCAGTGGGCTCACTCTGCCAAGTTAGCCGGCCACCCTGGCGTTCGGGGTACGCTTGCTTCCATTCGCCAGCGTTTTTGGTGGCCCACCCGGGAGCATGACACGCGTCGCTTCATGGCTGCTTGTTCGGTCTGCGCGCAGACTAAGTCCGGTAACTCCCCTCCTGCCGGCCGTCTCAGGCCGCTTCCCATTCCCTCTCGACCGTGGTCTCACATCGCCTTAGATTTTGTCACCGGACTGCCTTCGTCAGCGGGGAAGACTGTTATTCTTACGGTTGTCGACAGGTTCTCTAAGGCGGCTCATTTTATTCCCCTTGCTAAGCTTCCTTCTGCTAAAGAGACGGCACAAATCATCATCGAGAATGTTTTCAGAATTCATGGCCTTCCGTCAGACGTCGTTTCGGACAGAGGTCCGCAATTCACGTCTCAATTTTGGAGGGAGTTTTGCCGTTTGATTGGGGCTTCCGTCAGTCTCTCTTCCGGCTTTCACCCCCAGTGTAACGGTCAAGCAGAACGGGCCAATCAGACTATTGGTCGCATCTTACGCAGTCTTTCTTTTCGCAACCCTGCGTCTTGGTCAGAACAGCTCCCCTGGGCAGAATACGCCCACAACTCGCTTCCTTCGTCTGCGACCGGGCTATCTCCTTTTCAGAGTAGCCTCGGGTACCAGCCTCCGCTGTTCTCATCTCAGTTCGCCGAGTCCAGCGTCCCCTCCGCTCAGGCTTTTGTCCAACGTTGCGAGCGCACCTGGAAGAGGGTCAGGTCTGCACTTTGCCGTTATAGGGCGCAGACTGTGAGGGCTGCTAATAAGCGTAGAACTAAGAGTCCTAGATATTGTCGCGGTCAGAGAGTTTGGCTCTCCACTCAGAACCTTCCCCTTAAGACCGCTTCTCGCAAGTTGACCCCGCGGTTCATTGGTCCGTTCCGTATTTCCCAGATCATTAATCCTGTCGCAGTTCGACTTCTTCTTCCGCGATATCTTCGTCGCGTCCACCCGGTCTTCCATGTCTCCTGTGTCAAGCCCGTTCTTCGCGCCCCCGCTCGTCTTCCCCCCCCCCCATCCTTGTCGAGGGCGCACCCATCTACAGGGTCCGTAGGATTTTGGACATGCGTCCTCGGGGCCGTGGTCATCAGTACCTAGTAGATTGGGAGGGGTACGGTCCTGAGGAGAGGAGTTGGGTTCCCTCTCGGGACGTGCTGGACCGTGCGCTGATCAATGATTTCCTCCGTTGCCGCCAGGTTTCCTCCTCGAGTGCGCCAGGAGGCGCTCGGTGAGTGGGGGGGTACTGTCATGTATTGTCATGTTGTGTCTTGTTTCTGTCCTTTCCCTTCACCCTGTCTCCCTCTGCTGGTCGTTATTAGGTTACCTTTTCTCCCCCTCTTTCCCCCAGCTGTTCCTTGTCTCCTCCTAACTACCTCGTCACCCCTTTTCCCACCTGTTCCCTTTTTCCCTCTGATTAGTCCTCTATATCTCTCTCTGTTTTTGTTTCTGTCTTTGTCGGATTCTTGTTTGTGTTATTCATGCCTGAACCAGACTATCGTCATGTTTGCTGCAACCTTGTCCTGTCCTGTCGGAATCTGCCGGTCCATCTGAGCCTACGTATGTTTTGTTATTAAAGAAGCTCTGTTTACGTTAATTCGCTTTTGGGTCCTCATTCACGCACCGTAACAGTTAGTATCAAAATAGCCTGTCATTTTGATCATTTGTGAGGTATTACAAAATAATCTGCCAAAGTCTCCAATCATCTAAAATAATGTGGAATCACATGAAATTTGTTTATAAAAAAACACATTTTTCAACATCTGCAAGCACCTCTAAACCATGTATGCCAAAGTGACGATAATGCATACAATGCTATATTATATGTTTTCTTTTTGCATTCTGGTACCTCAGAGCCCCCCAGGTCACCCCCTCTCAGGTAATTGTTTGTTCTGGCACCTCCCAATTTACAAATTATACACTGGTAGTACCTACATGTTTCAAGCAGACCACCATAGTCCATGTGCCCAAGAACGCTATGGTAACCTGTCTAAATGACTAGCACTCACATCTGTAGCCATGAAATGCTTTGAAATCCTGGTCCTGGCTCACATCAACATAATCATCCCAGACACCCTGGACCCACCCACTCCGATGCACTCAACTCTGTCCTTTCCCACCTACACAAGAGGAACATCTATGTGAGAATGCTGTTCATTGACTACAACTCAGCATTCGACACCATAGTGCCCTCCAAGCTCATCACTAAGCTAAGGACCCAGGGACTGAAAACATACCTCTGCAACTGGATCCTGGACTACCCAGAGGTGGTGAGGGTAGGCAACAACATACAGTGCCTTGCGAAAGTATTCGGCCCCCTTGAACTTTGCGATCTTTTGTCACATTTCAGGCTTCAAACATAAAGATATAAAACTGTATTTTTTGTGTGAAGAATCAACAACAAGTGGGACACAATCATGAAGTGGAACGACATTTATTGGATATTTCAAACTTTTTTAACAAATCAAAAATTCTAACACCTGGATATGTTTATTTTTGAACCATTCCATTGTACATTTTGCTTTATGTTTTGGATCATTGTCTTGTTGGAAGACAAATCTCCGTCCCAGTCTCAGGTCTTTTGCAGACTCCATCAGGTTTTCTTCCAGAATGGTCCTGTATTACGCTCCATCCATCTTCCCATCAATTTTAACCATCTTCACTGTCCCTGCTGAAGAAAAGCAGGCCCAAACCATGATGCTGCCACCACCATGTTTGACAGTGGGGATGGTGTGTTCAGCTTTGTTGCTTTTACGCCAAACATAACGTTTTGCATTGTTGCCAAAAAGTTCAATTTTGGTTTCATCTGACCAGAGCACCTTCTTCCACATGTTTGGTGTGTCTCCCAGGTGGCTTGTGGCAAACTTTAAACAACACTTTTTATGGATATCTTTAAGAAATGGCTTTCTTCTTGCCACTCTTCCATAAAGGCCAGATTTGTGCAATATACGACTGATTGTTGTCCTATGGACAGAGTCTCCCACCTCAGCTGTAGATCTCTGCAGTTTATCCAGAGTGATCATGGGCCTCTTGGCTGCATCTCTGATCAATCTTCTCCTTGTATGAGCTGAAAGTTTAGAGGGACGGCCAGGTCTTGGTAGATTTGCAGTGGTCTGATACTCCTTCCATTTCAATATTATCGCTTGCACAGTGCTCCTTGGGATGTTTAAAGCTTGGGAAATCTTTTTGTATCCAAATCCGGCTTTAAACTTCTTCACAACAGTATCTCGGACCTGCCTGGTGTGTTCCTTGTTCTTCATGATGCTCTCTGCGCTTTTAACGGACCTCTGAGACTATCACGGTGCAGGTGCATTTATACGGAGACTTGATTACACACAGGTGGATTGTATTTATCATCATTAGTCATTTAGGTCAACATTGGATCATTCAGAGATCCTCACTGAACTTCTGGAGAGAGTTTGCTGCACTGAAAGTAAAGGGGCTGAATAATTTTGCACGCCCAATTTTTCTGTTTTTGATTTGTTAAAAAAGTTTGAAATATCCAATAAATGTCGTTCCACTTCATGATTGTGTCCCACTTGTTGTTGATTCTTCACAAAAAAATACAGTTTTATATCTTTATGTTTGAAGCCTGAAATGTGGCAAAAGGTCGCAAAGTTCAAGGGGGCCGAATACTTTTGCAAGGCACTGTATCTGCCATTCTAACCCTCATCAAGGGGTGGGTGCTTATTCCCTTCCTGTACTCCCTGTTCACCCACGACTGCATGGCTGATCACGACTCCAGTGCCATCATTAACTTTGCTGATGGTGGTAGGCCTGATCATCGATAACGATGAGACACCCTATAGGGAGGAGGTCAGAGACCTGGCAGTGTGGTGCCAGGACAACAACCTCTCTCTCGACATCAGCAAGACAAAGGAGCTGATCGGGGCAGTAGTGGTGTGGGTTAAGAGCTTCAAGTTCCTGTATCCACATCACTTAGGATGTATCATGGTCCACACTCACCAACTATGTCGTGAAGTGGGTACGACAACACCTCCTGTCTCTCAAGATTTTGCAGGGTCCTCAGAGATCCTTCAAAAGTTATACAGCTGCACCACTGAGAGCATCTTGACTGGCTGCATCATCGCTTGGTATGGCAAGGCGCTACAGAGGGTAGTGCATACGGCCCATTACATCACCGGGGCCGAGCGCCCTGCCATCCAAGACCTCTATATCAGGCACAAGACCCTGAGTTTCTACCCCCAAGCCAAGACTGCTAAATAGTTAGTCAGGGTAACTATTTGGTTATTTAACCTTTTCATGCTTGATTTCCAAATATATCTAATGGTCACCCCAACATGAGTTTTTTACGTGTGCGGTGTCAGAATGCACTCACTGTTCCAAAATGGGATTGTTACGCAACAGGACCGTTAACCCATGCTGCCCTCAAACAAAAGAACGCTGCCTGATAATTAACTATAGGCTATGTTTCAACTTGTCAATTTCAAATTGTTTTCTAACTAATTTTATTTTCTAAAAACAGCTTTGAATTGAGGTGTGTTCCACCTCATTGATTCACATATAAGTAGCTCATTTCACTTTTGACTACAATTTACGTTTGAGGCATTACAGAGCCAGACAAACTTCTCTCTTCAACGATAGCCCAAGCACTTCCCCAGTGTTTCCCCAGATCAAGTACTCAGACATTTGCACATCTCCAGTCACAACAGAACTTCAGAGCTTGCACAAACTTTTTCCCCCTGGCACGTTTTCCGGCTGGAGCCGGCTTTGCATTCATTGTGCTTTTCCTTACTAATAATAACTTTGGACATGTGTGCATTCCTGTCAAAGTAAGTGCCTTATTTTCTGTATATTGTGTTGTCATTTCTGCTGTAAAATACCGTATGTATGGAGCGTAATGTATTTACTGTTTTGTTCACATTTTCAAATTTTGGTGACAAATCATGCATTCCGCTTCTTGCATATATTATAATGGACACATATGATGTGTATAAAATACTTTTTTGAAGGTTATACTCCCTTTATTATGTTTTTCTCCATACATTGGGAAAACCAAGCGCTGATCTACTTCATAATTAGGCGTCCTGTCAGCGGGACACCTGCCGACAACATAGGATGAAATTGGAGGGCGCGCAATTCAAGTAAATAATCTGAATATTAAACATTTACGAACATATGAACATCTTTTATCGGTTAAAAGCTTAAATTTGTGTTGATCTAACTGCATTGTCCAATTTACAATAGGCTTTACAGCGAAAGCATACCATGTGATTGTTTGAGGACAGCTCCCCATATCAACATATTTTTCAACCACCACATAAAATGACAAATAGCGATTAAATAATCACTTACTTTTTGAAAATCTTCCTCTGTTTGCAATCCCAAGGGTCCCATCTTGTCACACCCTGGTTTTAGTATTTTGTGTTTTCTTTATTAATTTGGTCAGGCCAGGGTGTGACATGTTTTTTTTTATGCGGTGTGTTTTGTCTTGTTTTTTTTTGTAGGTATTGGGATTGTATTATAGTAGGGGTATCTAGCATAGTCTATGGCTGTCTGGAGTGGTTCTCAATCAGAGGCAGGTGTTTATCGTTGTCTCTGATTGGGAACCATATTTAGGCATCCATATTCTTTGAGTGTTTTGTGGGTGATTGTTCCTGTCTTTGTGTTTGTTGTCACCAGATAGGCTGTTTAGGTTTTCTCATGTTTATGGTTTTGTTAGTTTATTCATGTATAGTTTTCTTCATAAAAAAAACATGAATAGAAACCACGCTGCATTTTGGTCCGACTCTCCTTCACCTCAAAAAAAACGTTACAGAATCACCCACCACAACAGGACCAAGCGGCGTGGTACCGGGCAGCAGCAGGAGCAACGTAATAAAGACTTCTGGACTTGGGAAGAAATCCTCGACGGGAGAGGACCCTGGGCAAAACCAGGGGATTGTCGCCGCCCCAAGGTGCAGCAGGAGAAGTGGCAGCGCGAGGGGGAATGGACATGGGAGGACGAATTGGACGGAGAAGGACCCTGGGCTCAGCCTGGAGAATATCGCCGCCCCAAAGAAGAACTGGAGGCGGCGAAAGCAGAGAGGGGCTGGTATGAGGAGGCAGCACGGCGACGCGGATGGAAGCACGAGAGTCAGCCCCAAACATTTCTTGGGGGGGGGGCTCACAGGGAGTATGGCTACGCCAGGTTGGATACCTGCGCAAACTTCCTGTGCTTACCGGGGGACTAGAGAGACCGGGCAGGCACCGTGTTATGCTGTGGTGCGCACGGTGTCTCCAGTGCGGGTGCATAGCCCGGTGCGGTACATACCAGCTCCGCGTATCGGCCGGGTTAGAGTAAGCATCGAGCCAAGTGTCATGAAGCCGGCTCTACGCATCTGGTCTCCAGTGCGTCTCCTTGGGCCGGCATACATGGCACCAGCCTTGCGCTCGGTGTCTCCGGTTCGCCTGCATAGCCCAGAGCGGGCTATTCCACCTCGCCGCACTGGCAGGGCGATCGGGAGTATTCAACCAGGTAAGGTTGGGCAGGCTCGGTGCTCAAGAGCTCCAGTGCGCCTGCATGGTCCGGTCTATCCAGTACCACCTCCACGCATCAGCCCTCCGGTGGCAGCTCCCCGCACCAGGCTTCCTGTGCGTGTCCTCGGCCCAGTACCACCAGTGCCAGCACCACGCATCAGGCCTACAGTGCGCCTCGCCTGGCCAGCGCTGCCAGAGCCTTACTCCTCTCCAGCGCTGCCGGAGTCTCCCGCCTATCTAGCGCTGCCAGAGCCTTCCGCCTCTACAGCGCTGCCGGAGTCTCCCGCCTGTTCAGAGCTGCCAGTCTGCAAGGAGCTGCCAGTCTGCAAGGAGCTGCCAGTCTGCAAGGAGATGCCAGTCTGCAAGGAGCTGCCAGAGCTGCCAGTCTGCAGGATGCCGCCAGAGCTGCCAGTCTGCAGGATGCCGCCAGAGCTGCCAGTCTGCAAGGAGCCGCCAGAGCTGCCAGTCTGCAAGGAGCCGCCAGAGCTGCCAGTCTGCAAGGAGCCGCCAGAGCTGCCAGTCTGCATGGAGCAGCCAGAGCCGCCAGTCTGCATGGAGCAGCCAGAGCTGCCAGTCAGCATGGAGCAGCCAGAGCCGTCAGTCTGCATGGAGCAGCCAGAGCCGTCAGTCTGCATGGAGCAGCCAGAGCCGCCAGTCAGCATGGAGCAGCCAGAGCCGCCAGTCAGCATGGAGCAGCCAGAGCCGCCAGTCAGCATGGAGCAGCCAGGATCCGCCAGTCAGCCAGAATCTGCCAGTCAGCCAGGATCCGCCAGTCAGCCAGAGTCTTCCAGATCCGCCATTCAGCCAGTATCCGTCAGAACCGCCAGTCAGCCAGGATCTGCCAGAACCACCTGCCAGCCAGGATCTGCATGAGCCAATTACCTGCCTGAGTTTCCTCTCAGTGCTGAGCTTCCTCTCAGTGCTGAGCTTCCTCTCAGTGCTGAGCTACCCCTCAGTCCCAAGCTACCCCTCAGTCCAGTGGGGTCCTTGGTGAGGGTTACTAGGCCAAGGTCGGTGGCGAGGGTCACCTATCTAAGGACGCAAGGCAAAGGGACTAAGACTTTGTTGGAGTGGGGTCCACGTCCCGCGCCGGAACCGCCACCATGGACAGACGCCCACCCGGACCCTCCCCTATGGTTTAGGTGTGCGGCCAGGAGTCCGCACCTTGGGGGGGGGGGGGGGGGGTTCTGTCACGCCCTGGTCTTAGTATTTTGTGTTTTCTTTATTAATTTGGTCAGGCCAGGGTGTGACATGTTTTTTTTTATGTGGTGTGTTTTGTCTTGGTTTTTTTTGTAGGTATTGGGATTGTATTATAGTAGGGGTATCTAGCATAGTCTATGGCTGTCTGGAGTGGTTCTCAATCAGAGGCAGGTGTTTATCGTTGTCTCTGATTGGGAACCATATTTAGGCAGCCATATTCTTTGAGTGTTTCGTGGGTGATTGTTCCTGTCTTTGTGTTTTGTTGTCACCAGATAACCTAAACAGCCTTTCTCACGTTTATTGTTTTGTTAGTTTATTCATGTATAGTTTTCTTCATTAAAAAAACATGAATAGAAACCACGCTGCATTTTGGTCCGACTCTCCTTCACCTCAAGAAAACCGTTACACATCTACAACATGCATGGTCGTTTTGTTAAATATAATCCTTCTTTATATCCCAAAAAGTTTGTTTAGTTGGCGCCATCGATTTCAGTAATCCACTCGTTCAACATGCAGACAAAGAAATCCAAAAAGCAACCTAAATGTTGTTAAATCAAGTCAAACTATGTTTCCATTTAATCCGCAGGTAACCTAAAATGTAATTAAACAATATTTCATACGGAAAGCAGTATGTTAAATAGAAAAGTAAAATTAGCAAGTGCTAGTCCTCTTCGTCACACACCCACAGACTGTGAATCCTTGTACCAAAACTCAAAATTCTTCCTCGTTTTGGAAGAAACAAGCCTGAAACCTTGAACAAAGACTGTTGACATCTAATGGAAGCCATAGGAATTGCAATCTGGGAGCTGGAATTGCATAGGACCCATAGCTTTCCATTGAAAGAGCATGGGATCTAAAAAACAAAAACATTTCCGGTTGGTTTTTCATTTTTTTTACTCCTACCATATCAATTGTGTTATAGTCTAATACATTATTTTAACATTTCTACAAACTTCAAATTGTTTTCTGTCCAATGGTACCAATTATATGCATATCCTGGCTTCTGGGCCTGAGTAACAGGCAGTTTACTTTGGGCACTTCAGTCAGGTGGAAATTCTGAAAAAAAGAACCCTAGCCCTAAGACGTTCATAAGAGCAGTCAAAGTTCAGCTGGGAAATGGAGCAATTTTCAAGCAAATAAAGTAAACTTGTCAAGGCAAATTAAGCAGATGATTGTACATTTGATCTTTTTTTCTTTCTATTTAGCTTGTTTGGCGTAAGCACTTGGACATTTTTCTCACATACTGTGATGTAAACAGCACATACTGTTTACATAAATCATATTTACTTTATGCGCTGTTATGCATAAATGTGCATGATTTTAGCCAGGAGGAGAAACCAATTTTCATACCACACCATAACTAAAGGCACTTGAAATGCAATTGAATTCCAAAAATGGGGAGGAAGATACAGTGTATACAACAGCGTGACCGAAAAGATATTGA